>NC_042286.1:5730197-6082697 GCF_901000725.2 Takifugu rubripes | reverse complement strand
AATCAATGGCACCGCGCAGCAGGATCTAATGAGAAAGGGTCGTAGACACTGCTGGCGTCATCCGGGCTGCGCTCTGATTGGCTCTGACTGATAATAAGCTGTCATTGAGGTTTTTCTAGACGGGGGGTGTGTCCCCGGTCGGCGGAAAACACACGCCTCTGTGATAAAAAGCCCGCGCCGCCCGCTGTGACGCTCAGACGCGCAGGTTTGACGAGCCGAGTTGGTGTCGCGCCGCACAGCAACGCTGACCGCACAGTTCCGTTCGCTTTGCGCGACAGCCGAACTAAAACCGAGGCTGTGACAAGGTTCCGTCTTCATCATCAACATCAGCAGCAGCAGCAGAACTGGTCGCAGGTGTGAATTCATGTCTGTTTGCTCCCCGCTGACCTACCGGTGAGTACGCGCGTCTCCACCGCAGCTGCTGCTTTTAGTCCATCGGCTGATTTAAAGTTGATGTATTTCTGACGGGGAGGGTTCAATCACAAGGTGATTGCGAGATTGATAGCCTAATTTCTTTTACACTTGTTTTTTTTACTTTTTGTAAACAGCTCGAAAATCGATTTTATGCTGCTACACGAGGTCTTTTTTTGTATATAAAGGTCATCATGTTCACGCAGTCTTTTTCAGATTTTTCATGTTAACTGCGTCCCTCAGTGACGCGTTATCCTCGTGTCCCCTCCATGCAGCAGGTGCAGTCTGGATAAAGATGGATGCACCTATTTGTTTCAGCCGTCTAGTTCCAGTCAGACATTTGATCTGCTGTCACTTGTTTTGAGCAGACGGTGGTTGCTTTCAAAAGTTGTTTTGTGACTGCTGTTCAAACCTCAACGTTGTTTTCAACCAGGAAGTCCAATAGTGGAAGCACATTTCTTTCTTGCTTTCTTTTTCTTCTTCTTAGATAAGCTTGTGCTTCAGTCCCACAGAGCTCTAAACGATATAAAACCTCTTTTTTAAGAAAAATAAATTTAAAAAATCTCTTACGTTGCAGCTGTTTTCTGATACTGGGAATGAGGTAGACATCCTTCCCCTCACAACACGTACAGAAAACGACTGTGGCGTTTAAGGCAACGCAGTTTTATCTTCAGTCCAGCATCATCCTTCGCACCAGAGCGGTGACACTCATGTTTCCAGAGTCGGATTCAGCAGTCAGGAATGTGGATGCAGCAGCCCCCCCCCCCACCGCCACCCACATACCTGCAGAGTTGTCTGACTTAGCTTGGCATGGAACACACACAGCCATGCCCTATTGCACTGCAGAAGATTTATGCTGGTAGTAGCAGGTGCGGGATGGTGCCGAGGAAACAAAAGATTATATAACGTGTGTGGGGGGGTCTGCAAGGGGCCACTCCAGGAGGGGCCTGTGCGGTCTTTGAACCCAGTGTCGCGCTTCAGTATGAGGAATATGGTGACTTTATAACACGGTTGAGTCGATGTTTTACAGAAGCCGATGCGCTCGTTCTCGCTGGGTTTATGTGCAGCAGCTGCCACAACCACCTGAGGGAACTTAAGTCGTTTCCTGGCAAATTGTCAGCTATTAAGCAAAACCAAAAATGGCGATAAGCTCAACTAATCCTGTCGGTGTCTTTGGGATGGACTGTTAATGACTCCATTGAACGTGCTGTCAGTCTGTTCCCTGACGCACTGTGACACTAAGTAGCTGGTAGGACTGCGTGATCCAGAGCGGGTCGGGTGGTTAAAGGTTGCCATGGGGCCGGTCATGTGAGGTTTCACAGGTAGGATGATCCAACTGCAGCGGACATGCAGCTCTCTGTCCCAGTTTGAAACCTGAAGCAATAATAAGTGTGTATTTGTTTCCTTCCAGGTTGACACACACACATACACACACTTCCTCCTCATTGTGCCCCGTTATGTTTTATTAGGTCGATGTTCTGTTATTCTTAGCCGAGCAGGATGTTTATACAATCCCCTAACAGAAATATGACTGGCAGGACCTGAGTGTTTATCTTTCCTTTGCTTTCCTCTCTCTTCCTCATTCCTCCTCTGCTCAGGTTGACACTTATCCCTGTCCTCCTCTTCCAGTTTTTTTGCATGCCTTCCTCACCCCACTTTCATGAGGAAATAAGTTCCATTGCAGCCCCAGCTGACCTTGTTTTTCCATGTTTCCTTTATTTTTGGACATCCAGGCATTGTTTCAGCCCAGTATTCCATCGCCTCTGACATAAAGTAAAGCTTACGGTCGGTCCATCAGATTCAGTTTTCACTTCGTACATTTTGTGTTAACGGAAAGTGAATCACAATGATTGCGTATCACAAGCATAAAATATGAGCAATATTCTGTTGGCAAAAATGTATTTAGGATTCAAACTAGGTCAACCAAAGCCCACAGATCTCTAGGGGAAAAAACAATGATGCAAGGTTATGAGCGAACATCAGGTCGTGTTCTATATAGCAAGTGACCACACAAACCTCACGCCTGTGGCCTCTGACCAGAAGGCACCAGGCTCAAAATAGAGCATGAGAAGGCCGCTCGGTGTCTTGTCTCGGTACAGGGTGTCTTTCAGTGAGAGGTACCAACTTGATGTCTTTTGTTTGAGGCCTTCCTCCAACAATACTCCACAGCAAACGCACCGAAGGTGAATCAACAAAACCCTTTTTGCTCATCTGAAATGGAAAGTTTGGGTCTGCTTTGGTGGAACTAAGTGCATCGAGTTCCACCACAACACACCCCCAGCAACTCTCTCACAATGACTGTGTTCTCCCTTGCTGCCAATGCAACAGCGCATCACGCTGTACTTAGAAATGGCCACCTCGTGCACACCGCAGCGAGAGTCTGCAGCTTTGCAGTGCCTTCACACGGTGCCGATTCTGTGCACGCTGTGATGTGAGCTGGGCAGAAACAAAACAAACTTGGTGGAGGGGAAATGCATTGCTCTTTTCCTTTTGCTTTCTCTCAAGAAAAACCTCCTTTTTTGTTTCTGCAGACCAGTGTTTGTGCCCAGCCGAGATATGACTGAGGTGATGATCAACAGCACCCCCATGGAGGACATGAGGCTCAGCCCCAGCAAGGACAGACTCACCTTCCAGGTAGGATGCATAAAAGCAGCCGCGTCGCATGTTGAACTGCTCATGTTAACCTTGGAATGTGTGGGCATTAATAATAAACAGACAGGTTGGATCTCTAACATGTGACTGGAAAGTTAATGAAGTCAGCAGCCGTTGCAGCAGGCTAGGCTCATTTCTAAGGGGGCATTCGAGGTTGTGGCTGGTTCTCAAAAAAAAAAAAGTAGCACACACCTGGGAAGTTCTGATTTCCTGCAGCTCGTCTCAAAATTAAACTGTCGCTGCAGAGACATGAGAGAAGCAGCCATCAGATGATCTTGACAAGGTGTTCCTGCAGCTTTGTTTCACTGTCACTTCAACAGGGGCTGCATGGAAACTACTTAAACACACAGCCGCCGGCTTATTCCACGGTCACATTTTGTACCAGAGTTAAGACATTGCATTTTAATATAAATTGATATTTAAGAATGCATTTAGTGTTTTGGATAGGAGGTCTAATGGCTTCATTTTAAGTGGTCATTATTAAGTAAAGACTACCAACATATCTTTAGGCAGGTTCTTCCTCCTCAGGCTTTTACTGCTCACAGTTAAGAGGTATTTCCTGTTGAGACACATGAGGTCATACAAAATTGATGCTTTCATACAGCTAATACAATAGCCCAGTTTGCACCACTGTATGGGGATGTGGAGGATGTCAACTGACCCACAGGAAGAAAGCCAACTTCCCCCCAGTTCACACCCCAGCTGTGAAGCTGTCCTATGTAGATGAGTGGATCTGGATCCACTCTTTCCATCCAGGCTCTGTGTCCCGTCACCTCCACCATTTGCCTGGAGGCCCAGCCAGCCTTCCAGAGAAGCACTGTGATGCGGCGCTTCCGCCACTTCCCCCCGCCGCGGTGCCAGGAACTTTGACTCAAATCCTGACCATTATGTTCCATCTGTGCTTTTTCATTCAAATGAATGAGACCCAGCACCAGAGATGGGATGAAGGAAACGGTGGCAGAATTATCATCTGAAAAGGCACTGCCATGAGTCATGACTGCGGTGCACGATGCCTCAATCACTAAAAACATCTTAAAATAGCCGCCGTTGTGCCTGGGCGATGTGTTATTGCCCGACGTTACCGAAAGAGAAATAAGCCGTGACACATGTGTGCCGGGTATCCAGCGGGAAGGTCGGCTCTTGCCCAGCTCTACTTGGTGCTGACGCGTATGAGGTTTGGCGACGGAGGCCAGAAAAGGCTGATGTGGGAACGTACAGGGGTGCAATTGCACGTCATCGCGCAGAATACAAACACACGCAGGATTTCATAACCCGACAAATACACAGCAATATTTATAGCTCGCTAATGCGTTTTTTTTATTTTTTTTTATTTTTTTTTTAACCTACTCCCCCTTGTCATCCATCTCTTATGGAATTAAGTGAAACACAGACACAGCTGGATCTCCTCCATCTCCCTCATCTTCTCTCTCCTGCCACATCCAATGCTTTCTTTCCACTCGGCTGTTTGCCCAGACAGCGATATCAACCCCTCCCTCCCTCCCTCCCTCCAGTGTCTTGGAGTGAAATATGCAGGTCTAAAAATATTCATCCACTTTATCCAAACAGTTTTAAAAAAAAAAAAAAATCGAGTTCTACGGCCTGGAGTTCCTGAGAACAGACAGGCTGGGATGTCCCGTCTTGCCAAGACGGAATGTTTGCCTCGCTCGGGTCCGGCAAACATTTGTGTTGCATGCTGTGGGTTTAGCGGCTAACAATGCAGCTAAACAGTTCTGCATTGGTTTAAAACTGTGCTCTTGTATAATATTCCCAGCACCGAGGCCGGATGAGTTTGTAAGCAGAGCAGCTTGGCACAGTGCCTCCCAAAGCATTTAGCTTAAACAAGATGAGGCCTCTACTGTAATTCTCTTAACATGCGTCATTTACAACCACTGATGTTCCTGTTCCTTTGTGAAGTTGTGTTTTGGCGGCTGGCACGCGTGCAAAAGCCACCTTGTTGGAGGAATGCGGGCTCTGCAGTTGCAGATATGCCACCAGGATCTTTGAGACATCGCTTCCCGTTACAGATGTTTTGTCTGAAGATCACTTCCTCTGTGGTTGTTTAGCCGTGTAACGGTGCCTTCAATTAACCCCAGGTTAATTGTGTATTTAGAAATATGCTCGCAAGTAATTTCTACTTCTACTGCAGGGGTTAGCTGTTGGCTCGGATTAAGCTTGACTGCAGGATCTTGGACCGTGAATTAACTAGCTTTTCACCCCTGTTTCACCTCCTTTTAGATATTCCCAGACCCTTCAGACTTTGACCGCTGCTGCAAGCTTAAGGACCGCCTGCCATCCATTGTGGTGGAGCCAACAGAGGGAGAAGTTGAGAGCGGGGAGCTTCGCTGGCCTCCAGAGGAGTTCCTGGTCAGTGAAGAGGAGGAGGAGGATGAGCAGAGTAACGGCACTATCCCAAATGGACAGCCAGTACAGAATTCCCAGCATTAGTGGCAGCACCCGGAGACCGCTGCTCCGCCTTCCTAGACATCTGCTAGCCTTCCCTACACTGGTTCCACCGCACCTCGGCACCCAAACGGGCTCAGCCAGCAGATGGACATTCAGCATCTCCTGATTCCTGCAACACCAAAGCATCCCGGTAGTGAAGCAATACAACGTCGCCCAGTAAGGGTCCTCCCGGACTCCCAGTATGACCAGAAAAGAATGGACACGCACGCCTTTGACCTGTGCTTGATTTCCAACATGCCAACTGTCATGCGTCCCATCCCGAACCGGACGTCCTGCTGGATGGCAGCAGACTGGTGAGCCATGGACAACTCTTTCCCTGTAGGGGGCGCTACTTTTTCTCTGCTTTTACATCCAAACAGCTGGCATCATTACCCAAAAGACTCGATGCTCACTCACAGAACTGCTGTGGTACCCGCGGCGAGTATCGTCTCCAGTACAGTGTCCATGCCGTTGTAACCTTTGGATCGCTATGTTAATTATTGTGATTGCCACTGCTGTTCATAGATTTGGTCTCTGCCAAGTGAATGTTTTGTAATTTTGTCTTTTTTACATATACCGGTATATGTAATTGGATATAGTGTAACATGCTAATGATCACCTCCCTCCACCCAAAATGCACGTTTTTGTTTCTTTTTTGCCGATCATTCACAGGAAGAAAAAAACAAGCCCTCATAAGCGAGCAGATAGTGAAACCATGCCCCGCATCTGCTTCTGTGATTAATCTATTGTACAAAAGTTCATAACGCAACTCCAGAAAAGTCATGCATCCGTCAGCCTCCTGTGAACCTCCTGGGATGACGAAGCAGAACGGGAACAATACAGAGACCCGACTGACACAGGAAGGTTATTGTTCGAAAGGGCGATGCTGAGTAAGGGCTGATGACCTTTTGGCCGGTGGGGGAGGGATAAGCAATGTGCTAACTGACAGAAGGATTTGTAAATACTTGTTCCAGTGAGGTAATGGCAGAGGCCTTGTTTGATCCTGTTTTTGTATTTGGGGAGTTGGTTAAGTTTTCAGAACTGAAAGTCTTCCTGTTCTTTTGTTTTTTAAACGGCCTCACTTCTGCAAAGTTCACTGAATTCGAGGTATTCCAAATTAAGGCAACATTTAACCCCACATTTAAAACTCTTAACTTTTCCATGGTCATTAATCTTGATGTTTCCCTAAAGATGTGTAACGGGAGATTATTTAATGCTAGTAGCTTTGGTCAGTTTTGCATCATAGTTCCAAAACATGTTTGCTTTTTTTTCAAGTCACGTATTTATGGAGCAAAATTTGTCAGGTTTGTGCAAAAGAGTTCACGTGAAATGCTGTTGTGTGACTGCGTTGTCTGTTCTGTAGTTTCTCATTGAAGCGGCGTTAGGGCTGCGTACGGAACATCTCTCTCGTCTGTCTCTTTTTCTTTCGTTTTTGTAAAGCTCAGGGAGACTAGTCACCATCTTTCTCTCTCTTTGTATTTAGATCACTTTTCTTTGTTTTGAATATAAACAGTTGTAAATAAACATTTGAATTTGCTATCAAAGTGCTGTGCATTTTTATGGGCAGAAACGGTTTTGCTGGGTGGATCGGTTGTTTTCTTGTTCATGAGAAACTCTTCCTTCCCTTTCACCTGTGGTGGTTAGTTAAAAGCAGTCACACTTCCTGCGTTGCATCGCTCCCATAGAAAAATCTCCCTTCGAATGCAGATGCACGTATGAAATGTGTAAATATAGAACCCAGAGCAGGCTACATGCTACTTCCTGTCTTCCGCTTGCAAGCTCGGTTAGCATAAAATACTGTTTCCTGTCTGTAAAGTGCTTTGAAGTTGTTAAACTGTTTTAAGGACTCCGAGCAGAACTGTGGAAAATATCAATTTGACCTAACATTTTGCTTGCATTTCATTGGTATAAAGACTATGGAAGAGACACGTAAACATCCACCAGAATAATAAAAGTGGAAAGGCTCTAATGGGGAAATTGGTTGATTTACAGGAATAAACAGAAAGCTTTCAGATCAGCGTTACAATGGAAACTTGTCAGGTGATTTGCTGTTGTGTACTGTACCAGTGACCCTCAGGGTCAAGTGTGATTGCCTCATTCTGGAAACAAGCTCTCACTCCCTAAACCGGCTGACACGGCACTTCCAGGGTCTTGGACTAATGCACTTCCGGGAAGGTGAACAATGAAGTAACATTCTGTTCTGCTTAGGTTTTCTTTTAAAAGTGCAAATACCTACCAGCTGATCGCTGTGGTCAGCCACAGTCTGTCCAGCCGGAGAGCTGATGGTTTCTTCTGAATCGTCCAGAACAGGAATGTCATTTATTCCTCATTTAACAGCTGCTCCTTGATCTCACTGGAAAATGTCATGAGATCATGGAAATAGGGACTCATAAGTAAGAAAAGGACCTAACCGCGCTCCGTAGAGATTGGCTAAACTTGGCAGCCACCTCCAAAGTCATGTGACGTCAGTCTGGAACTTCTGACCTTTGCATCGTCCTTGATAAATTGGTAGAGATACGTACTTTGTTTTAATAAAGAAAGGGCCTGTGTTTCTGTGGCGTGGGGTGAACATTAGCCTCAAGCATCTTTCCGTTGCATTTTGACATTTTTAGAAGCTCTTATAACTCACTGGCAACTGGGAACATTTGCTGGTAGACTGTATAGTGGAGCTGGTAATTAGCATTTGTCATGCCATCTTGTTACAGAATTAAGGGCATTGTTCCCAGAGATGCAACGTGCAAGTTAGCAAACACAAAGACAGCAAACAACATGACCACATGAGCTCTTTTAAAGCCTTTTTGCAAACAGCGCACACGACAACAAGAACTAAATGTCACAAGTAGCAAGGGAGGGGATGATGTTTGCTGTGTGTCTGCTGAGCCTTATTTAAATAGCAATTTAATCCCTGAAGGATCTGCAGATCCTGGGCATGATTCAGCCAACACCTCAGGATGAGTTTGCACATTGATCCTTATTTTCCTAAAGGAAGACATGTTCAAATGTTTACCCACCTGTAAATAAACGTATCCTACAGTAATATACAAAGGAAAATCCCTGCATGTTTGTTCTTAATCCGCTTAAAATGTCTGTTTCCCAAAATAACTGTCTATCCTTGATACAGGTTGCAGTTTTCTTTAATCATATCTACAACCACATCTGAGAAATTGTGTGTGTGTGTGTGTGTGTGTGTGTGTGTGTGTGTGTGTGTGTGTGTGTGTGTGTGCGTGCGTGCGTGCGTGCGTGCGTGCGTGCGTGCGTGTGTGTGTGTGTGGCCGTACATTAAACTGTTGTCAGAACCCTCTGAGTGTAGTCACTGATAGCTCTTCTAGCTCAGTCTTGGAATTCTTTCCAGTGGAAACAATCCCATGGTTGATCTCAGTGTGTCAGCGGAGTCTGACCTTCCAACCCCCCCCAATTCTCCCCGACTCCCAACTATAGTCCATGTTAACGATGTTTTGCTGTCACTCCCCTCAACAAGGGCTCCCGTCAGCCTTCCATGCACCCATAACCCCTTTTTTAATCTGTTATGTCGTGGAGAGAATAATAATACTTATCCGCTGAACTCTATCTTTTTTTTCCCTTGACTCCTCCTTGACTCCAGTGTGGTTGTTTTTTTGTACCTTCTATTTTTTGTCCTCCCAGACATTTATCCCGTTCTGTTGTTTCAGCAAGTTTCCCATACTTAGATGAAAGGAGAAATGCTCCTCTCATTCCCACAGTGGAGGTTACACAACATAAGTTAAGGTTTCATTTTCAAGAAGCGCCCTTTTCCTCATAAACGTGATGCTTTGAGGGCTGTAAATGTAGTATAGTGGTGTGTGTGTGCGTGTGTGTGTGTTTGTGCAGAGCTTGCCTGCGCATGCTGGGTGCTTTACGTACGTGCTGCGTGCGTAAGGGAAAGATTCTTTTCCCATGGTTCCTCAAGTGTGAGAAGAGAGTATAGCTCTCAGGACATGAAGAAGAAGAAAAAACCTGACAGTTATTTATAACCTGTCTGCAGACGGCCCACCAGTCTGAGACACATTGCTGGCTCCGTCGACTGGGGGGTGAGCACGAAGGCCCGAGACAAGCGGGGAGGATTAAAAGGGGACAACGGGTCAGGAAAGTAAAAGGAAGGATGTCCAGGAGGGAGAACATGAAGAATTGGGGTTCAGGGAAGAGCCGAGTGTTCTCATCTGGAGGTAAAATGACACGGGAATCAATAAAGTACCAAAACAGCACGTTCAGACTGAACAGAGGGACTAGAATTGATTTTCTTTAATACATATTGAATTATCACGATCAACGATGGAGGTGGTCGTCCATATTTCATTGACGTAACGCTGATTTCGGATCCTTTTTTTTTGCTC
Source organism: Takifugu rubripes (assembly GCF_901000725.2). Classification (NCBI taxonomy): domain Eukaryota; kingdom Metazoa; phylum Chordata; class Actinopteri; order Tetraodontiformes; family Tetraodontidae; genus Takifugu; species Takifugu rubripes. Next base: position 6,072,843 of record NC_042286.1, on the reverse strand, counting down.
AGATGTGCAAAAATACCTCTCCAGTCCCCATCCAAAGATGGATTTTTTCCATGACTGCTTCCACAAGTATTTCAGGTCCAGGGGCTGAAGATATATTTAGAAATTTGCACTGGAATGTGACATTCTTACACCTTCCATTTAAATTTACACCTTGTTATAGGTTTAGAAAGAGCAAAAGGGTAAAATGCTTAATCAGTGTATTGATTAGTATATTGAACCCTGGTCAATGGAAGATTTACAGGTTGAGGCACCTCCACCAAGTGAGAGTATTGTTGTACCATTTTTCAAATGACACAACACGGTAGAATAAATTGATCCTTGTGAGATAATATGACCTCCGAGAGCAGCAGCGGTTTGATTCCTATTGACAGGAAATCCTTCATGGTCAAGTGTGCTCGACCTTTGGTTGAAACTGCACACACAGCTCACACAGATCGACCGGAGCACCTCGGCCTGGTACTCACACACCGTCTCATTTAAAGCTTTGATCAATACACTAGCATCTGCTTTATACACCAGTTATGTGTGCTAATGTGTTAAGCGTCTGCAGTGTGTCATTGATATAAATAGACCACTCGCAGCACCGCCGCTCTGATCCGAGCCGCTCGGAGAGCCCGGGTGGAAAAAAGGGAGGAAAGGAGGAATGTATTGGGCCAGGACATAGATGGAGATAAGCAGACAAAAATTCTGGTGGGAAGAAAAAAAAACGGTTGTGATGTGAGCAAGTGTGTGCTTTTGCAGGTGAAGAGAAAGTGGAGTCAAAGAGAAGATGGATCACCTTCTTTGAGCTAAAAGGGACCAAACCACAAGAGACCACTGGAGACAAGAATGTGAAAATAAACAAACCAGATGAGGGTTTTTCTTTTTCTCCTCCCAATAATGGCTTGTTAAAGTGCTATCAATAGACCCCTATAGAAAACCAAGCAAAACACAGTGTGCAGTACCAAAAAAAGACTCCCTCACCGCCTCGTGTGCTCGCAAAGGCATGCCTGACATTAATTACTGCGGATTCTCTGCAACTATCTGATCCCGACAGTCACCTCGTACGTTCGCGTTTGACCTGGCTTGTCAGTTTTATTAGGAGAAGGAATGCGCAGATAGATGCTGTGGTTTAAAACGACTGTAATTCTAAACAGAGGGCTAAGATATTCTCAGAGGAGGAGCTGATCGTATTTAATTTCATCTCATTATCTCACGGGGCCCATTAATCATGTGGACATGCGTCTCTTCTTGAAGGTGAACTGGCACAAAACTGGAGGGAAAACAAGAGCCCTTCTCAAAGTTTTTCCATTCTTCTCTGAAGTGATGCGCCGACCCTTGAGAGGTTTACACCGATGAAGGTACACAGCTCGCTCTGTCTCTCAGATAGAGTGCATGCCATGGGGAGAAGGTCATGGAAACGTCGTGAGCTTGACTAAGTGGGCCGTCGCTTTCGCCCAATCTGTCAGTCCGTCACTACCTCACTGCCCTCACACGTGGGAGACTCACACGGCAGAGGACGTGTACATGCTCGGCCACGCTCAGACACAATGGCGGATCCGTGTGCATGTACATGTTTGAACGTTGAGGTCATTTGTAACAGTAGACCAGCTCATAACCGCGGATAAAAGACACAAAAGGCCCAGGCCAAAATTTCCACGGCTTTAAAAGGCTCTGATGGAGGTCAAGAATATATCAAATGAGCAGCAAAGTGCTGACTCAGATGAGCTCTGACATGGCATGAAAGGCTTGCAAACAAGGGAACCATAGAAACACACAAGAGAACCCTGGAAGGGTTTTTTAGGTGAGCTCCAACATATTCAACATATTTTGTTACATAATATATCTGACATATTGTGTTCGTGGAATTGACAGAAACGTATGTTTGGGACCAAAATCAAATCTCTTCAGCCTCAAGTCCACATTGATTCCTCAAGGGATTCCTGAAATACCTAGTGCCGACGTGTGAGAGTGGCGTTGCATTTGACCTCTGACCCCATGTTTCCCAGCTGGGCAGATGCCCTAATGTGTATGTTTATAGGTTAAAAGAGAAATTATGGGCTCAAATGGAAAAATCTGGACAATAGACGTAAGTGAAGCTGAAAGAAAATACAGAGGGACATTTTTGAGATAGTGTGCTGATAAGAAGCTGTTAACTACTCACTCTAACAATCATTCAAATGCACATTTGTAACAGGACAAGTGCCGTGAACAACACACACTGAAAACACTTGTGAGCCATGGGTATCAATGACCTCCAGTCACTATTTGCATTAAAGAAGAGGGTGTCAACTCTGAGAACAAACATCTGAATTGAAATATTTAAAAATGCAGGAGTTAAAATGAAGTCCAAGAGCAATGTCAGAACGAAGATGCAGACGTACAAATAACAGGCATCTGGAGATCCACATGCCCCAGGCTATAAATATAGCATGACCAACGGTGTCTGGTGCTGAGCTCAGGTGTAAATGGATTGAGACCAAACATTTTCCATCGTCTGCTGTGCAGAGGTAATCATCAGGTACACCCTCCCAGGCTGTTGTAGTGCTCTAATGTCATCTAGGACCTAGGACGATGATAATGAACGGCTACTTCACCATTGTCTCTATTTGAAGTCATGGCAAATGCAGTAAATTACTGTGATGACTATGCTGCATACAATTACCAGACAGATATAGTAATTAACACCTCACCTCAATTCAAAAGTGGAAGAAGCATGTGAATAACACTTAGTCTGCCCCCATAACAAGATGAAGTTAATGCAAAGGAAATGTGTTGTTTATGGAACCATATGAGTCAGTGGTGCAGAACTATCCAGAATTACATAGAATGATTAACATTCAGCACCTTTTGGGGGGTTAAAGGCCTCCAATGCCACTTTAAAAAGTACAATTATAAAATTATAATTATAAAACACAATGTGATCATGGTCAATATTGAAAGGACAATATGCAGCGTTAATTTAACCTGTTGCAGATGAATTAAAAAGAGCCTAAAAACAAACAGGTAATCTGCTAGAAATGACAACTAGAAATTTGATGTGAGTAAACAGTGGCACAATTACTACCTCCATTAGGAAAATGATGGTGATATTTGAATCCTTTCAATGCACAATGTGACCTACCCGTATTATTGTTCAAGAATCCCCCTATTCCATTTGCGCCTTTTAAAAAAAGAATAATTTCATTACAGGTGGTGTGTCTGCTACTCTGGTCAAACAGCACCCCCTGTCGGCCTCTTGTTGTAGAACATCCCAGAAATGACAACTTGAAGAGTCACGTTAGCGAACCGTGTGTAGCAGCTACAACGTGACTTTTGCAGCAGTAACTTAAAGTCAAGATTTTGTCTTTGTCTGAGCCCATTTTCTCACTCGCCCTACGGCTGGCAACAAAACAAACCAGCGAGGCCGCTTCAACAGGCGTCATCTCTGAGGACTTCATAAGCTTTGCTATGTGGCTAACGTTAGCGATGTGCTAGCCGAAGTTGCTAAGTCGCTATGTCGCAATCTACAGTTTGGATTCGTTGGAGCAAACAGAATCATTAACTACCTATTTTTTGGTGCAAGCTACGAAAGGTGCGTATACTGCCATTCGACATCAGTTGTGGTATGGAAGGTTTTATTAAAAAGCTGTAGCCTCCGTTCATATAAGCTAGCATTTATTGTTGATAGACTTTCAGGTTAGCGTTCTGTGCTTGTTTTGTGAAACTCAGATCCTAATTTTCAACACAAAATCTCTGTGAAGTGAGCAGGTAGCCTTGTTATGTCGAGTCTCCTTATTTCTACACGAGTCACTGGTGCGTTCGTGCTAAATTAATTGCGCCCAGCTGAGTCATGTTCAAGAAATCAGGAAGTTATTTCCATCTACCGATACACTCCGTATATCCCGTGTGTTTGTCTTTTATTTGCATATACAAACGATTAAATCTGCTTTCCTTGCAAATATTTTACAGTCAGAACGTGATCGTTTTCACGTTTGTGGACCTGCAGGTGTATTCACTGCTGAACTTTAAACTTTCTCTTCGACACACCCTGGTCTATTGAACGACGATTGAATATCACATTAGCAATGCTCGTCGCCGTGTACACTTCTGCATGATTCCATGCTCAATGATGTACTTTATATCATTGGATTAAAATGTATATCTTAAAGGTCAGTCTGCCTGGCCTGAGAAGCGGAGGGTAGCAGGGGAAAGTGCCAGGGGTTGACTGACCTTCGCCCGTTGTGTTCCCTCCCCACGCCCCCAAAAGGGATAAAGCATGAAGATGACAAAGACTAGTTGTCAAAAGCATTAAAACTTTTCTAAAAGTTAACCAATGAAAATCTGACATCACCTCTGAATTTTGGTTCAACAGAATTCGTTTTTAAAAATGCAAACTAATGAAACATGCCTGCACAAAAGCGACCATATTCTATACTTTGTTTCTCGTTGCGCAACCTTTTGAGGAAATCAGTGCAATCAAACGATCGCTGTAACCGTACACTTCTGCACCTGTCTTCAGGTATTTTGGCCCGCTCCTCGTGCCAGTTGCTCCTGTTGCCCCTGGTTTGTAGAGTGCCTCCTCCTGGCGGCCTGTTTCATTGTCCCCTGAAGCTTCGTTGCTATGCATTGTGTCAAATTCCAGTGTCTCTTTTTTAATGATGTGCTTCCAACAGAGGTGTCTTCTTTGGTCGTCTCCAATGAAGTTCACCCCAAACAGTGACATATGTGGCCATCTGACCCAGATACACCTTGACCTTGGAGTTCACCTTCCCCTTGTTCTGGGCTCTTTGTTTACCATTCACTTTGTCCATCTCTTCAATTTGTCATCATTTTCCTCTTTGCAGCCATGTCCAGGGAGGTTAGCTAAAGTCCTGTGGACCCTACACGTCTAAACAATATATAACCGCAGTCAAAGGAACCTCAAGCTGCCTGCAGATGGTCTTTTTACCCTTACATTCAGCATGCTATAATTTTTTTTCTAATCAACTGAGAGAACTTTTTTGCTTTCTGCGGTGCATTCAGTGTGGCACCGGTACACACCGTGTCACCAAACGCCACATTGGCTAGTCGTCACCCTTTAAATAGGCTGATCAGCTGGAAGACGCCAGTGTTGCTAATGGTCGGGTTATTTTCAATCATTTCTTGGGCTATCGTCATTTTTCTTCAGATCTCTTACATGACAGATTTTTTTTATTCTGTTGAACCAAAATTCAGAAGCAGTGTCTGATTTTCATTGGGTAATTTTCAGTACATTTTTATCTATTATTACTTTTGTAAGTTTCAAGTTACCAGTATTTTAGTGGCCATTGTGGGGTCTCCTCTCATTACCAGATGGGTACCGACAACTTTTTCCACAACGCTATTAATGACCAGATATTACCAATATCATAACATTTATAGACGCCAGACTGAGAAGCACCCTCAGATTTATACAGAATTTAAGTAGATTTAATGAATTTATTCCATCACTGCATGACTGCAGAATGTCTGCCAGTTTTATTATTCAGTTCTATTTATGCTGGGATGGAAGCCCATTACTGTGTTTACACATGTTTGTATATCAAGTAAATGTTATAATTCTCTAAAATAGACTGCAGTGATACTAAATAACAGGTTCTGCTTTAGAGTTATCAGACACAAAGCACCATTGTCTGAACAAACCCCCAAAGAGGAAACATCCTTGTCAAAAAATGTAAAGAAATAAAATAAAATCCATTTAATCTGTGTGTTTGCAGCCTTCTGCCACACAGGAGGTTTGTTCTCTCCAGTTTTCCTCTAGGTTGTAAATGTGACCTGGAATAAATTTTCCGGCATTATCGCTTCAATTCTTTTAACCTGCGCTGTCTCTCCGAAGCTCTTTGTTTTGCCTAGACATGCTTGACCTCCTCGCGCTGCTGTCGCCTGTCAGGATGTCTGCTCTTGGATTAGGAATGTTAAATAATTGCCGGATAACCCGGAGAGTCCGAGAGTAAATGGTGGGAAGTTCTTAATACATAATATATGTCTGAAGTCTGAAGACGCCTTGAGCTTTTTTAGAATGATCATATATACATGCCCCTTCCATGCAGATGCTCTGGTGCTCCAGCTGTCGAGCTGGAGTGTTTAAAAGCACCCCTGATGCTTTTATTTTGGTTCACCTTGGTTACAGGACAGCCATCATTGCGTTGTTGTATTGTGCAGACCATGCCACATTTGTGGCAACATGAGGAGGAAACGTGCTTACTTCTATAGCAACCTGCAACACAAGCACAAGTGGCACTAGTGCTCCGTTCTTGTATAAACAGAACTGCTTTCATGGATCTCCGTCTGCATTATAAATGGTGTTGAGAGGACCCAGGTGTGCCGGCCAAGCTGAACATAAACATGTTTTTGATCATTCCTTTCCGTCCTCACAGCCGTGTCTGTAGGTGTGGCCCTGCCTCTGAACAGGTGTGTGATATTCCAGTAGCTACCCAAGGGTGTGTGTGGGGGTGTGTTGCTCCTTTCTCTGTGGCTGTGGCACGTATGCTGGGCAACTGTTTTCCTTCTCTGCCATGCTTCACATTTTCCATTGTTAGAACTGCTAACCCTCTGACTCTTATTGCCGAAACGACAGTGCACACAAACAGTCTGGCAACTTTTAAAGGCGCCATCAGACCGCGTGGTTGCAGCGCTGCAGCGTCTGCAGGTCACTGTGCCTCGGAGGGGTTCGTTAGAGCAGGAGGAGATGCAAAAGATTCTGTCATCGCAATGTTATGATGTGATGCTCATTGCAAACGCAGTATCACCAGTGGCATGCAGACGTCCAGAGTGACATCACTAAATAATTGATGTCAGAGGTAACAAAATCAGTTGAGCGATTGCAGTTGGGCCCACTGAGACAAGAGAATCTGGCCTGTGTGGAGTTCTGATGGCTGAGCTCATCCCCGAGTTTGACCTGACCGTCTTCCTGTTCGGAGCCGTTAATTCGTCCGTACAGCCTTCCATTTCATCACCGCCGCAGTATTTAGCCATCAGGACGTGTACCCACTATTTGTTAGCTGCAGGAAGATTCCCTTATTTACATACCACAGGAGGAACGTCTGGCCAGGGTTTTCCACTGTTTGTGGGAAAATTACCAGAGGAACAAAAGAAGATCCAATGAGACGGATCTTCTTTTTTTCCTCCTGTAGTTCATAAATGTCAGTAATCACAATTTGGTCAATTCTGAAATGAATTGTTGTGCTTTTGTGTGTCCCTCTCTCCACAGATGGCTGTGTCAGCCCGTGGCCTGTACTTTGTGGTCACCCTGTTCTTGGGTAGTTTCTTTGGAAGTATCTTCATGCTGGGTCCAGTTTTGCCCCTCATGTTTCTGTCTCCCGCATGGTACCGCTGGATCACAGATCGCATCGTTGCTACTTGGCTGACCCTCCCCGTGGTGAGGACACCGGCTTAGCCGTTACTTAGTCTACTCAAGAGAATGACTCCCTTCAATCATCTGCTTCTCTCCATGTTTTCCTCATCCTCCTTCCCTGCCTCGTCTCCCTTATTTCCAGTCTTTGCTAGAACTGGTATTTGGGGTCAAGGTGGTGATAACAGGTGACGGCTTCATCCCAGGTGAGAGAAGTGTGATCATCATGAACCATCGCACCCGTCTGGACTGGATGTTCCTGTGGTGCTGTCTGCTCAGGTACAGCTACCTCCGTCTGGAGAAGATCTGCCTCAAGGCTGCGCTGAAGGCTGTGCCAGGCTTTGGTTCGTGCCCCGTTTTATAATTTCACCCTTTCTTCTAATCCAGGTAGACGTCTGTTATGGGTTAGGTTCGTTATTATGCTCTAATGCAGCTGGTTGGATCCTGGAATTCTGAGGTTAAATGTCAAGATGATCACACCACGACCACACAAACATCACTGTCCTGCTGCTCATGTAGCTTTTCCTGCTTTGTCCAGGCTGGGCTATGCAGGTGGCCTGCTTCGTCTTCATTCAGCGGCGTTGGGTGGAGGACAAGAAGCACATGGAGAACATGCTAGACTACTTCTGTGACATCAGAGAGCCGCTCCAGCTGCTGCTCTTCCCTGAAGGCACAGACCTCACCGGTGAGAAGGAAACAATGTAACATCCACACATTCAAACCACACAGATTTCAGTCGCTATTTTCAGGAGCTGACACACAGCAGCACCTGTCTCGTACCTTTGCACTGATGCTGTTATGCAAGTATCATTTTCAAATGTTAAAGCATGACCGAATCCTGCAGGGTACAGCCCGACAGTCATTTCTGAAAAATGCTCTGATGTTTCAGTCCGTGCAGTAGCAGCACCACCGATGCCTAAAGTCCTTTCAAATCACTATTAAGCCAATCAAACTTCAGGGTGGCTGTACTGGGAAAGCTTAGCACGATGTCAGAAATTTGCATCATGTTTAAAGATTTACTGCTTTAATGCATCTCTCTGACAGTGTGATCTGCACATACTTCTGGATTAAAGATTTAATTTGACTCTAGAAGCTAGGGCTAATGCAGTGTCTTCTGGTTTCTTCTGAAGCCGCCCTGTCCTTTACGCTGCTAATACTTCAGCCACTTATAGACCTCCAGCTACAGGATCAGGTCCAGGGTCCACTTAAGCCCCTCTAAACTTTCCCACAGTCCCTGTTTGACACTCGCAGAGCTCATGTGAATTAAATGAAAGACTGAATAAGGAAGAAAAGTTCCAAGCTAGTCTGCATCAGTGAAGGTCCATATGCCCCAGTGTCTTTGACTTTGCTGCAGCCACTTGTTACATAATATGACTAATGAGTCATAATAGTGTTCCCGCAAGACCTTCCTGAGGAATGTTTGCTTAATAAACACTCGTCTTTCCTTTGTTTATGTCAAATGTCTAAGCATTAGTGACAGGTTGATGTATGCAACAAATGTGGTTTCATCCCAGAACGACTCATTGCTTAGCTGTTATGAGCAACTTTTAATGATACCTTTATCTACACCTTTAAAAATCAGCCGTTATCAAAATCTAAAAGTTAATCTACTGCGATATTTATTATGCTTTTGTGTCAGAAAACACAAGACAACGGAGCGATGCGTTCGCTGCCCAGAACGGCCTGCCGAAATTCGAGTACGTGCTGCATCCCCGCACAACCGGATTCACCTTCATCGTGGACCGACTGAGAAAAGGTGAGGATGTTTCTCCCAACACTGTTGGATACAGGCTCTGTTACCTGGATGGAAACATGTCGTCAGCATAAGCTCAGGAAAATGACATGCTTGTTCCAAACCCACTGATGCTGGCTGATCCTGTTTTTTTTAATACCCAGACGTGCGTTTCATGCTGCTGCCAGCCATTACTACACCTCTGAGATTCTCTGGTTTCTGTATGAGCTAATGTTGGCACTCCTCCAGGGTTCTTACCCTATCCCTGTACCCCCCCACCCCCACCCAGCCGCAGCCCTCCGAGCAGGTGTTGTGAATCACTGTGATGTCATCGGGCTTTGCTAGTTCCCTTCTGTGCACCGCTGACTGACAGGCTGTGTTCGCTCTCTTGGACCAAGCCCGCTGTGCCCCGCTCAGGTCTATTTTTAACAGAAGCTACTGGCAGGTGTTTTCCTGAAAACCCGAGTTCAGAACTATTGAGAGAAGAGGTCGAGGAGCCCTCTGGTCTTGAAGGAAGAAGGTTTAAGTTTTAAGCCATTCCAAAAAAGATGCACATGTGTAATTTAAGTAAGATCGGATGTTATGAAACGCTAATAACATTTCCAACAATCGGTGTAAACGGGTGAAAGGGATATCAGGTCTGCCTTGGAGATCTCAGAATCCATTTGGTTTTGGTTATGCGAGACTGTTTCCTACATGTCTGTTTATTTATTCTATTTTAATCACAGCTTGAAATTGTTTCCACATCTCTAGGAGATAACCTGGATGCCGTCCATGATATTACAGTAGCATATCCAAAGAACATCCCTCAGACCGAACGCCACCTCATCTTGGGGCTTTTTCCCCGCGAGATCCACTTCCACGTCCGTCGATACTCCGTGACCTCATTGCCTTCCTCATCCTCTGATCTGGAGTCCTGGTGCCGAGATCGCTGGGCTGAGAAGGAAACCCGCCTCCACGACTTCTATTCCGCCCAGCCCCGAGGCTTCGATAGAGAAGGCGTCGCACGCGTGCCGCCATGTAAGACGGAGCTGAGGGTTGCTCTGATCAAAGCCGCCTCGTTGCTGTACTGGAGCAGCTTTATCGCCCTGTGCTTCACTGGCCTGTGGCTCTGGCCTCCATTCAGACTCTACTTCCTGCTCATGGTCGGAGTGTTTGTTGCTCAGCAGAAGCTGATTGGAGGGTTGGAGCTGCTAGAACTGTCCTGCCATCGATACTGGAAGTCCATGGCAACCGATGAGAAGATGAAATGAGAGATAAAGACAGGGTCAGCTGGGAAATGACCCGTTTCCCCCTGTGCTCTTGAAGGACACGGAGGACTTGTGAGAGGGTTGGAGGATCCCTGCTAGGGACCCAGCACTTCATGCCTTATTAAAGGAGGAATGCCTCCTGCTGGTGTGCTTGACTTCAGTAGAAAGACCTTTGCATCTTTGCTGAAGAAAGCAGAATGTCATGTAGGTTTTTATGTGCTCCACTTCAGCACTTAATCACACATAGTGTCACAAACTATATGTATCCATCTAAAGTGATGTTTAAATTGCTGGTGATGCATTTTAACAGGTTATGTTCATGTTTATTTTCATTAGGAATATCACTGTGGACATGTTTCTTGCATGTTATGTAGCTGTTATGTCGTGTTTTATAGGATGTGGAGCAGAGCCATAGTAAACACCACCTGTATGTTTAAGTCTGAACAGTATTCCAACACTGGGCATTAGACTGATGAAAGGGTTTTCACCATACATTCTGTGTCTAAATGCATAAAGACTTGAATCAGAATATATAGCTTTTGTATATAAAAGCCAAAGGTTTCTATTAACCAAATGGCATTTGGTTGGTGTGTTTTCACCCACTTCATCAAGGTCGTCCTCAGCTCCTCTGGGGTAACGTCACTTCTTCAGCGATGAAGATCACAGACAGCCGACATGTTGACAAGCAAACAGAGCTCGTCGGGATTGAAGCAATGCCTTGTAGAGGCAGGATAATGGGGTGGCGCCGTGGCGGAAGAATGCCCTGTTGGGGCAACATTACCCTCTGGTGTGCAGGGTGGCACGGAGAACCAGACTTGGAGTGGAAAACTGACCACCACCTCAGCGTAATCCAAAAAAGCCCCATAATGCCCACCGCATCCCTCTCTCTCTGGCTGGCTGCTAAATTCAATTAGCAAATGACAGCTGAGCACACTACTCCAATCATACTCCTGCTCATTTGCAGGACTGTAGCTGTAGCGCTGTAGTTAGTGTGTTAATTCTATGTTTAGAGACACCATTGTGTTCCGCAGCCGTCTCTGTACCACTCTAATGTCGAATTAGTTCATTAGGCACACAAATCCCAAGCTCCTGTATATTTTCCCAACTCAGTCAATGTCCTCCTGCCGTGGTATTATTTTTCTGTGCATATGTGGTGGTTTACAAATGTACCAACCAGCTACATGTTCTTTTGTTTCCCATTATTATTGATGCTGAACCTCATAGTTCATTGTTCTCAGGTAACACTGTGATAAAAATACACCTCAATAAAAGTAATGAAAATAAGAACATATTCTCATTTGTGCCCAAATGTTGGTGTTTAAATGTTGACTATTGTGTAAACTTTCATCTGGAATGTAAAGCAACCTAAAGTCCTCAAGTGATATTACACTGTATCTATCTCCTCTGCCTCACACACCTTACACACACATGTTCATGTCTACCATAGTGAACCATAAAGGTCAGGAGGAGCTTCTCAAGGTGAAATGCAGTTGCCATAGTAACTAATGTTGACTCCACCATCTCCTAGCAACAGGATGTGGAGTGATGTCAATGGAAATTGAGCTATTTTCTGCTGGTGCTGGAGTGAGGTCACTCCTCTGTGTGTGAGCCTGTAGGGAGAAGTTGTATATTTTTGTTTCTGTTCCTGGCGGAGGTGGAGCAGAGAGGTGATGCTGACATCCTATGGAATCAAAGACAATGACATGACGAGTGCACGGTGCCAACAACCGTCTGCGGATGATGAGTCATGGGACAGATTAGGGTGCAATTATAATCCGCCGCCTTTGTTGGGTGTGCTCCGTCCTTGCCTCGATGCCAAAGGGGGAGACAGATAACGCCTCACATCGCCCGATTCTTCTTTATGAGCTTCCTCTATAAAAGACTTGTTGAGGTTCTGCTGCATCGGGGCTGCAGTTTTTATCCAGTTGCATTCAGGCTAATAGGATCTAGGGGATTTAATTAAGTTTAATTATCCTTATCAAGCCTGATAGCTTTTTCAATAAATAAAGCAGATAATCCTGAGGTTACACTGGGACAGAGTCAGGCTACTATGAATTATAAATACATGCGAGTGGAGACTGAGCCTCACTTTGGATTCTGGCTATGTCTGGCATTCAAATGGCCCCAGATATGGTCATAAAACAATCCATCATTACAATCTAATAAAATGAGGGAAAAGAAAACAGATCTGTACCAAACCCTCTACTGCGGCACTAAAGGAGCCTTCTACCAGGACCAAAACCTATAAATAACAGCAACGCAATGCTGTTAGTCAGAGGATTAAGACTCTGCCTACCTACAAACCCAAAGCAGGTAATTATGATTCACGCTGGGCTGTTGGCGGGGGGTTGACATGCGATCCATAGTTGTTGTCTCACAGGATAAACATATGTTTGATCCTGGCTAAAATGGACATCTGTCCCTTCAGGTTTCACATGACTGGCATGCAGCAATGCCACCAGGCCAGGCTGATGTCAGAGGCAGGTAAAGCAGGCTCAGTTGCATCATCCAGCCAAGGGGAAAACATCTGCTGCCACCTAGAGGATGATTTACGGCCTCCTCCTCCGCCCCGAGATTATAAACGGTGAACCCTGTTTGCAGCACCACGATGCACAATTAAAGACCCAACGCGTCTGTTTTTATTCATAAATCACATCAAACATAGCGAAACTGTAGCCATACGAGAAACCACAACACGTTCAAGATAAATTTACCAATCAATAAAAGGATAATATATATTAAAGCATATAATGCAATGACCCTCTAAATAAAATGCTTGAACCCAACAACAAAATATTCAGTCAGACACTGTGTGTCAGCATCCTGCTGAAGCCTCTATTTTTTGTAATCAATTCTTTTTTCCTGTGACCTTATAAAAAGGTAGAAAAACGATATTAAATATCTCTTGTGTATGTCAGACCAATAATTCCTGCAGGCATAGAAAATCTGACACTGTTCCAGCTGTAACGTGCTACAGTTCACCCCAAAATATAGCCTCAAATGTCATAAAGGCTTTTTTAAAAAGTTTGGCATTTTCCTGGACATCGTTGCAGGAGTCGATAATACAAAAAGGAAAGCTCTGGTCAGAGGATAAAGATAAATGTAATACTCTGTGTTTGGCCTTGTGTTGTAAGAAGCAAGATTTACGACCAGATGCATCTCATGGATTTATAGGAGGAAGGTCGGTGTCACAAGGCAGGTCAGCTGTTTACAAAATGAGTCCACCTTGGGGCTGAATTTACACAAATTGTGGCAAAAGAACATTTGCCATCCCCCTTTTCAGGATTTGTCTGGCTATTTCCTAAAACAAACAGTCCCTTCTTATTTGGATCTGGAAAGAAACGTCTCTTTGTCAATATGAGACATGTGAGATTTATGCTCCTCAGGTGACTAATGTCAAGACTGGAGACAGGTAGAACACACATGGAAGTCACCCCCTGTAACTGCAGTTGGGGAAAATCAAAACACTGTTCGAAAGAAAATCCCTCAACATAAATGCACACCGCCGACTCTAAACCTAAAACACAACTGACCTTTCAATATCCACCCGTGTGGAACGGTGTCATTTGGATGAGAACAGAGATTTTAAACATTATTACATTCAATACACGACCAGCAAGTAACTGATACAGAATGATGCATTCAATGTGCACGAGCGACAGACAGACTGAGACTGATTGGACGAAACAGAAGCAGGAGCCCCTGCAGCCATGGCTGGGTTATTCATCGCTGCTGTGTACAGGTGGCAGCTGCTCTACGGCCGCCACGGTTACTTGTGACAGAGTCGGGTTTGGTCTCATGCACAGATTTAGTGACCATATGAAAACAGGGGGAGCATGCCTTGAGTAGAGGTGCTATAAGTTCTACAACTGCATCGACATTTACATAAGTGAAATTACAGCTTCATACGCGTGTCCCCAGCTGTTTTGGGGGTTCTGCCCTGTGACACTTGATAACTTTTTTCCCCCCGCAAGAACATAGTCAGCAAAACAGTCTTTTTTTCAGCAGAGGCATCTGGTCAAACTAGGGGAAGGGGTCTGGTGGGGCCAAGACTCGACTGATGACAAAGTCTGTAGGTGGTGGCGTGCAGTGCAGAGGGAATGGGATAAAGGGGGAGATTTCATCCAAGCCAAGGGTTCATGAGTTGTCTGAAGGGACGTGCTCTTCGAAGCCCTCACTCTCTCGAACCAACGCTCTCTCCAGGATGACCCGGCCCTCTTTGTACCGCTGGCTGTCTTCGGTAGCAAACTCATAAATCCAGCCCAGCTTGCTGTTGCAGTTCTTGCAGCTGACATCCCTCACCATGTGCCTTCCGGTGAGCATCACCCTGTCCTGCACCTCACTATACTGGAGGTTCACCACCTGCGATGGAGACACAGGTGATCAAACATGCATCGGAGCAGGGGAGTGCATGGCAGAGGCAATGGCTCCTACCTTGTTGAAGAGGAAAGCTCTGCCCGTGGCACCGGTAAACCGTGTTGAGATTAGCTCCGATCTGTTGGTCAGGATGGTGTCGCAGTTAGCGCAGGAGAAGAGACGTGTTCCGCCAATGTGGTCCAGGAAGATGCGCCCCATTGTTGAATTGTTGAGGATGAGTGATTTAAGGCTACAATAAGAAATAGAAATAAAGACAAACACGAATAAGACACATGTCTTCTTTCTTCAGAGCAACGAAAACTTCGTTAAATGACTTGATGACTGGATTAGGAGTCAATTCTTTCACGATCGTCTAAACTGTACATTTGTAAATTTCGCCTACTTGTGTTACTCGATGTGAAAAGTGTTGTAACTCTTGATAGCAGGAAGAACAAGAAAAAAGGCATTTTTGCAGTGTAGAAAATATTTAAATGAGAACCCCCCCCCCCCCCAAAAAAAAAGAAATGCCGCAGCGGAGGCATCATTCTGCCAATGCGGACACGTTTGTGACGAACAGATACAAAAAATGTAAATATCTGGTACAAGTGCGAAAGATACAGATCCGTATAAAATACGTGGTTCTGGGTAAGTGTTTTTACAAATAACTTGCAGCCCTGTCTCTCGGTAATATCCCGATTACTCATGTGGGAAAAAGAAGCTAACGCGATGTTAGCTGCGCTGCTAACGGCCACTTCGACAAGACAGGAACCAGCGGACCAACAACATAACCGCCTTTATTTCGACCCAGTTTACGATGGCGGCCTCCTACCGTGGAAATTTCTTTCCCGACGATTCTTTCACTGACACTTTAACGACACATCAGTTATGTGAGACCTCGTCTTCGTGGTTTTGTTGTTCTTTTTCAGCTGTTTCTATCTGCTGTCTCCGCTCAGCCAGTATCAACATCCGGTCGTGACGTCACTGTAGGTGTTGTTCGCGCTGGACGCCACAAGGTGTCAGCAGAGTTTGGACAACCGATCAAAGCTTGAAAACTGTGTAAAAAGAATTATAATTACAAGCTATTTATTATGATCATTGTTAAAACTAAAATAAATGTCAATTTATTTATGGCGTCACAAACTAAATTTGTCCTGCAGTTGCCCTATATGTACCGTTTCAGTATTTAATAAAGGCGGTTCTAAATTAACTCATTTCGAGCTATAATTTCATCTCATTTTCTCCTGATTTATGTAACTCGACGTGAAAAGTGCTGGTTGTAAGGCTTTATAGCAGGAAGTCCAACAAACAACAAAAGTTTCCGTTGTTCAATGATCTTTTCCATTTGTCTAGTATACATAATAAATGCATAAATTGAGCAAAAACAACCAACAACTGCTGTAGCAGAGGAATCTTTCTGCAATCTGAAACATTCTGGACATGTTTCTGATTAACAGAATACAAAAAAATGGAAGTATTGTACACAAGTACAGCCAAAAATAAAGAACTGAAACACAGATCGTGGTTTAGATTGTTGTCTCTCAGTAATAACTCAACTAATCAATTGGGAAAAAAAGAAGCTAAAGTGCAGCTAAAGCTAACGCCCACGACGACAACAAGACGGACCAACAACATAACCCCCTATTTTTCGGGCCAGTTTAAAATGACGGCCTCCTACCGTGGGAAGGTCTTTTCGGTAGTACAGAAAGCTCCCAACGTCGACGGTGTCACCGACACTTTAATGGCACATCACATGTGATTTGAGTCCTCGTCTTCGTGGCTTTGTTGTTCTTTTTCAGCTGTGTCGTGACGTCACTGCACCTGTTGTACGGGCGGTTCTCCACAAGATGTCAGCAGAGCCAAGAAAATAGTTTTACCAAAAACTTGCTAATTCAAGCTTTGTTTCTGGGGCCAGTGTAGTTATGGGTATGTGACAAGATAGTTTAATAATTATGCAAGCAGCAATTGATTAGATATTATGTAAATCAACAGCAAAAGCAAAGATTCAAATCACTGGTAACATTCAAAAACCAGTTGGCAAGATTTGTCTAAAATCAGGTTAAAGTCTGTAAAAGGCTGTCATCTGATGGGTTGAGCCGATAACACCAACATAAACAGGTGCAAAGGAAGAGACTTGAATAAAACCACGTCATGTATCAAAGATGCTGATGGAGGCAGTTAATGCGAAGTTGCACCAAAATGCCACAGGACTGTAGTTCCTGCAGTGTTGCTAAAAATGGTTTTAATTTAGAATAATCAGAAATCCACAACATCATACAGTACTTCAGTGTTTACCCAGCAATTTAACTGCTTATTGTGAAAATCTGATAACTCCATACCATCAACATAGATTGTTTTACTCCCTTTAACAATAAGGGTCAACCCTATCAAACCGAGGACAAGCCAGTAAAATATAATCTTATCAGCAGAATCTCCAAATCTATCCCTAAATTAGTGGTTGTTAACTCACATTTCATAACTGGTAAAAAACATAAACACCACAAATGTGACGTCTTGACACATAGCATCTTCTGTCCCATTATATGGCGACATTATCAGTTGTTCTGGGTCGCCTCGTTTCCACAGCAACAGTCAATAAACTAGTGAACGGATCATTCTAAAGTCACTATCCTGTTGTTACAGAGCTGTGATGTCCTTTAACAGTTGCAGGCAAACACACACACACACACACACACACACACACACACACACACAATACAGTTTGATTATGAGCAAGAGAAATATATGAATGTTTGAGTTTTTACACCTAAATGAGTTTTATTAGGCACCAAAGGTGTATTCTTTACCATGGAAAATCACTCTGGTTGTTGTCCCTGAGACTCTCAGGGTGCAGGAGATGTTAACATGTCCTGGTGTGACTAAAACATTTATTTCCCATGGTTTTTATACCCTAATAGGAAGTGGAGAGGACGATGAAGTGTCACTTACAGCTTCGTCCACTTAAGCTGACAAACTGACTGAAAGATATGAGCGACAGTAAAACACACCTGAGATAGAAAGGTGTCTATATTTCTTTTACGCGCCTCTTCCGTTGCATCTCCGCCCCCTTTACAAGGCCGGTGCACTTGTGCGCTCATTAAAAGCCAGGCACTCAGTCCCTATAACCGTGCACAACTCACTTTCTCACCGTATCATGGACTATCGATTCATATTCCTGTTTCTCACCATTGGATCCTGCACTCACAACACAGGTGACTCCTTATTGTCCTGTTGTCTAAATCTTATTGTTGGTGTTTTTCCTATTGTTGTTCTTATTCCAGTTGTTGCAGAAGACAGAGAAAATGAACAAGCAACAGAAACCTCAGAGGTATATCTCCCCTCGCTGTTGAGTGGATTCATTGTATTATATATTTATACATCTGTTTTGCTGAGAGTCCAAGGTGTTTTTTTCTGCACATACAGACTAGAACTTACCTGCGGATCCTCTGCTCACCAGTGGAATCCTTATCCTCCCCATCGTCAGGTACAATCGACTTTGTCGTCTTTATCACTGAAGTCGGACTGATTGATATCGGCACTGTCAAACCTGCCTTGTGTCTATCTCTTTATCCTCACGCCGGCCTGCGCTCCTTTCATCAGTTCATGCTATCACCCCCGCCGATATCTCCGCTGTCTACCTGATGGGAATCCCGCTCTCACACAGGTAGCCGTGCATGAAACACATTGGGGTGTAAGTGCTGCAGCCTCGTCAGGCGCGTTAACACTGATGTTGTCTGCCTTTATTATCAGGCGTGAATCATCCACAGTCCTCACTGGAGTAAAAGGTACGTTAATATAGTGCAAATGCTGAAAATGGATTTGAGTTTGTTGCTCTCTCTTTTATTGGAGCTCCGTACAATAGAGCCAGTCGTTGGTGAAAGCATTTACAACTAGACCGTGTGACAGTCTGGCCATTTATGTCTCTACAGATAAGAGTGTTTGCCATAAATAGTTTGTTGACCCTGTAATAGTAAAAACTGCCAACATAAAGGCAAAAAGCACATGTGTGCTGCTGTGTATTAAACACAGAGGTGTGTTTTTTGTGTGTGTTGAAGAGATGATGTCCATGTTTAACCCTGAAGTGACTGTTCAACATGTGGATCAGATGGCAGTGCAGCCCAGGTAACCCCCCCACACATACACACACACACACACACACACACTGGCACATGAGCACACATTCTAAAACACTTATCTTTGTGAGGACTTTCCAAAACATGTTGCTACCCCCATGTCCTTACCCTACACATACCCACCCGTAACCTGACCCTGACCCTAAACTGAACCATATTCTGACCTCAATCTTAACACCATATCTCCACCTTCAAACATTTCTTCGAAGTGGTGAGGACTGGACAAACTATCCTCACTTCCCAAAAATGTCCTCACTTTGTTAGTAAAATGCAGATTTTGGTACTCAATATGTAGCACTTCCAACAACACACAAACTAGGGACTTGATAGACATTTAGTCTATAATTTTGCATGTGCTCCTCCAAGTGTGGTTTATTTGTGTATATTGCAGAAATCTGCTGGACGAAGTGGAGAAATTGTCCATGTCCGTCTCACAGCAGGTACACTTTAACCCCGCTGACCAGTGATGAGTTAACCAGACTAGATTTCTGTAAATCATTGTGGTCTGGTGAGTTACAAACCACCACAAATGATCACTGTGATCTGGTGAGTTACAAACCACCACAAATGGGACTCAAACAACAACAACAATATATATAGTTTAGCTCTCTGTTGATAAGCTGCAGATGTAAAGGTTCATGGTACAGTTGCAGATGGCAGAGTGGAGGCTGGTGCTGCTGTTTGTCCCAGCAGACTCGACGTGCGCCTGTTCACCAGCTGTAAGACCACCCCCCCATCCCCCCACTGCAACCATCACCAACATTTAACATGGCATTTGAGTTTATATGGATCTTCTGTTCCTTTGCTCCTCAGGTGGCAGCAGATATCAGCTCTGCTGTGCAAGAAACAGAAGCAGCTCTGCAGCTCTTGCAGAAAAGGGTACCCCTATTTTTGCCTTTTTTTGATTCTGAAGACATTTTTGCCAAATCTTTTCGTTAAAAAAAAATAAGATTTTGTTTGTGTGTTTACAGTTGCATCACACCTTAGTTCATGTTGCTGTGTGGAGCACAAGTCCGCAACAGGACAGGTGGGAGGAGTTGCTTTAATACTGTCAGAGCCAAATTAGATGGAAATTACACATAACAGGGAGGTTTTTTTGTTTTATTTTCAGCAAATGCAAGTGTCTGGAGGGAAAATACATCACCGAGCGACTACAGAGAGCAACTTTTCTCCAATCGCTACAGGTCAAACACTTTAATGTCTTAGCTGACAGCTTATGCTGATCCTCACTGGCTGACTGCCTTCTGAAAAATCTGCTTTTCCTATTTTTACAGAACTCTCTAAGCCGTGTTTTGAAAAATCCCAAGTGGGCCAGCAAGATGGACTTCGCCGCTGTGCTGCAGCCTGCTCCACTCATCCTTGAGCACAACTCTGTAAGTAAAAAGCATTAAAAACCTACTCATACTGTCCAGTCACAGTGTATAAATGCTTATTTATTTGCAGGCAGATCACTTAGCTTTGCAGTTATGGAGGAACCTGGTGAGTTCTAAACTTTTTTTTACATTTAAGTTTAGCTTGTCTTTGATAAGCTCCTCCTGTGACAGGTGGTGCTTGGTTACAGCTCACAAACGAGTAAATCTAAAGATGGGACAGTGATTATGTTTATCTCTTGGACCAGTGATTAGATAAGAGATAGAATCAAAGATAATACAGGATATCTTATCCTGCATTGATCTTCTTGCTTGATAAAAAAAAAAAGGTTGGTACTTCCAGTTTGGCTTTTTTTCTTCACTCTAACGTGGATCCTGACTGTCCTCCTCCAGCTTCACCCATCACTGAGCCTGCCAGAGGACATGGACAGCAGCGCCAGTTTCCCTTGTCCTACCCAGGTAAACCATCTCAAACATATAATTATTGATAAAGTTGAGAAATTTTTTATCAATGGATTTGATCTCCAATCCCAGAAATGGCCGTTCCTGCGGACACGGAACAATTCTCCCGCTGACGAGCAAAAAGGATCCTCCACGCTAGCAGATCCAGTAAGTCTTTGATGTTACAAGTGTCGTAAAACAGGAATGATTAAAAATGGAACGTTTGCAGGATATGGGCACTGAAGTCCCATGTTCAGACCGCACTCCATCTCCCACTACACCCACCTCTGGTAAATGATTTTAGCTGAAGGTTTTATAATGAAACAGAGAGTCAACATCGGTTAGACTCACCCATCTAATCTCTGTGCAGTTAATGAGTTGAGACCTGCTGATATCAAGGTTGTGGCAGCGGTGGGAGACTCTCTGACCGTAAGTGCGCTTCACTGCAAGCATCTAAAATCCCACTTCTCCTCTCTGGAAAAGGGGTAGAGTCAAGCTAAATGTACAGCACAGTATATTACTTTCTTTGGGTGTTTTTATCAGACAGCATCTTAACTCAGTCAGAGTTTAGGACAGATTACAGAGTTTTAGTTTTTGTTTTTGTTTTTTATAAAAATGCATGAAGAATTATTTGCACAATCCACCATCTGCATTGATACAGGCAGCAAACGGTGTGGGAGCGAAGACAGACAACATTCTGTTGGTGATTGATGAGTACCGAGGACTTTCATGGAGGTAAGAGCACCTAAAAATGCACCCTTTAATCCTCATGATTTGAAGAGTTTAAATGCAACGAACCTTTTATTAACTTTCCAGTATTGGTGGTGATGAAAACATCACAAGTGTGACAACTTTGCCAAGTAGGTTTGTCCCTTATTTTTAAAACTGTTCAATAGTAGGATTATCCCAATTAAGCTGTCTGTTACACTTTATTTATCAATACTTTATTATAAAATCTATAACTCAATGCAGATGGGAGGTTTGACCAAACTGTAAAATTAGGGCTGTTTTTCATTTGCAGGTTAGTTAAAGTGATTAGTGATTAAATGTTTCTGAGATTTCATTATGTTTCCCTCCTTGGTTTTGTGGTCTTCAGATATTCTGAGGGAGTTTAACCCCTCTGTGACCGGCTTCTCAAAGGGAATATGTAATGAAACCTCTCCCAATGCCTTCCTCAACCAGGCTGTGCCGGGAGCCAAGAGTGGGTCAGTAATCGTCATCACCTCCTCCACTCTGAATAAAACCTTATTAAAAAGACAACTCCAAAACTTTCCCCCGCAGCGATATGCCGCAGCAAGTGCGCACCCTTGTGGACATAATGAAAAACGACGCGGTAAGCCACAGAGGAGTAACTATAGAAACACAGTGTTGGCTGTTGGTTCCTAATATGCACAACATCTTACCTCATATTTGGCTTTGCAGCGCATTGATTTCCACAACGACTGGAAAGTGATCACCATGTTTATCGGTGGAAACGACATCTGTGACTTCTGCACAGACAGCGTGAGGACTCTAATAGCACATATACTTAATTGGTTATTCATTTTCCCAAAGAACGAATCATTTTTCCAAATTCAAAATTACATCTTTATCCAACAACAATGACAGAAATCAATGCATTTGAGGAACTTCTGTGTTTATTAGTTGCATCATTTGACAGGTGAATTTTGTCTCTATAGATCTTTTTCTCACCCAAG
This sequence comes from Takifugu rubripes, assembly GCF_901000725.2. Taxonomy (NCBI): domain Eukaryota; kingdom Metazoa; phylum Chordata; class Actinopteri; order Tetraodontiformes; family Tetraodontidae; genus Takifugu; species Takifugu rubripes. Next base: position 6,050,537 of record NC_042286.1, on the reverse strand, counting down.
AATGTGGTCAGTCGCATCCAGCAGGCTCTGGACCTGCTCCACCGCGAGGTACTGTTTTTATCCTTGTGCGCTGCCACACAAGCTCCTGACTCAGCATCACAAACCTGAAACCTTTCTGTTTCCCTTCTTCCATTTTTACAAGGTGCCTCGGGCAATTGTCAACCTGGTGGAGCTGTTAAACGTTGTGCCGCTGCGTGATCTGCACAAAGACACGACCCTGGGCTGCCCCACCTGGTTTGTAAAGTGAGTGTTGTTTGTTTAGTCTTTACCAAAGAACTGAACTCTTAAAGTCAGTCTTGAACAGTTCTTTTTTTGCTTCAGCTTGATTTGTCCGTGCATACTGAAGCCGAAAGACGGCTCAGCTGAGCTGCAGAAGGTCAACGACGTCAGTAAGGCCTATCAGGTAAGAGGCCCTGCGTTAGTGTTTAAAGTCAGTTGATCAGAAATTTGGTCATATTCTTATTTTTGTGATCCAGCACACTATGAGACAGCTGATTGACTCTGGACGGTACGACACACACGAGAACTTCTCTGTGGTGCTACAGCCCTTCATGAGGGACATTTACCTCCCCAGGTTACAGGTATGAGCAGACACACCTGAGACCTCATTTCCTGCCCTGAAATGTTAATATCCAGCCCAACTATTTTTCCTCCTGAAAGGACGGCCGTCCCGATCGCTCCTACTTTGCCCCCGACTGTTTCCATCTGAGCCAGAAAGCGCACACCCTCATGGCTCGAGCTCTTTGGAACAACATGGTGGGCGTCCTGCATTTCTCCTCTGTTATGTGTGCTTCTCTTTTTATTCCTCACATCACAATCACTGACCGTAACGCTCTTCTAGTTAGAACCAGTGGGCAACAAAACATTTACGCAGGATTTTGAAGCTGATATCGATTTGAAGTGCCCCTCCAAGGTATCGTCTCTTCATTTGAGATAAACAATGCATCTTTTCCAAGTGTTTTTTTCTTATATGAGTATTAATGAGCGTCCTGTTGATTGTGACCAGACCAGCCCATTTTTTAGGACTGCCGTCAACAGCAACTACACCTTTCCAGGCCCTCTGCCGACGACCACTCCGCCTACAGTAGGTCACAGGTCCCATCTTATCACCTGATACGCAGCACAATAACAGAATCAACAGTTATTTGTGCATGTAACCTTATCAGCCACAAGGTAGTAATTTCCCTTTGTTGTTGTTCAGCATTGGGGCAGTGACTTTTCCTGTACCAACATGGCCCCATCTGATTCTGTGCCCACATCAGGTGACTTTCTTAAAATATATACAAGGGTTGGATTATTTGTAAAACCTCATGATTATTTCTTTTTTTTTTTTTTAGTTCACAGATTACGGCCAGCTGACATTAAAGTAATTGCTGCGCTGGGAGACTCTATAACGGTAAGGTTAATATGCAAATAAAATATGAAATATTTTCCCTAATCAGCCTTTCATATGGATACAAATGAGTAGAATAACTGTCTTTTTCTGCATGCAGACTGGATTTGGTGCAAAAGCAAAGAACCTACTACAGTTACGAACTGAATACAAAGGGGTATCTTGGAGGTGGGTGGCTCACAAATATACACGACAATGCATCACATGTAATATGAAGTCTTAGTGGGGTTTTTTTTGTTTGTTATTTTTAGCATTGGAGGCGATGAAGCCCTCGAGACTGTTACAACATTACCCAGTGAGTCTCTGTTTTTGTGTGTTATTCATAAACTGTCCACTAGATGTCAGCGTCGCATCGTAACAGAATTATTGGAGACTTGTTTATTATTTGCTGTTTTTTGTTGTTGTTTGTTTGCTACAGACATACTCAGGAAATTCAATCCGAAAATTAAAGGAATGTCAAAGGGACTGAAAGAGTCGGGTTTCAACTTTGCAGTATCAGGAGCTAAAGTAGCGTGAGTCTGTTTGGTTCACTTTCATTGAGTTATGTTTATTGTTTTGTGCATTTATTAAATCTCTCATTTTCTACAGAGGAATCCCCAACCAGGTGCGGCGCCTAATTGACACCCTGAAATCTGACCCTGTAAGTTTAACACATGTGACCGAGTTTTGTGCCCCAATGTAAAATGCTAATGTCGTCATCTTTGTTCTTGTTGCCTTATATCTGTTTAGACGGTAGATTTCCAGAACGACTGGAAGCTGGTGACCCTGTTCATAGGAGGAAATGACCTGTGTCAGTTCTGCAATGACCGCGTGAGTTGCAAATTCTGGAATTATGAGGGCTGGTTTAGAAACACTGTGGTGGCACAGTGGTGCGTGCTGTGTACAGAGCGGACTCATGATATCACCCTTCAAAGTGGACCGTTCACTAGAGCAGAATAATAAAGCTTTGAGGACAGCGCTGCTATTGTTTCGTCGTGTCAGCGTAAGATGAGGGCATACAAGGTTTTCCTTCTTGGCTAATTCTGTCGCTTCAAAAAACAAGTCCACTCTCCACGAGGCAAAAATCCGGTCAGAGGTTAGCTCAGCCTCTGCCTCACCCTCCTCTTTTCTGCCCTTTTGTCTCCACTTTCCTTGTTCTTTCACTTGTCTCCATCCTGGTTCTGCTCTAACATGGTCGTGCATCTTTGATGCACTTGTTTGAAGCGGAATATCAAAGCACAGCATCAATGTTGGATGAGCTCTCAGGCTATGGCTCTGACATCTTGGGTTTCGACAGTAGTTGCTTGTCAGCTCGGGAATGTTGCAAGCTGTCAGCTCTTTTTCACTTATGAATGAAAAAAGCATGAGGAGGTACCATTCATTTAGACTTAACTATGAATCATTATGAGTGATCTCATTGCTGTTTTGGTCTTTAGGCCTCCATGTCCCCTCAGAACTACAGCCTTCATATGATGACAAGCTTGGATATGCTCTACAGAGAGGTAAAATTTCCTAAAGAAGCATTAAAGTACAAATAATAAAGGCTCATCTCTTAAAAGATCGTGGATAAAGCATTAAATATCATCAGCTTGTTGAGTATAAATATTTTCCTCTTTTGCTGGTAGGTTCCCAGGACGATCGTCCACGTCTTGGAGGTCCTGGAAGTGGAAGGCCTTCGTAAGATAAAGAGGGATAGCCTGGGGTGCAGTGTGTTACAAAAGTATGTCTGCCCCTGCTTCCTGTTAGCAGGGGAGAATTCCCTGGAGCTGGCTGAAGCTAAGCGCTTCAATCGTGAACTACAGGTTAGAGGACAAGTGTTCGTGGTCATCGTTTATTTCTGTGTGACATATCGATGTTATTATCAGCGTAGCTCTGTGCCACTAACTCGTGTCATGGCTACTTTGGGCTGCATTTTACGGATGATGTTCTGGTTGCTTTATATCTGTTTGGCATCCTGGTGTTGTTATTCGTGTCTCCCATCCATATAAGTGAACAAATAATTAAAAATACTATATTTATTTGCAACCTTAGATCAAAACTGAAAATCTGGTGTACGGCGGACGCTATGAAGACAAGGAGGACTTCGCTGTGGTTGTTCAGCCCTTTTTAAAGAACACTGTTGTTCCTTTAAATGCTGTAAGGCCTTCAACTATTCTTGAGCCTTAGATGTACTTTAAACACAAATTCTAGCTTAAGGGCATTAACAAGTTCTTTCTGCAAAACTCCTACACACTCTGTAATATTTTTTTTTCCAGGACAGCAAACCTGACACCACCTACTTCTCTGTGGACTGTTTCCACTTCAGTGAACGGGGACATGCTGACATGGCTGCTGCCATGTGGAACAACATGGTGAGTCTGGCAAGAGCAGGGATTTTTCTTTTTTTTTCTGTCATATTTTTCTGCAGCTTAGTCATGGACTTGACCGATATACCTCGTGTTAATGTCTTTAGTTAGAGCCAGTGGGTAAAAAACAGACATACAACGATTTTGCAAATGCCAGAAACACCATCAAATGCCCCACCGAGGTAAGAAGCTACTGCAGACCCAGCTGGAATTTATTATTTCCCTTGTGTGCACGTGCAGTGACAAAAAGCGGGCCGCTATTGGCTACTGTGTGTGTTCTAGGAGCATCCTTACATCTTCACCAAAGTCAACAGTTTTCTACCATCGACCACGGCGGCACCGGGAACAGTCAGCACAGCTCCCTCTGAGAGTTCCACTGCCTCCGCAACGCAGAGCACGGGGCAGCCCCTCCCCGCTGACTGCACTAATACAGTCCCAGTATGGCTGACTGCTGTGCTGGCTGTCACTGGCCTCCTGACTGGCTGTGTGGTGACCTGGCTCCTCCTCTCCTGCAGAGCCAAGAGAAACAAGAGGCTGATGACGTCTGCTGTGGAGCTGAGGGGCACTTTGTTTTAAAGTGCCCCCAACCCCCCCTCCTCCTTATTGTCATTTGTTGTGGACTATTGATGGGAAAGCATTAAAACCCTAAAAAATAAAAGAACACTGATATTTATAGTAGTCGTAGAAACCATGTTGTTTGGGGTGAACATGAGGACATTGTTTAGAATAAACAATGCCAACTGTATCACTTTTGACTCCAAATCTTTATAATAATTCTCATTCTGGAACACTAAAAAACATTTCTGGAAGAAATGCTACACCATTCTCTGCAAATAATTAACAAATAAGACAGAATAAAAAGGTTTGTTATGCAATACATGAGAAAAAACTCAGAGTCATCAGTTTTAATATAGATTCAGTGGAGCGATATGCACAATGTTTACCTCAGGACCTTCCTCAACATATGTAGCAGCGTTTACATATATGCTGGTAGATGATATCTACAAGTTCTGGACATTTTGCATAGGATTTGCAGTATACACTATGCACTTTCTTTCATGGGTTTTTTAATGTAACCAGGAAATACAACCATATTTAGATATTAAGAAAACCAGCCGTGCAGTGTATCATACATAAGCACATTTTGTGTCCCAGTTACGACTGCTAACGCAAAGACATCCTCTCTTATCACGCAAACGGAATATTTGTTGTGCTATAATCACATTGCCACAGTAAAAAAAAAAACTACTGTGCACTATTGATTATAGTTGATGGATTTAACATATTTTAGTAAATTATTTAGATTTAAGGGCTGATATTAACTAGTCTATTTGTTTTAAATCAAAATGTTTAGGCGCCTCTCCCTCTGATAAAGTGCGCCCCCTGGCGTCGGTGGCTGGAGCCGATTGCGCCTCATCAGTGCGAAGATGGCGGAGGGCGAATTAAACGTAGACAGCCTCATCTCTCGGCTTCTGGAAGGTGAGTGATTTCTGCCCGGTCGCTGGCGTTGAACGCAGATTTCTGTTTGCGGCGTCTTAAACGGATGGTACATTTCCCCCCAAACCGACGACTTTGACACGGGAGAGGCCTGAAAATCGTAGTAGGTCGGGCTAACAAGGCTAGTGCTGCGGTTAGCTTCGGCTAACATCACCGTTAGCCCGCCGTGTTTATAAACATCGTAGCCGTGAACGCCTTCATCTAGTTATCCGGAGAAACGACTCTTTCCATGTCCGTTTACAGCCCGCTCTTATTCAGATGTCCCTATTGTGTGTATTTCCATCTTTGGACGGTTGGGTATCACTTATTACGGTTAATGTGTGACATTTTGATCTAAAACGACAGTAGCGGCTGATAGGTTGTAGCTGTGTTGTTGTCACTGCTATATGATGTTAATGCACAGTACATTTGGTGGCCGATTCAGTTTGCACACCTGAATAAGGTTTACAATGGGGAAAATCCCGAAAGCTCTTGTGCTTTTGGATGAATCGAGATTGGCGGGTAACAACCGTGCACACCCGCGCACACCCGTGCAGCCAGCTTCGCTCTTGAGTCTTCCACGGCTCTGCTTGTCATGTTGTCATCACTCCGAATGTTCGGTGCTTTTCTATGGATTGGGAGTTGGTCACAGGAGAGGTGACAGATTAAGATGAATGCAATTTCTTTTAAGCTTAATGAATGATGCCGTATTGGACAGTAGCCCTGATATAGTTTTACTAGCGACCATGAGGAAAAGCTCCTGGTATCAGGCACAATCCTGATCAGACAAGAGTGCCAGCCTTTTCAGTTTGGGAGAAAATGGGATGTAGTCTTTTATTGATTAGATTTCAGCCAGTATTCAGCTCTGAGGTTGGGTTTCTGCCTGGTTTTTATGGCATAACTGACTTGGACAGGCAGGCCGGTGGAACTAAACTGGTCTGAGACGCTGATTAGATAAGATGGACGTTATTTGGTTTAATTTTCAGGATGGCTTTTTAAGGCCTTGAAGCTTTCAGAAATTACACAAGGGCTCATTGTGCGCTGCAGTCGAAGGTGTGAAACTGTTTTATTCCTTGAAACGAAACATGCTGGAACACCATGCTGCTTTTTATACACACACACACACACACACACCCAAACCTGTAGGTGTGTGTGGTTATAAACCCTTATCATTTGGTCATTTCAGCCTTTGCCCCTCATGATTATGTTCTCAAGAACATAATGATGGGTTAAAGCCCTGGCCTACAGATCTGAGGGCAGAACAGAGCGCCCCTGTCTGATCTGATGAAACCCTGCCTTCATACAGCACTACGTTATTTCTTTTACACTCTCCGGGCAGATCCACACATGGACTTTAAATCTGGAATGCCAATTTAAAGACATTTTAGACTATTTTTACTCAGCGGCTGATTGTTGCCAGCATTTTCAGTCCCCTGCGCATCTTTCCTTCATCATTAAATCTGCGCCCAGAGCTGCCAGAACATTGCAAATCTGCAGCCAACAAACCCACGTTGGTTCTGGAGATGCGTGCTGCTCTCCTAGTCTCAGCAGTGGGGTTCTTCAGCATGTCTGAGGCCACAGAAGCATCACTGCCACAGTTTATCAGATACTCAATGCTGATTCCAGGTTATTTCCTCCATGCTGTGGAATTTGGTCCCCTTATTGTCACATTGATAAACTTGTCAGCGCCCATGTGTCTTTAGGACAGTGATGACCTGTGTCAGAAATGAAACCTCTCTTTCTCTTGACACCAGTGCGAGGATGCCGCCCGGGGAAGGTGGTCCAGATGACGGAGGCCGAGGTCCGGGGCCTCTGCATCAAATCCAGGGAGATCTTCCTCAGCCAGCCCATCCTGCTGGAGCTGGAGGCCCCTCTGAAGATCTGTGGTCAGTACTTGAGTGCTTTTTTTTCCCAGAGGGTCAATTACTCCATTCCATTTCTCCAACCTTGACTTTAATAAGGATACATTTATGCCACTCGCACACATCTATGGCAGTTAAAAACACTCCCAAACTATGGGGAGCTGACACCTCCACATCTCTGCACACCCCCACATAGCTGATCGCTTCCCTTCTCGCTGCTGTTGTAAGTATAAACAGCTCTGAACCATCTATTGTCCACGGTACACAAGCTCTCGCGCACTCACAGTTTACATGCATGTTCCCATAATTCCCAGTGGTTTGGTGTTTCAGTGGTGTAGGACTATAATTCTGCTGCATCACTTCTGCTGTGAGTTCTTCTCACCGATAAAAGCTGCCGACCGTTCTTGTCAAGCTGCTGTCACGGTAACGGGAGAGTCCGACACTTGTTCGTGCCGCTGTAACCTTAGCACCTATGCTCAAATATGAATGAGGGTCTTGTTACTGCGCACAGGTTGAGTCACGGGAGTGATTAATCCAAACTTTCAGAACAGCTTTGAAGAGTGAACTGCTCATTTATTCATTAAGGCCACGTAGATTAGGTTCCTCACCTCAACAATAACACATGGAGTTAAACTAAAGAAGTGAGACACCTCCAATATTGAATTTGTCTTGTCATTTCCATGCTTATTTATCCATTCATCCAGCTCCCAAATTATCCCAGTTTGATGATAATGAACTGCACCCCGCCATCTTAATCCTCTGCAAAATCCCCAGCATTGCATGTCAGCTATAAAAGGACCTTTACCGAGTGTAGAAAATAACTCTTTTGTTAGTTGGCTCTGTGCACGCCTCCATTCTGTGGCAGCACTTATCCTACATTTTAAACCCCGGGCAAACCTCAGCCCTGCCGCAGTTCACGGATTCATGCAAGTCGGACCTATTTTGCTCCATCCCAAAGAAGTGTTTTATTTCTGCAAATGTTGCCTAAACAGAGTAAAGGAACCCATAAACTCCTGCCAGTGTTTTCAGGAGATGAAGTTCGGCGTTTGTGCTGGTCGTTTTATAAGACGGCTGCAGAGGTTAGCGGTCCGTAATACGTGTTTGGAAACGTGCCTCTGTGCTTCGGTCATGATGGACCCTGGCATTTTCCTCCGGGCTGTTTCTGGTGAGCCTTTCTGCCGCCGTCTGTGTCCGGGGCAGCTCGGTTGCTACGGCATATAAAAGGAAGCAGGCCGTGGCTCTGAGGCAGAACCGTGAGGGAGCACAGCGCCGCCCAGCTGAAGCTGACCTTGAATCCCAGGATGGCTGTTAAAATTAAAGCTGGCCTGTGCAGATATGTTTAGGTGTCCTTTCGTTTTGATGATTAACCCGAATTGTCAGAATCCCGGCTAATTTCCCATCAGCATAATCTGAAAATAACCTTCGGCTCACCTCTTACAGGCGACATCCATGGCCAGTACACAGATCTGCTGAGGCTGTTTGAGTATGGGGGCTTCCCACCAGAAGCCAACTACCTGTTCCTGGGAGACTATGTGGACAGGGGGAAACAGTCGCTGGAGACCATCTGTCTCCTGTTGGCCTACAAGATCAAATATCCAGAGAACTTCTTCTTGCTCCGGGGCAACCACGAGTGTGCCTCCATCAACCGCATCTACGGGTTCTACGACGAGTGTGAGTGAAGCGAAACAAACCATCACAAACGCAACGGCGGTCTAGCTCCAACCGGGTGTGATTGTGTGCTCCAACAGGCAAACGCAGGTTCAACATAAAGCTGTGGAAGACCTTCACCGACTGCTTCAACTGCCTCCCGATTGCCGCCATCATTGATGAGAAGATCTTCTGCTGCCACGGAGGTAAGAGATCCGCTGGGACCGTGGATTTGTTCTCATAACGTCAGTGTGACGATCCAAATGCTCAGTCAAAGTGTATCGGTTATCTTTCAGGACTCTCTCCGGATTTGCAGTCCATGGAGCAGATTCGCAGGATCATGAGGCCAACAGACGTGCCCGACACAGGTAATCTGACTGCTCGTACGTGGCGCCCAGGCCCCTCCTCCACACTGGTCAGCGGCACGTTTAACAGCGCCCATGCTCTCCTTTCAGGCCTGTTGTGTGACCTGCTGTGGTCAGACCCAGATAAGGACGTACAAGGCTGGGGAGAGAACGACCGCGGAGTCTCCTTCACCTTCGGGGCGGATGTCGTCAGCAAGTTCCTGAACCGCCATGACCTGGACCTCATCTGCAGAGCCCACCAGGTAACCAACAAGAAATCCCAGCAGTGAATCTGCAGGAGGTGTGGAAAACGGATTTTGTTTTAATCTTTATAGGGCAAAGTCGTAGAGGAAACTAAACAATTAGCAGGGTTGGTGGTGGTTCTGGCTATTTGAGGGCGCATTAGAGGTTTTATTTTATTCAACTGTAGGCTGTGTGGTACAGTAAACATCAGCAGGAGACTGTAAATCTAGCTGAAGGTCTGTGTCTTGGTATCGATCGCTGTAGGTGGTGCAATAATGTCTCGTGTATCCACGCAGGTTGTGGAGGATGGATACGAATTCTTTGCCAAACGCCAACTGGTCACACTGTTCTCCGCTCCAAATTACTGCGGGGAGTTTGACAACGCAGGCGGCATGATGAGCGTCGATGAATCTCTCATGTGTTCCTTCCAGGTAGCGTCGAACGTCGTGCATCCTTGCGGGTTGAGCACGTTCAGTCGAAATGCTAACAAAGGAATGTCTGTGTTTGAAGATTCTAAAGCCCTCAGAGAAGAAGGCCAAGTACCAGTATGGAGGCGTGAACTCTGGTCGGCCCGTTACCCCTCCCAGGACCACCCAAGCTCCGAAGAAGAGGTGAACGTGCAGCCTGGTCATCCTACCCCCGACTCCTGCCCCATCACTCCCAGTCTGCCTTCATGGCAACCCCTGTAACTACCGTAAAGTGAAGATACAGGGCTTATCTATTCCCGCCTTCACCGCTTCTTCCCAACTCCACTGACGACTCTTTTCTTCATGTGTGTGTACATAAATTTGCTGTGACTGTTTGTTTTCTTCTTTTTGGCCTGTTAGTTGGTATTTTGATTATTATTAACAGAACATTCTGTGGTTTCTCTTCCAATGCCATTTGAAGTTTTATGAAGTTCTGTGTTGAAAATGCCTTTTCCATGTTGAAGGACAAAGTGATTGAGTAATAAGGATTGTTGTTGAGTTAGACAAAAACACTGTAGGAAGTGAACGTTTGCTTGGGGGTTTTTTTTTTTCTGCCTTGACCGCCTGTGAAAGTGGAGAGAGTCCTCGCCATGTGTCTCAGTGAGGCTTCCTTTTCCGTGCAATTGGAAAATCTGTTAACACAAATGGGATATTGTCATGTTTCAATGTAACAGGTAAAAAATGCTTTATATTCCGCTGTGAAGTTGTGATTGTTATTCAGGGTATATATTTAATCACTGAAATAGCGCACCTGTCCATACCAGTAGCGAAGAATGTGAAGAAACCAGTGTGAATGAACATGGAGGCTAAATCAGAAGCTGCTGGCAGTGGGCACAGTGGGCCACGGTTCCTCCCCCAATATGCCTCCCTGTGCCTCGACTCCACACCCACACAAAAAAACTTGTCATTTTCACCGCTTCCTCCTTTTGATCCTCCAGTATCCCTCTACATTCAAATATCTTTGCTTTTGTGCCAATGGAATGTTCAAATGGCTGCACAAGCCTTGAAATTATAGGAGTCACTTAATTTAAGTATGTAACCAGCTTGTGCTGGATTAATGATACATTCAAAATGGTATGTTTGTCCATACTTGGTCCTTGTTTGAGCAGATAGAGATGGGGAATTGTCAAATGGCACTGGTTGCAGTTTTGCAGAAGTGGACTAAATTACCCCGTTTGATGTTAATTAATAAAAAAAAATCGCAAAACACGCCAGTCTTCCAGAGTTCCTATTATAACCAATGAACATAATGGAGGCTCTGTGTGGGACTGGTGGCGTCCGAGTTAGGTTACCGTGCCTGGCTATTTTAGTGTGTGGTAATGGCGCCTCCTGGTGTTTGTGTGTCAAACTACAGGACCCAGGATGAGCTGTCGCAACACGGCCCCACCGGATGTTTTTAGTTCAATTCACTGCAAATGAGATGTAGTTTTTCATTTTGTGGAAAACGGTTCCCTCTTTAATCCGTCTTCTTTTGCACTTGGTAGTATTAATCTTTGTAGTATTTATGCGTTTACTTAATTTATTTCCTAATAAGCATAATAAAGAAAATAATATTACCCAAAGCTGTTTTGCAATTTGTACAAGTTTGTTTGAAAGTCTGTAAATTCAATTAAAATTGATGGAAAATTAACGCCTCAAGACCCTTTTTTAACTGATTTATTTGAGCATTTGTGTAATACTATTCCGGAACGGTAGGGGTGATATCTGTAAACATTTCAGCTTGATGATTGAAATTATATACGCTGAATAAGACGTTATATCAGCTTTCTATACGAAATGGATGCGCCACTTCTTCACGTTTACGGGCGCAGATGTTTTATAAATTGGATGTTCTCCGAAAGAAGGTAACGTGACAGACGCGAAACCAGAAATTGGAGGTTTTGCCATAAACTTATAATCTTTCCTGTTTTTACTGCTCCATTTTTTTTACAGATAAAAGTAATTTTCAGGGGATTTACGACCGGGTATTCCCGACACTAAATGCTTTATTTTACCCCGCGCCCAAACCGAGAAGGCACCGATTGTCTGCCTCGTCTAGACCAATAATAAAAAAAACTAATATTGAGACGAGTTTTTGTGCTGCTCAAAAGGACAAGTGGACTCATATCGCGTTTAATCGGTATAACCCAAGTCAAATATGTGCATTATCAAGATAACGTATGTATCAGCTATCGTGGTCTCTGGCAGTTGCACAAGGTACAGAACATCGGCTGTGCGACATTTGTTAACTCTTGTATGTATAGTAAACACTTTTTATTACTATTTAGGACCAGCCATCGATATAAGAGTGAAATATGTTCCTTATTGGAATCATTAGTATTGAATTTAGTGTTTTGTTTAAACATCATCGGAATGATTTAAATGTGGTTGTGTTTATAGTTGCTGCTGTTGATATTCCAGGGCCTAAGAGGAGACCCGAGTTCAACGCTAAAAGCCCTTCTTCCGCTGACATCACATCCGGCAACCGTTTCTTCACGGCCATGGAGGAAAGCACCGGGGGTCACTAACTGAAAGATGGCCCGGTTTAGACGGAAATACTGCTTAGTGCTTATCGCAGTGGTGCTGCTCGTGCTCACACTTACAGTGATCTTGAAGGCACTTTCCCTCGAGGACATCGAAGCCATGGATCTGTTCCCTGCCAGAGAGAATTCAGTTGAGCAGAAAGCAAAGATGACTAAAATACCTGACCAGATCAAAATTATTGCGCCCACCACATCAAACAAAAATGCAGAAGTCGAAGCTCTGCTTAAAACATTCCCTCCGCCAAACTACTATGTTCATGCCTTTTATTATGCTTGGTATGGAAACCCAAAGTTTAATGGAAAATATATCCACTGGGACCACCCACAACTGCCACACTGGGACAATAAAGTTGCTCAGATGTATCCACAAGGAAGACACAGCCCACCTGATGACCTCGGATCAAACTTTTACCCTTCATTAGGTCCTTACAGTTCAAGGGATCCTGCAGTTGTGGAGACCCATATGCAACAATTACGTACAGCGGCCATTGGTAAGAGGCCAACCTGAACTGTATGTCTTGGCCCTAGAATAATTCAATAGACTTGAAGATGCATGCAAATACTGCTGGAACTTAATGACCAAAAAAAACCCTAATCGACACATAAATGAAGAGCAAATAATTTTGAAATACATTTTTTAAAAATTAGCGGGGACTTGGCTGTGAAACGTAGAGATCTCAGTTCGAGCCCCAGGTCAGACAAAACAGAAATTCTTCAGAAAACTGCTAAGGTACCCTTGGCAAGGTACCGAACACACAAATGCTGAGATAGGGCCCTGCGATGAGCTGGCGACTCATCCAGGGTTGACCCTACCTTCTCCAATTGTGCACCCTCCCCGTGACCCCAAAAGGGTTAAAGCGGTTAGGAAGATGGTTATTTAACTTTTCCAAGTCAGTGAGTTCTGACATAGAGCCTTTTTTTCATTGGCAGGTGTCATTGCTATTTCCTGGTATCCTCCTGATATGAGGGACGATAATGGAGAATCAGTGGACGACATAATGCCTCTAATACTTGAAGTGGCTCATAAATACCTTATTAAGGTTTGTTGTAAGGTTTGTGATGTTTGTAGTAATATTGTTCAGCCAAGGTTCATTTTAATTTCTTTTTGCATACAGGTAACAGTCCACATTGAACCATACAAAGAAAGAAATGAAGTCAACATGTTCACAAATGTCAAATATATAATTGAGAGGTGAGTGACATGAATATCCCATTTCTAATCCTCTTTTTAATTAAGGATTAGTAAATAAATTATTATTTGTTTTCAAAAGTTTATTAAAATGCCTTTGTCTGCACCTGAACTGATGTTCCCTTTCTACCATTTCTGCTTTGCTTTTGCCACATTGATTTACAAATTTTTCACCTGACTTTCAGCTTTTCAGAGGAAATGGCTAAAATCTGGCTGCAGAAAGTCATGCGGTTGGAGCTCTGGGTTTGACGTAGAGCAATTGTTTTCTCCTTAAGTTACATTTCTGTCAAAACAGATTCTGTCAATTTAGGGCAACTGTGACTTACATATCTACATTTTGTCATTTGGAGAAACTGCCATTTTAAATATGTTATAAATTAGTTTATAGAGCCTTAATACAGATTATATTGTTTAGAAAAAAAGCAAAGGAATCTAAAGTGTTGGCACAAAACGTGACACAGCAACCTGGTATTTATTGTGGGTTAGTTTTTAAGGCTTTCAACATCTTGTTTTATCTTCTTGTGTTGTAATATTTCATAAATAACATATATTTTCCTGTGTAGGTATGGTGCACACCCAGCATTCTTCAGATATCGTACAAGCACTGGAAAACTTCTACCACTGTTCTACGTGTACGACTCGTATCTGCTAAATTCCGACCAGTGGGCCAAACTCTTAAAACACACAGAGTCTAACAGCATCAGGGATACCCCATACGATGCCATCTTTATTGCCTTGCTGGTTGAGGAAAAGCACAAGAGGGGCATCCTGGCGGCAGGTTTTGATGGCCTCTATACTTACTTTGCAACTAATGGGTTTTCCTTTGGGTCCACTCAGCAGAACTGGAAATCTCTGAAAGCCTTCTGCGAAGACAACGACCTGATATTCATTCCAAGCGTGGGGCCAGGGTACATTGACACAAGTGTTCGCCCCTGGAACTTCCAAAACACTAGAAATCGAATAAACGGCAAATACTATGAAAACTCACTGAGTGCAGCATTACAAGCTGAGCCGGACTTCCTCTCCGTAACATCATTTAATGAATGGCACGAAGGGACGCAGATTGAAATGGCAATCCCGAAAAAAGCCCAAACTGTGTATCTGGACTATCTGCCCAACAAACCTACAATCTACCTGGAGATAACTCGCAAGTGGGCCGCCATATTTGGTGGCGAGCGGCGAAAACGTCAGGAAAGATGAACCAAGAAATAGAACCAAGTTGTTTGAAAACGTGCACAATGCTGTGTAATGAACAGCTCAGTTGTAACATGTAAATAACACTCTACTGGATTTTTGATGATTGTTGGATTGCAATACCTCTCGTGTGTCACTGCCAATCCGCGTGTTCTTTAAATGAAGACTTCAAGTAAACAAATGTCAATTTTAAAATGTATTTAGCAAACAGAATCAATTCAAGATACAAATATTACAGAGCTCCGGGCCAGTTCATAACCCTTACAACAACAAAGTCAATTGTCAGGGCATGAAGTCTGACAACCTAACTATCCCTTGGCCCAGTTTATATAGAAAGACATATGTAATTATTGATGCTAATTCAGTCCAATCCAGTCCTTCTTGGGTGACTTCATCTTCTTCTTCCTGCCTCATTTGGTGTTGGTGCAGTCCTTCTCCATTGTCTTCTCAGATGGCCAGGTCAGAGGTCTTATTCCTGTCCAGGAACTTATCAATCACCAGTAAATTATGCTGTCATATTTTACGATGAGGGTCTACCATTTCCTGTCTGCCTGGCTCCAACTGTCTAAGCAGTATTCATGTCAAAGGAGGGTCAACTGACTTGCTTATGTGTATTCCTACTAAAGATTATATACTATCCCTAACTTCTAAACTAACTGTAACATAAAACAGAAACATACAGTATCGTATAACACATGCTAATAAGATAAAAGATGCTAATATAAACTAATTCTCTTCATGATTAACTTTTAATTTCACTGAAATCTGTTTTGCCCCTTTGACAAGCTCATTCAGGATATAACCCATGTCTGTCACATGACGGGATTATTATAATCCTGGATGCATTGTGTCTTCAGTAGTAAAAAAAGACCACATGGTGATGTCATGTTCTTGAAAAACATAAACGACAGGAGTATTCATTACTTACTGCATGCTTAGGATGTTTTAAAAGGGATGGTTGTGTGTGTAAAAAGGAAGAAAAGGTCACCATCTTCAAAGATATATTTCTACAATATTGTAAAGCATCTAAAATGTTAGAGTAGGAGGTAGTTACCATTAGGCTTTACATTTATTAGTCCAATGTAAAAAAACAAAATCCTACATTTGTTATGAAGATGTTAGGTTCAAACGACCTAAAACATGAGAAAAACAAATGTGTGACGGGTGCAGTTTGGACCCAAATGCAGCACTCTGGAAAGCTGGACCGTAGTAATGACTTTTATTAACACACGGGCAAACTGGAACTCAGGCAGACAAGGAAACACCGGAAATAGTCCGTTCTTCAGGCTCTGGGCCCGCACAAAGTCTATGGGTTGCAGGCTCGGGGAGTGGGACGAGCAGCAGCGAATTCGGGGCCGGGCGGAGAAGTCTAAACCAGGTGAGCAGACAGGAACCAGAGACGCTGAGGCAGAAGTCATAGTCAGGGGCAGAAAGCAGGTAGGTTGTCCGGGGAACAGGCAAGGCAGGCAGAACGAAGACAGGCAGGGTCGGTAGCGGGTAAGCCGGCAAGGAAACAACGCTGGAAAGTCTCGCATGAAAGCAGAAGAACAATCTGGCACTGAGTGAGTGTGAGGCTGGAGAATATATACACTGGTAGGTGAGCTGATTGATGAGTGAGGGCAGGTGTGTGACCAGTGACTGAAAGCAGGTGTGATCAGAGGGTGTAGTGTGAGCAGGGCAGTGGAAAAGTACTGGGACAGGAGGGAACTGGGGAAAAGGGGCTGTGACAAAATGAGGCAAAGACAACAGCTTTAAGTTTTACTTGCAGCAAGGACGGAGAGATGTGCTCAGTTACAGATCTCCAACACGTTCTGACGCACAACTTACGCCATCCTTCTTTTATTGATATCCCACAGAAACCTTTTCAAGGTGTGTTCCTCACACACCCCACCCCTGCTGTCTGTGTGTTGGTTTCTTCCAGTGTTTTTTCTATACTACTGCCTCTTTCCTATTGTGTTTTCTAAATCCTGGTTTCAGACAGACTAGCCGATCTTCGCACTGGTGGGGTTTGCTTTTCTCCTTTACTTTTCAGGCAGGAAGATGTCTTCACCATTCCAGGGAATCATACGACCCCTTTTGTTTGCTACTTTTGTTTTGGGATGCTTTGGGACTATTTTCTTCATGTATTATAAACCATCCACTGACAGGTTGTCAGGTCCTTTGAAGACTAGAGTGAACGCACCTGTCAAAGAAATCATTTCCATCAGGACTGATAAAAACGTGACCACTGTGCTTCTCTGGTTCTGGCCATTTGGGATAACCTTTGAGTTGAATGTATGCAGTGCCTACTTCAGTATAGAAGGTTGTTTCATTACAGCTGACAGGAACTATTTCAACGAGGCAGATGTGGTTGTCTTCCACCATCGAGACATCGCTCCTGACCTGTCCAATCTGCCGAAGCAAGAACGACCATTATACCAGATGTGGGTCTGGTTTAACATGGAGAATCCTTCGTACTCTGACAGGTTTCCTGGAATGGATGAATTGTTCAACCTAACAATGAATTACCGCTGGGATGCTGACATTCCACTTCCCCATTTGTACCTAGTTCCTGAAAAAAGTGAAGAGGACTTTGTCTTACCCAAAAAAGATCATGTGGTCTGCTGGATAGTCAGCAACTGGAAGGAGCATTATATACGGGTGAAATACTACAAAGAGCTGTCCAAACACATAAAGATCACCACATTTGGACGAGGGTTTGGGGGATATCACTATGGAGATACCTTATCAACAATAGCCAGCTGTAAATTCTACCTGTCTTTTGAGAACTCTATTTACCAGGACTACATCACTGAGAAACTATACAACCCACTTGCTGTGGGGACTGTGCCGATAGTTTTGGGCACACTCAAAGAGAACTATGAGAAACTTGTGCTTGGAGATTCCTTCATCCACGTCGACGACTTTGCCTCACCCAAAGAGCTTGCTGACTACTTACTACTGCTGGACAGTAATGATGACTTGTACCTTAAGTACTTTCAATGGCGAAAGCATTACAAAGTGAGGAAATTAGAATTATGGTCTGAGCCTATGTGTCAGGCTTGTGATTATCTCAGGAAGCGCAGGCAGTTTAAAGTAGCCAATGACCTCAATAAGTGGTACTGGGGCTGGTAGTGCTTTGCAGGGATATGTTTGAGTTTGACAAATGAAGATACATTAGGAATCTACCGCGTGAATATGCACTTTGTTTCCCAAGTGGTCTGTTTCTGTTTGGGGTTTTTTCTTCCATTCAAAAAATATGCAAATTCAATTTGATAATCATGCTTTTTGGGTGATTCTGATTCTGTATTTTACAATTCTGTAGTCAAGAAAATGAAGGTCATGTCTAGACAGGACAGGAGACATTGAGCTTGGAAAGTGAAAATGTTGTCATACATAAATTGAAACATGAATGATTCCTTTTTCTGTAACATTTCCTTTGCACCTGTGTCCTAACCGCGTTTGCATTTTTTTTTGTTCAATAAAGGAACATTTAGTCATCAAGGAACTTATCACTGATGTTATTTTATCATAAAACTTAAAGTGCATTATGCAGAACTCAACAAATACATAACTTTAGTCATGAAACTCTGACAAAAGGAATTAATATTTGTATAACATATTTATTTAGAAATTGTTTATTATCACTCTTTTTGTCTTATGTCATTAAAAGAGTCATCAAGCGTTCACTTATCAGAAGGTCAAGCTCCAGTATTCAGCCATCGTTCCTCTTTGTCTTATTCCTGTTTGACCCGTTGATACACACCCCTGGCAATCCTTCATTCAGGATCAGTCATGTTTGTCAAGTATGTAATCATCAACATTGTTGCCCTGCCTTCAACAAATTTTAGTATCACTTCCGCCTGGGGCTGTGTTGTTAGGGATTAGTCTTGTTGAATGTGCCCTCATGCTCAAGCCAGTGCGCCAGGTGAAGCAAATCATAATAAATGACTGATGGCTTCCCTTTGTGCCAGTTTTCTCCCCAGTCAAACAAAGACCACGATTGTGTCGTCTCTTACTATGTGTAACCGGTTATCCAGCTCTTTATGATGCCAACAACTTTTTTTTAACTTGATGAAAATCCAGTCTCCTTGTCTCAGTGGTTTATGCTAGAATCAAGTTCACAGTGTGAATATTTTTAGTCAGCAGCAATTCTCATGTATTTTTCTCTGCTAAAGTTTCACCTGCTTCTTCATCAGCTCTTTTGAATGGCTCAAAGTGTGGTAAAGTATAAGGTCATCCATACAACATTTCAAAAGGTGTCAATCCTGTATTATTTAGCATTATGTGTAGGTTGAGTAAAAGTGGTTTACAAGATATCCAATTCTTTCCTGTATCATCCATTACCTTCTTTAGATTAAATTGTGCTGTTTTATCTTTCCACCAGTCCTGCAGATTGTGGTTGATAATGAAGAGAATTATTTTATCTTGTTAGCATGTTGTACCATATGTTTCTGTTATAAGCACTTTAGAAGTTAGGAATGGTAGAATCTTTAATAGGAATAAGCATAAGCAAGTCAGCTGACCCTTCCTTGACATGAATGTTGTTTGGACGGTTGGGGTCAGGAGGAGACAGTCAGGCAGAAAGTGGTAGACCCCCATCATAAAAACGTGACAGCAGAGTTTACTGGTGTTGATAAAGTTCCTTGGCAGGAATATGACCTCTGACCTGGCCATCTGGGAAGATAATGGAGAAGAAGGACCGCACCAACACTAAAGGAGGCTGGAAGAAGAAGATGAGGTCATCCGAGAAGGTGTTGGGTTTTCTGGGTTGTGTCTGTCTTTGGCCTGCAGGGTGTGGTGTTGAGCACAATTGGGTGCAGCTGGCACTGCAGGTGGGCGCACCTGTAGGCAATTTACATCTTGCTGCCTATTTAAGCAGGTTGTGCCTGCCTGTCAGTGCCGGGGTGTCTGTTCGTGTTTGTTGGTCTGGTGTGGGAGCTTGTTTGGGTTCCTTGGTGTTGGCTCCTGTTCCTGTGTTCCTGTTCCTGTGTTCCTGTTGCCCTGGAGGGCCACTCCTGTCCCCGAGCTTCCGGTTTTCCTGGAGGGCCTCTCCTGTTGCTGTTCCGTGTCTCCTGGAGGACCGCTCCTGCCCCCCTTGCAGTCTAGGAGGACTGCCTCTGCCCTCAGTGTCTCGGGGCACGTTCGTGAGGCGAGCGTGTTGCGCCGGACTCCCGAGTCCTCGCCGGTCCAGGAGGACTGCAGCGTGTGGAGGACTCACCGGTGTTCCGAGTTCCCGGCAGTCCAGGGGGACTGCGTCTGGTTTGGGAACTCGCCGATGGACCTTGGAGGGGCAGACGCTGCCTCCTAATCGCCATGCGGTCCAGGAGGACCGTTTTCTGTTAATGTGTGCTCCCCTTCCCTGTAAATAAAGCCCTTGACCTCTCCACCACTGTGTCCTGGCCTGCGTTCGGGTCCGCTACCACCATGTATCGTAACAGAAGGACTGGAATGGACTGAATTAGCATCAATAATTTACATATGATGTTCTATAAAAGACTGGGCCAAGGGATAGTTAGGTGGTCAGACTTCATGCCCTGACAATTGACTCTGTTGTTTGTAGGGTTATGAGCTGGCCCAGAGCTCTGTATATTTGTATCTTGAATTGGTTCTATTGTTAAATACATTTTGAAATTGGCATTTGTTTACTTGAAGTCTTCATTTAAAGAACACGCGGATTGACAGTGACACACGAGAGGTATTGCATTCCAACAATAAACACAATGATCCTTTAGTTCCATCTGCATGTGTTTAGGTATTAGTGAAATTACATTATTTACAAAGCACCTTCCATTATTACTATAGATCCTCTGTTGGATTCTAAATCCAGGAATAATCTTTTTACTAATGCTTTTGCTACCATTGCTGCAACACTTCTACCTATGTTGGACGCATATCTATGATTACTCCGCAATTTTCTTTCTATCACACTTATTTAGCTCAATGAAATCCATACAGAGATATTGAAATGTATACTTGTGGTTTTGGAAATTGTTCCTGGTTAGGTCTGAGATTACCTCGAGGGTTAGATTCTAGCGATGTTTCACAAGGAGCACAATTTTTTTAAAAGATCATTTGTGATTCCATATGCTGTGAATGTTTGCTCTAGTATATTAAATGAGTGGAAGAAATGTTTTGCATGTCTATCACTTGAAGCCGCTGTTTGTAGATGTACCAATAGTTAACAGAATTTGCATCACACTCCATGTTCATCACTGAATGCTGAGCAGTTATTCCTCCTTCACAAGGAAACACTCCAATTCCCAAAGCCAGCATTAAATCTCTTTCCATTAGATTTATTGGTACCACGACCTGTTCTCGAGCGTATTTCTTCGGAACTTGCAGGCCTCACTTTCTAATGTAATGGTACCCATCAAAGGATTCTCTTCATTCTCTGCTTACTCGGTTAGCTGGTTGAAATCCTTAACTTTACCAATTAGATATAGTTTCCAACCTAGGTCATTAATACCACTTCAATCAGGAAACATTAAATAACAGGGAATTAATATTTCCTTCAGGTTGTAAGCCTTAGTGATGCTGAATTCCCCCCTCTTCTCAAAACCAGCCTTTATCACTAATCAAAAGAATTGCCACAATAAACATGATGGTCTTATCAAAGAATAATTACTTATTCTCAATTATACCCACCAAACCTCCTTCTGTTTGGTTTAAATCATTAAACAGGAGCATCTCCAAGTTCCTATGGAAAAAAATAAACCATCAAGAATTAGTCTAAATACTCTGCAGAAGAGGAAGGATGTGGGAGGTTTAGAATGAGCAAATGTGCATAATTATTGTCTCGCCAACAGAATAGAGTATAGGCATTAAAATAAGAACCACTCTAACAGGATACAGGGAAGTCCCAGAAATACTGTAACAAGACCCTTATGTATTCCATGCAAATTTACACCGATGTGGAACAATCCTGACGTCCCGTTTAACAAATGCTAAAATTCTTCACTTCTAAAATCTAACGGAAATATTCATATTGAACATCCCATTTCAAGGCATAAAGGACAGATTTTCAATACAAACATGTTTTTGGAGAATCAGTAGATAAAGTCTATAATTAATTGAACGTTTAGGAATAAACTCACTTAACCTACAACTTCCTTCAATAATTACATTTTTTTTAATTTTATTGGATCCAAAAATACTGTCAAAAGTAAATCACTTCCTACCCAGCCTAGATATAGCTTTCTCTTTTCCATCCTTGAAATGAAAAATAGATCAATCAGTCAGGCCAGACCAAGACTTTTGGACAAAAGTGTACATAAATACATTTTAAATGACAAAAAAAATCCAAATCTTCAACTCATATAATATAAAGTTCTACAAAGACCCAGGACAAAGAATGCTCAAAACGGGTCTGAGGGATTCTGCACTGCAACGATGACAGTTATGTGGAACTGCCCACTTGTAAATATGTTCTGGCATGAGATATGTGGTGACCTTTCAGACTGGTTCCTACGGCCGCTAACGGCTTCTCCCTCACTGTGTGTGCCCTTTGTGACCCAAGTATCACCGATATGGATGCAAAAATCTGAAATTGATTTCTTATTAGAAATCTATCCTTATGAACTGGAAATCAAGAAAAAGCTGGCTATTACCCAGTGTCATGACCACTTGGCTCCGAATGACCACAACATAAACGGGGAGACCAAGCACTTTTAACAAAAAGGGATTTATTGAAAAGTAAAGTGAACAGTCAATGGTAACGGTGAAAGCAGTAGGGTGCAACAGGGTATAATCAGAATCCAACGAGGGTAATCCCAACGAGGCTTTAACAACGGGACTGGCACTCTCTAGTGGACGCGTTCGGCAAGGTTTCCAATTTCGTTCGGCAGCAGCTGACCCTCGGCCCGATCAGCCCCATCTCCATCCTGAACACGGGTTTTTAAGCCATCACTGGTTCATCAGGTTAATGAGCCCCACCTGGAGTGGTGGCCTCCCAAACAGGTCCAGACAGCTCCATCTGCAGGCCAAGCACAACACCAGACCAGGCGCAGCCAAAGACACCATATCCCAAATATTAAGATGTGAGGCCACCTAGTGGGCCGTCACACCCGGTTCAGGAGTCTCCTATTAGATCATATTAGTTTAAAGAGAATGTCAGCAGTCTCTAAGAATCAATGAGAAAAATGTCAAATACTCTGGAGCGCAATGGTCTTTTCCGTAACCTTGTGGGACTGGGACAGTCCAGCCCTGTTGCACCTGCTCTGGGTGAATTTGCATATTTTCTGGGTGGGAGGGTGGTGGCTTGATTGAGTGGGTGAAATGTGGCTGCAGTCATGGGGTGGCCTGGGTCATCCCTTGGGGTGAGCATGGTGGAGGATGGCTAGGGTGGGCCGTCATGGTTGGGTGTGGGTGCTGGTGGCAGGGGCATGTGCTCTTGGCCTGCCTGTATCTCTGGGTGCTTGCGTGTCTTCAAAAACCGCATCCTGACAAAGCAAAACTGCTGGTCAGGATAAGGCAAGGGGGAAATAATAATAAAAAATAATAACAATTTGGCATCAGTGTCATCATCATCACTCTATCATTTATTTGGGCATTTCTTAACAATCTATAATATTTTAGCCTCAACTGGTTTGATATACATTGAACTGGGGTTTATTTCTAAAATAATAGAAATAAATAATTTCGCGACCGACACATCGAGTCTAGACAAGAGAAATCAGCACGAGTTTGTCGCCATTTTACTCTATTTTGCATTTATATCTTTCTGGTGCTGCTGTTATTGAAGTTATCTCAACATGAGCAGCAAAACAAGTCACTCAGACCTGGGAGTATTTCACTCGCATTTGCCCCTAAAGATGTGTTGTCTACCCCCCCCCCCCCCCCCCCCCCCCCGCTATTTTCCCTTTCGCTGTCAGGTAGGGTGCTGGAGCCCAACCTAGCTCCGTCTAGGTCTGGGCCTGGGGTCGGCAACCCAAAGTGTTGGAAGAGTCATATTGGACCAAAAAACAAATATTTTTGGATCCGCAAAAATTAAAAGCCTTATTTAAGCCTTATTGTGAAGGCAACACATGCTGTAAGTGTCTATATTAGCCTACTTTTAAAATGATAAGTAGGCTACAAATACATAATGAGCATTCATGATTAAATGTTTATTTTCCCTGCAGCTCATCCTGGAGAGAATGAGGCACCACGTGACCGCTCTGCTGCACGATGGTGCTTTAAGATTAACTTCCATTATAATGAGATGTTGAAATTAGATATTTATTTTACACATTTTTACAGCATTGGACTTTAAGATTGTTTGTCATGTTTTTCCTCTACAGAAATTATATTTAAAAAAAAATAAATATATATATATATATATATATATATATATATATATATATATATATATATATATATATATATATATATGTAAAGTCACACCACCTTTTTCCATTTTCATATTTTTGAAAAAGCTCCAGGAAGCCACTAGGGCGGCACTGATGGCTGGGGAGAGAGGGACAGTTGGTACTACAGTATTCTGAAAAGTCCCGTAATAAAGTGTACTTAATGATTGGTTGAAAATAACGATATAAACATTAAAAAAAAAAAACTCTTCGTCATTTGTTATATATTACTCTCAACTCTCTCCGTTACACCAAGACATCTGTCTGACTTGAGATAAACTGACTTATATGTACTTCACATACGAGGCGTCTGAAAGAAGCGATGCTGCACTTCCCCCCATTTACCTGCTCTCCGCCATGTATTGAAATGACATCACCTGTACCTACCTGTTCTAGAACCCCGCCCAAAGCTTTTCTCCTTCGTTAAACACAGCATTTTTGATATTCCGGCTGACTCGAACTCCCAAGTGTTTGCTTTTGTGTTTTATAAAGAAGATGATATTTGTAATTGAACTTTACCCGGACTTTTCTTGTTTCTGGACGTGTACCTGGCAGCTCTAATAGGTTAGTGATTTTAAATAAATGTAAAGTGTGTGTGTGTGTTGGAAATTTGTTAATTTTCATGAAACTCTGTAATATCTCCCTCCAACTTACCCTAACCCTAACCCTACTTTGGTTGAGTGAATATCTATTTTTAAAGTAATAGAATTTCTCTTTTCTCAAAACCTTTAGTCCAATTTAAATAATTTCCCATTGATTTGGCACTGTTTAAGTGCACTGCTAGGTGAATTTTTTCATATCTATTTCACCATTATTTTCTGAAAGCATCCTTGTCAGCTTTATACTGATTTCATGTCCCTTTGAATGAATTATTACCAAGTGGCCATGATTTCCCTAAATGATTCTGTTTTAGGGCTTCATCTGACACTATTGTCTATAGGTATTCCCATCATTTTATTTCTTGGCTGTATGTATACATCAACAATGACTATGTGCTTGATATTTATCATTCAGTCAAAATCCTCTCTCCCATTTTGGTTTAACCACAAAAATCAAGGAGCAGCAACCATTTTGAAGCTGACCTATGATTTTAAATTGTAAATAGTGTTGCATAGTTGTACTGTAAAGTGTCCTTGGGTGTCTTGAAAGGCGCTTTGAAATAAAATCTATTATTATTATTATTATTATTTTGAAGTCATGTCAGGAAGACAATAATAGGAAGTAATAATAACTGTTTTAGTGCCTGAAAAAAAGAGAAGTCTTTTATTAGTTTGATTCTGTATTGTAGAAAATGGTGGAATCTGGTGGTGGCAAAGCGTTTTTTGAACCAAAAGAGTTATAAGAGGAGTAACAGAAAAACAATCCATTTAGCTTCTTGAGATTCATGCACTCAGGGAAAAAGGATATTGTGATGACCAACCTGACCAAAAGATGACTCATTAATAGAAAGATTTTATTGAAGAACCATAAAAGTTATTCTTGTCCATAACTAGGCTAAAAAAACAATCACCAACTTACGACTTTCTGTACTGTGCACTCTGCCACACAGATGCCTGCCTGTTCCATACACATACATCAGACCTCACAAACATCACTGCAGGGTGGCTACAGTGTGACAGTTTGCCAAGACAGCAACATCCTGGATGTTGTGGGTGTCCTTCCTATTCCACACAAGAATGGCCACCCATGCCAGGCAGTAAAATTGTTTAAGGGACAATTTAGTATCATAACTTTTACAGGACCCCACAATAAACTGGAGACTCATCCAGGTGTATACCTTGCCTTCACCCTTGTCTAAAAACTACAGGACATAATCCCAAAGGACAATAATCCTCATGAGATTTACCAGGATGGGAGCAGGAACCAAAAACCTAATCTGAAGAATCATACTGAACACACAAACAATTTGTCAATGGCAGGGGTTTAAAAATCTGGGATCCAAACAGGTGTGCCAGATTGGGCTGACAAGCAAAGGGAAGATGGATGGATGGATGGATGGATGGATGGATGGATGGATGGATGGATGGATGGATGGATGGATGGATGGATGGATGGATGGATGGATGGATGGATGGATGGATGGAGCGGTGGAGGGACGGTCGGATGGATGGATGAATGGATGGACGGATGTGGCATACCTTTTTTTTTCCTACAATCACTGCATTGCAAAGTGGACCTTCTGCATTGAAAAGCTGCATTATGCACCTGTTCAAACAGCACCTTTTACAAAGCCTTAAATGCAGCCTTTGGTATTAGTATCAGGGTGGGCTTCCAAAGTCTAAATTACATGGTCATGAAAGAGACATTGACATCAGCCCTCACAATTTTATCACAATAGTGAAACAAACAGCAGTGTTATGTTTGGCCTAACCTTATCCCCAACATAACAGAAAACCTGTCCAACAACTTTGAAGGTATCATCTGCTCTCTGAGCTGGTGTTTGCACAAATAACAAAAATTATACATCATGTTTAGTTGGTCACTCAGTTGGATTGTTTTTCTTTTTAACACAAGAACTCATAAACAGGAAATGCTTTTAAGAGGAAAAACTCATGTGAATTTAAATATTTAACTGTGTTTCCAAAGCTCCCTTTACACAAATATGCAAAAATTTACAAGTATAAAAAGGTAGAGATATTTATTTCAATCATTAAAGACTTGGTGGATTGTCTGAAATCATCAGAATGTGTAGTAATTATCCATGACTCAAGAAATTTGAGTGCTGATTATATATACGCTTTACTCGCTTTGGTGTCTGTTACTTCTCTCCATTCTACTCTCAGCACCAGCCTGGAGATCAGTTTTCCCTGATCTACCTGATCCCACCTTCAAAATGAGTCAACAGCACCTTTAAAGAGCTGTTGGGACAGAAAGAAAGAATCATGCTTGTGGCCTTGCAGGTTTCGATCTATAATGCAAAAGAAAGAGCCACAGCACATGCAGTAGTCAAATTACCCCTCTGCAATGGCCAACTGAGGATTTCTGCTGTGTAGTTCAGTAATTAGTTGCTACTCAGAGGAATCATGTCTGCAAGCTGTAGAAGTAAACACATTGTTGGTAACCATGTACAATTCGTCCCTCGGCTTCTCCATTGGAAACCTGCTTGTTTTGTTTTAACATAAGTGCAGACATTTCCCCCCTTTTCTGTGCCGTGGTGAGCTCCAAAACCTGTGAAATAGGCTCTTCCCCTTAGTCGCTACTTCTCAAGTATTGTAGAGATAAGGAATGTTGACATAGGCCTAAAATTTGGTAACACATTAGGAAGAAAAGTTTTTTTGCAGCAGTTAAAAGAAACAAGATTTATAACCTTTTCCTAAGAGCTGTTGGTCTGCCTAAGAACAGTACTGCCAGTCAGTGGTAAAATATCTTTCATTATTTATCTTCCATCTTTCAAGTGTCTTGGGATGTGATCCAAAAGACAGTCGACAGTAGATAGACACTTAGATATACGGATCTCAGTAAAAATGTAACCACGTCTGTCTAATTTGTCTTTGCGGTATCAACCACATGAGACATGTAGTTGCATTTCTCTCTAAAACATATGAGTTAAGGAAATGAAAAAGACAGTTATAGTTGGTGTCACATGAACTCATAATGTTCGGTGTAAATGAAATATTGTTGGCTACAGCTGCTGAGTGTTGTTATCAACATTAAAAGTGAGTATATATTTTAAAAGGGTTTATTTTTGCTGGTGGACCATTGAGAAAAATATTGAAATTCTGTCGAAATTATTATTATTATTAACACAAGTTACACTACCCCCACCATCAGTACCAAGCACGCACGTACGCACGCACACACTGGACCAAAGCCACATCCTGCAGCTGCATTGACGGTAAAACAAGGTAGCGCATGGGCAGCCAGCAGAGAATTATTCCACATCGCATCACATCCATGAACATGCATGGCGTCCTCGCAAACCGAGCCACCGACTCAACATAAGGGCTGATGGGATAACCGCCAATATTTCCTCTCTGACATCATTCGTTGCGTCGGTGTGCAGCAGCGGGGGAGCATTTGCTACATAGGTGTCATCGTTTGCGGATTGAGACGATGGAGGTGGGCTCATTCGGATCTGCCTTTGCAAATGCCGTGGATGCTTGTTGTCGTTATTGTTGTTACCCTCGAACGCCTTTTCCATGTGTTGCAAGGCGCCTTTAAAAAGCTGATGGTCAGCTGGAAGAAATGAGGGGGAAGATGCGTTTTGCTTCACGTCCGTAGTGATGGTGAGTGGAGAGCATGGCTATCTCTTCTGCCAGCATCCCATGGCTACACGATTCCGACGGCAAATCCCGGACAGCTAATTAGAAATTTTCTGCCATAAAAATGTCTTGTAATTTAGCTGCATGGTAGGTTCCGTTCATCATTTATGTAACATTTTCTTTTCGCCAATAAACATGCAAACTTGAAATCGCGCATTGTTTGTAGCCCACTGGACATTTTATCAGCCTCCACGCTGTGTCATTATTCATATCTTCTGCGATTTGGGGCGCAAATTTGCGTTTCAGGCAGTGTATGACCGCAAATGCCCGTTAACTTTACGCAGTGTTGTGAGAAAAGACACCATTTTAAACAGTGGCTCGTCTTCTTTTAAATGACCTTCAGCGCTCGCTGGCCAGGGATTCATCCTCACCTGGGATGGAGTGCCCTTTAACATCGAGCTACACGTAAATAGATTGAAATTTGAAAAGTTGTGGATTGAATCCTCTAGAATAACTGTTGTTATAACCATGCCAGCGATTTTATGCATCTCTCATGACACCATATTCTGATTAGTTTTTGTTGCTTTTAAAAAATATATATTTTCCAAAGCTATTTCACACATAGCCTTGCTGCAAACTACTCAAATAGAAGGAGTTCTCTCTGCGTCCTAAATACATCACAATGCATTTACCAGTTTGTGTGATGCACTGTTTCACTTCCATCTTCTGTCAAGAAATTGAAAGGCAGTCCGATTTAATATTTACCTCATCACAATAGTGGCCCAGTTTGGACCACTGCATCACTCTTTGGTCTTCTTATAAAGCAAACAGTTTGCCAGTGATAGAAATCATAATTCAACTACATAAAAAACTCTACTTATATTTAAAAAATATATATTACAAGCCTTTTTAAGGAAATGCATGTTTTTCAAGCCTTTAATGTCAATGTTCCTAGGTTAAGGTGGTTGGCATGACAACCAAATGAATTTTTGACTAGGTTTAAGTATTCCAAATCATTACTGTGTGATTAAACATAAATCCAAATGTTGATCTGTCGCTTTTATTGGTGCATATGGTGGGTTGACCCCAGAGAACAAATGAGTTTAGGCATAAATAAACTCCATAGTCTAAAGATGGCTGCATTCTGTTAGACTTAATTAGAAGGAAAATCAGCTGGAAACTGTGATGTTTTTGACAAAGTGATATTTTCTTAGTCTTCGTGTTGTTTTTCTTTAATTGTCTAAAATTTTTGCATTTAGTATTTATGGTTGCGTAGAATCTCCATGTCGATGATGTTCGTCTACCATTGCCTTTATCCCTTTAATCATCATTCAGACACACCTGTTAATTCTGTTTTTGTATTTGTGTGTTCTCTCAGCGCCGATCTGCAAAGATTGACACCATCATCCAGCCAATGTGGAAAAAGACGCCCTCCTAATCCTTGCAAACTCTGAGCTTGTTTGGATTCCACCTTGCAGTCGCATCAGTCAGGTTTGTATGAGAAGTTGATAGAAGATTCTTGTCATCGTTTGAAAGCCGTGGTGGCCTTATTTCTCCAGTAGGCATCAATAATGTGATGGGTAAAATTATAGGTCCCACAGCTAATATATGATGCTAATTTGTTGTTCGGAATAAACTTTCATCAGTCTAACGTTCTCAAAGGCTCCTATGCCTTTAGTGTCTCACCAAGATTATTCGTTTTCATTTACAGTAGATTTTTTTAATATTAACAGGCAAACAAGTATTTTTCTTATGGCACATATTTGGAGTGCCCCATGATGTTCAGTTTTACACTCACTGTAAACACATCATGTAAGACATGAAATCTTCTGGAATGAGGCTGCTGTTTTGTGATTGATTTTTCTTTTCTTCTTTTTGCTTTATGTCCATTTCAGGACGGAATATGTCAACCTCAGCACTTCACGGAATCATACGACCCCTTCTCATTAGCATTTTAATCGTGGGGTGCTTTGTGACTCTGTTCTTCATGTATTATAAACCATCCACCAGCTGGTTTTCGGGTCCCATGGAGACTGGAGTCAGCTCAGAGCGTCTCAAGAATAACATTTCTACCAACAGTGATAAAAACGTGACCACCATACTGCTCTGGTTTTGGCCATTCGGGCAAACCTTCGAACTGAATGTGTGCAATGCCTACTTTGGCTTCGAGGGCTGTTACATTACAGCAGATAAAAACCTTTACAACAAGTCGGATGGCGTTGTCTTCCATCATAGAGACATCGCAGGTGACCTGTCCAACATGCCGACAGTCGTGCGACCATCTTTCCAGAAATGGGTCTGGTTTAACATGGAGTCTCCCTCACACTCCTCTAGGCATGCGGGTATGGAGAGCCTGTTCAATCTGACGATGAATTACCATCTGGATTCTGACATTCCACTGCCTTATTTGTCGGTTATTGCCACAGAAAATGTGGAGGACTTTGTCCCACCCAGCAAAAACAAACTTGTTTGCTGGATTGTCAGCAACTGGAACCCGGAACATGCACGAGTTAAATTCTACAACGAGTTGTACAAGCATGTTGAGGTCCACACATTTGGACGAGCATTTGGGGAACAACTCCCTGACGAAGAAACCTTACCAATCATTGCCAGCTGCAAGTTCTACCTGTCGTTTGAGAACTCCATCCACAAAGACTACTTTACTGAAAAACTGTACAACCCACTTGCTGTGGGGACGGTGCCAGTGGTTCTGGGCCCACCTAGGGAGAACTACGAGAATATTATCCACGGAGATGCCTTCATCCACGTGGAGGACTTTGCCTCAGCCAAGGAGCTGGCTGACTACTTGCTGCTCTTGGATAAAAATGAAGAAATGTACCTTAAATACTTTCAATGGCGGA
The DNA here is from genome assembly GCF_901000725.2 of Takifugu rubripes. Classification (NCBI taxonomy): domain Eukaryota; kingdom Metazoa; phylum Chordata; class Actinopteri; order Tetraodontiformes; family Tetraodontidae; genus Takifugu; species Takifugu rubripes. The sequence continues at coordinate 6,019,487 of NC_042286.1, read as the reverse complement.
GGCGCTTTAAAGCAAGGCGAGTGGAATTATGGCATGAGGCCACATGTAAGGCTTGTGATTACATCAGAAGGCATAAGCAATATAGAGTATTCAGTGACCTTAACAAGTGGTACTGGGGTTGATCTGTGCTGTGCAGGGCTATGCATTGTTTGCTGTTGATGGAAGTCATTACAGATTTTTGTACTTTGATTGACATGAAGTCACATTAGGGATCTGTCCAAACCTCTTGGGTGCATGGTATTTTTAAGGTGTATGGGCACATTTTTAAAAATGCGCAAATCAGGTTCCTGTATTATGTATTTGGATATGATTTTTGGAAATTTATTCGTATGAATTCAGTACAATTTGATGTTTCAAAATAAGTGATGGAAGAATTATTTTTCTTTAAATGTCACCTTTCCATGAAATGGACTGCAGTAGAGGTTCAGAAGTGATTCAAAAGGTTCAGAGCTCAGTTGTCTAAACAAGGGCATCTGTATGTACCAGACATGTATTCATCTATGCACTATTTCTTAAACTCTGAAGGATTATTTAATATTGGTCATGCATAGTTTGCATTATTTTTAGAAACATGAAAATGTTATTTTTCCTTTCCACAATGGCATTCACAATTCTAATTCTACAGTCTTTGCATTTGTGTGTGAGATTATGGTATTATGGTGATCATTGTGGGTAGTCTTTGCAGCAGATATGACTGGAAATTTGTACTGCAATATAAAAGGTACACAATCCCACTTGAGAGTAAAAAAAAGGGGACTGTGTGAATTATTTTAAAGCTAAAGAAAGGTTTTGGATTGGAGTTTGCCTGCAAGATCGTAAAGAAGTCTGAGTTCCTTTGACTGGATTGCTTAAGACCAGAGCTCAATGCGTGACACCAATTCACTTATTACTGTGTGTTCTGTGGTTTTCGGGCTTTGCAATGTCAGGAAACAACACATGATGTCTAACCTCTGCTGCATGTAATCTTGTTCAGCGGTGTGGTGGAAAAGAGCTGTGCTCATGTTTTTCATCCAGTTGGCACAAAAAATCAATAAGTATGAAGCAAGCCTAGGACAAAGCAGCTAAGATCTGTTCATGTGCAGATCACTGTGTCATCTCTATGTTTTGTTTGTACCCGGATGTGGGGTTTGCAACACCGAGAAGATTTAGCATCCATACATTTTCCATAACTTTTAAATGCCATCAAAACATCAGAACAGTTGTTATCAAGAGAAAATTATAGGGAAAAAGAAAATACAGGGCAAAATTTTATGCAAGATGAGTCATCAATCTATGAAGTCACAGCTCACCAAAATCATTCAGATTCAGGAATTATTTAATATTTTGACACCATAAAAGTACTTCTAATTTTACTTATGGAAAAGGAACTTGGATTTACAGTGTGGAAAGCTGTACATTGACTCTTGTTTGCATCAGATTGAGGGTCTGAGAGAGCTCCAACAATGTTTGCATTATTGGGAGTACATATACAGTATTTATTATTATTTCTGTTCAGTTAGTGAAATTTCACCGCCAATTGCAGCACTTCTGTCATTTACAGACGTGCTGCAATTGGCGGTGAAGTGGGTGAAAAAAGTAACATCAAAATACTTTTGATCCAACATTTTGAGTCTCTTTTCAATTAGGTGTGCTCCACATTTTCATTTAAGGTCATACTCTAAAAAAGGGCAACAATCCTCCTGCAGATTTATTGTATATGGCAATGTGTGACTCACAATTCTGCTTCTAATTTGAAAGTTTAGACTTTGACGTTTCAAGGGTAGTTGATTAAACTGGCACTCATAATTTTACACTTTATAGACATATTTCATGTGACAGGTGACAGGCCAATGTGACGGGGGGTGGTGGTGGTGGGGGGGGGGGGGCAAAAGATGTTTATACTGTGTGTTTCTCTTTGGACAAAACGAACAAAAGAACCCAAAAAAAACAGAACAAACAGGAACTGTCTTCTTTGTCCTCTGTGAATCTTAATCATGATATGAAGTCATAAGAAGGGAAGTTTTTGTCTATGGGTGACAGAGCTTTGTTGGTATTTTGCTGCCATTTTAAGTAATCGATTAATCAATCGGTGCATCGGTATTTTGCCAAAACAATGTATTTTGCCAAATTGTTGTGTTTCCACTGTAGACGTTTGTGTCAGATAATAAAAAGATGAAGAAAGGAATGAAAGTGAATGATCTGGCAAATCATTTAAAGGGTAAACACAATACTCCCCGTCAATTTTTTTTCCTGTCTTGTAAATTATTATCAAGCACAGCCACTGTTAAAAAAGGGTTAGGGTCATTAACTGCATAAAAGTGTTTTATGAAGAAACTGCAAAAGCCGTAAGTTGTACTTTTATCTATTTATATATTTTTGTCAATCTTCAATCATAAATTCTCAATGGGTTGAAAGGTTTTGAACCAAAATATATTTAAAAAGAGTTATCATTTTCCGCTTCAAAATGAAAACAAACTCTGATTCCCTTAAATGTGACACTCACCCCCTGTGCAGCCTAATGCAGGTTATGTAGCTCTTCAGCAGCCTTGATAACTGATTGAAATCAACATGCAGTGGTTCCTGCTCACTCCTGTCTTGAGATCTCTGCTGTATTTCCACTCACAACTTCCCCTTAGGTGACATCTTAGTTGACTACCTCTGCCCATGTTACAGGCTGAAATGTGTGAATAACGAGTGTGCTGCCAGGACCAGTGGTGTAAATAATCCCCTGATGTCAATATGGGATTAGTGTGAGAGTTCAAGTGACAGGGACTGGTTTGGGGATCCGTTTGTTCAGCATCAGAGGACATTAGCGGTTGATGATGTCCAAAAAATGACAAATGACATTTTTCAAGGTCAAGGGACACTTTTGTTCCTGAGAAAATAAACTGTTGCGTGGTCTTAATTTTCTTGCATGGAGGACTCTGTAACACCAACCAGAGGAAGCTGTTTAAACACATTGTGTAGCATGCGAGGCGTCTAAACAGAGTTGCTTGCCCACTTCCTGGTCCTGCACCAATAGAGGGTAGAGGGATTTTCTCTGCGGTCCTGACAGTTTTTTGCTGGCTGTTCCTGTTGTGTCTGGTGGTCGAGTTCAAGCAAAATGTGATAGTGCATGTCAGGAACTGAGTGATTGATGGGTTGTAGAAGATACTGAGCAGTTCCAGGGGCATGAAGCAGGGTTACCCATAAAGGCAGTAGCACATCTCTTAAAATGTGTGCTTTGCTTTCAAGTGTTACAATTGACTCACAGGTCAAAATTTTGATTGAGGTCATACTGGAAATGGACTATGTGCTGTGATCTGTTGTTGCGATCCATTGCCACAAACTCGGATGGGGAAAACATTTTAATGACTTGATCATTCCTGAGGAGGGTAAAAATTCTCTCTCCTCTTTAGCGGAGGAGCTCATATGTCTGGCTCGGTGGGGGGAGGGGGCCATTGAGAGGTGTTTAAGTTGTATTAGCCACACATTTTGGTGAGAATTAGGGAGGGGTGGGCACCTAGTCAGCAGAAGAATTACCTGGTTGCTTAGACAAGCTCCCTGAAAGGGTGTAACATATCTATGATAGTAGATTTGGAAGATTGTATCACATAACCCTCCCCTGGAATCCCCAGTGTGGCTATCCTGTTCAATCCAGAGCGTTGCGTTGAAAGCAGGCCCTCCCTGCCACAGATGAGTGCAATGACTTGCCCAAAAGCCCAGGTTTGCCTGAGAGCTCTCATTTACAACCAGACCATCCCCTCATCTCATACTAATGGACCCCACTTACGCTGTCATCACCAGGCTGTCAACTCCTGGGCGGTGTGCTCTTTGGTACTTCAGAGAGATGCAACCCAGTCAGGTTGGTCTGTCTCCATCAACATCATGTGACCATCTCAAAGGAGCAAAAAACAAGAGGGAAATGTTCACTGACACCTGATTGTGAAGCATGAAAGCATTTGGATGTGGTAAGAGGACACCTGCATCCAGGCAATAAAGGCCTATTTTTCAGGGTGAGACATATGAAATGTGTTGGCAGTGGCTCACAGGTTGACAGGGGATTAAAAAGTCAAAAAAGGCTATGCAAAATCAGCAGGTGCTTTGTTCTGCAGAGTTATCAAAGCCTGGTGTAGAAGTTGGTAATCCAGGAGATGAGCACCTGTTCTCTATCAGTTACAAAGATGAGCGGTTGCAATAAGGACGGCACCAAAAACCGATTATATCAGACAGCATAAGAACACTGTCTTTAATATCTACTGATAATAGGGGAGGGGGATGAGTATTTTGTTTGCCGTGTATATAGGTCAGTCCCAGCCTGGCTTCACAATCACAGAATGACAGAATAACATACTGTGCAGCAGCCTCCAGTGCAACAAAGATTAAGCTTTTGAGAGGTAATGACTACACTTGTCCTGCAGTTGGGTTTATCCAAGGTCTGCATGGCTTTGTGATTTACAGCCACTGATCTGCACACCAGCAGAGAGCACAGATAGAATACAGTAGTAATTTAATCCGGAGCAGCAGATGACTCCGTCTAATCCTGCGGATCCACCTACTTAAAAAGAAAATAGAGCCAGGAGATGTTTTCTTCACCTGAATTCTTGATAGGATGTGGTTATTTTTGCAGAGTCTTACATCACTCCACAAAGATTTATCAACCTACTTGCACCACCAGTGCTACCAATCCAGTAATTCTGTAAAATGAATTTTATTTGCAAGAGCAAAATGCCAGAGTTGGTTTACAACGGGTGGTAATTAAAGAGGGTGCTTACTTCTAAGAAATGGCTTGAAAATGGCATAAATCAATGATAGCTGAATGAAGTGTGTGATAGTTGTGTGTTGGGGGGGTTGTCAGGGATTAAACTGGTGGTCTTTGCAGTCTATTTATATGAAGATGTCCACCCCCTGACCCTTTGGAAAATTGATAGTAGCACATGTTCCATTATACAAGTGTTTATTCACCAACTGTCAATCTTATTTTTCTTTTTAAGTTTACATTTTTGCAGTCTTGCCAAGTTAGCATACGTTAGCATACATACAGACACTGTTGGTTAACCACAGCTGTACCATTAAAGCTAAAGAAAGCAGCTGTTCAACTCAAAAGTGTTTTGTTTTTATTCTAGGATTTAATGTAACTGGTAATAGACACACATCTTAAATAGTGCACCTTCCTTCAAAAACAAAACAGTTGCATTATTGTTCCGGCTAGATCTGCTTCTGAAACAGTTATATAGCATTATACTATCCAAATTAGGTAAAAAAGACCCCTTGAACCCCCGCCCCCCCTTCATCATGGATGTTTAGCATATCCACAGACCCACAGCCAATGAGTTCCTGAACTTTGGACTTTTAAAGTGATGCCAAAGCAGCATTAATGGTTCCTGAGTCCTGGTATGGAGATTATAACCTGCTGAAATTTAAGTTTTGGATTTTTTTTAGCACCGTCAAATGATGCAGTTGTGTTTTCTGATAAAATTCCTTAAACTGTTCAGTATTTTCATATTACCTGTGTGTATTAATTAGATCAGTTCAAAGCCTGAGCAATTGCTGCAACATAACTCCCTTAAAAGGTTCAGAATAATGTAGTTGAGTGTGTTTGTCCCTTGAGAGTACCACTAATAAGGGAACTAGTATTTATAGAAGATCCCCCAGTGGATACCTCTAATCCTGCCTCACCCCTTCTCATCCCCACTTGGACTGCCAGTTCAAGCCTCAACCTTTCCCTGAATCAAACGAGGTAGAGTTTGCTTTAATGCACTTCTGGTTTCTTTTCTGCAGCAGCTGAAAAGAAGTGGAAGACATTGCCAGGAAATTTGCCAGACATTTCTTTCCTTCATCTTTTCTGCTCGTCTTTCTGTCCATTTTTTTCACCTTCGATCTTCAGCCGAACAGGTCAGAAGCAAAATGTCGAGCGCCGAACATTTCGACTGTCATTACTGCAAAGATTCCTTGCTGGGGAAAAAGTACATAATGAAAGAGGACACACAGTACTGTACAAAGTGCTATGACAACCTGTTTGCAAACTGCTGTGAAGGCTGCTCTCTCCCAATTGGCTGCAACTGCAAGGTAAAAACTTGGGAATGTTTTTTGATTACAGTAACATGTAAGGCATGTTATATTCCTTTGTTTATTCTGCTTGTGCACACATCACACCCGTAACAACTAATGATTTCAAGTTACTGATTTACAGGACTTGTCCTACAAGGATCGTCATTGGCATGACCAGTGTTTCAAATGTGCCAAGTGCAGCCGCTCACTGGTGGAAAAAGCATTTGCAGCCAAGGATGATATATTACTGTGCACCGAATGCCACGCCAATGATTATTCCTCCAAATGCAACAACTGCAAGAAAACCATCATGCCAGGTTTGTTTGAGGACAATTAAATTCTACCCACTGAGAAAATTCAGCAATAGCTCTTCGCAGGGTGAGCGGCAGGGAGGCTTGCAGCAAACAGATGGACTAAAGCCTTCTTAAGGGGCAAAATGACAGGAGTGGACAAAGCAGTCACAGGCAGAACCAGGAAACATTGTTCATAGGAACAGAGACAGGACGAGGAAGCCAAAGGCAAGCTGAGAAACAAATCAGGAATCCATACAAAGAAAGGGTGTGGGAAAGACAATGAGCCAACGACAGTTAGGCAAAGAGGGAGTAAGTCAGGGCTGCTGATATACTGAGGTGATTGCAGGTGAGGAGCAAGAGAGAAAACCAGTAAGAAAATTCTATAGGCAGGTCCTGATGAACCTGTTTAATGGGCTTAAATTCTTTGGTGGTTTTAGCATAACAAGTTACACCTAAACACAAGGGAAAAAATGAACTGAAAGTGAGTTCTCTGTATGTGGGAGACAGAAATCATCTTAGAACATACTGTATTGCATAAGTCGCCCCTGTCCCCTGAACCAGGTGCCCGCAAAATGGAATACAAGGGGAACAGCTGGCATGAGACCTGCTTCCTGTGCCACCGGTGCCAGCAGCCCATAGGAACCAAGTCATTCATCCCAAAGGACTCAGGCTACTTCTGCGTTCCCTGTTTTGAGAAACAATATGCATACCAGTGCTGCGCTTGTAAGAAGGTAGGGTAGTGGTGACGCCCTTCAGTGTAACCTCTCACATGTAAGGGAACAAACAAGGCAAGGAAAACAAGCCAGGTTCATTCTTGTCATTTTTGTCTTCTCCAGGCCATCACAACAGGAGGGGTGACCTATCAGGAGAAACCCTGGCATCGCGAGTGTTTCCTGTGCATCGGATGTAGGAAGCAACTGTCAGGGCAACGCTTCACGACCAGGGAAAACTACCCCTATTGCCTTGAATGCTTCAGCAACCTGTATGCCAAGAAATGTGTTGGCTGCACCAAGCCAATCACCAGTGAGTAGCCAAGTTTTGGGCTTTGTTTTTATGTTTTTACTCAGAGAAGAAATGCAAGCTTGAAGGATCTCTGATGTGTGCAGGTCTGGCAGGGGCCAAGTACATCTCCTTCGAGGAGCGTCAGTGGCACAGCGAGTGTTTCACCTGCATGCAGTGCTCCATCTCTCTGGTGGGACGAGGCTTCCTCACTCAGCGTGACAACATCTTGTGCACTGACTGTAGCAGGGAAAAGTAACAATACCACTGTTGTTCTGGTAGTTGAACTATAGCAACTGGACTGTTTGATTTCCATGAAGATGTTTCACTTCTCATCCAAGAGGCTTCATCAGTTCAGGAGCTAGTAACACATTTGGAGCTTCAGTCACCAGGTTGTCAAAGTTTCACCCTCTCCAGTCAAACCGGTTGTACCTGCTGCTCCTCCTCTCCAGTCAAAGCAGTTGTACCTGCTGCTCCCTTCTCCCTCATTATCAAAATGTATTTTTAAAAAGTGTTTACAAGCTCTTCTGAATGTTTGGGGAGAAACTAATGCAATACTGCTTAATTTTGAAGCTCACCAAATGTTTTGTGAAGCAACAACACCCCTACAGAAACACCTAATTTTTTGGGGGCAAGACCATAACCCTGCGCTGTAACCACATACTTCAAAATAAAAAAAATAAACCTGTTTCCCACTAGAATCTAGATAATCTGTACTTCAACATTTCAGTGGAAATAATGGCATTATTAAAAAAAGACACATACTTCTCTGGATGGAGGAAATACTGTATTTTAAATCCCTCTCTCTCTCTGCAGACAGACAGACAGACAGACAGACAGACAGACAGACAGACAGACAGACAGAGTTCTCTCTTCAAACATTTGTTTATCATTTGTGGTTTTGAATTCCAAATCATATTGGACATAAGGCTCGATTGGTGCTACCTTCTGCATGGCACCAATATATATATATATATATATATATATATATCGGGCTCCCACTTAAGGTCCCGGGTGATGGTGGTGCCCAGGAAGTGGAAGGAGTCCACAATGGTGATGGGGGAGTCCATGAGGGCAAGTGGGGGCAAAGGGGCTGTGACTTTCCTGAAGTCCACAATCATCTCCACTGTTTTCTGAGCGTTCAGCTGCCGGTTGTTGTGTCTGCACCAGGATACCAGTCGAGCCACCTCCCTCCTGTAGGCAGTCTCGTCACCATTGGAGATGAGCCCAATAAGGGTGGTGTCATCCGCAAACTTGATCAGCTTGACAGACTGGTGGCTTGAGGTTTGTCGACTCCTCTCCTTTTTATTGCTGCAGAATAGAGCACTGCTCTGTGTGCTCGGGAGCTTGACTTCACAGAAACATAGACTGACTATCTAGCAGCTAGATAGCCTAGACTCTAGGCCAGGGGTCGGCAACCCGCGGCTCTGGACTTAAAGTTTTCCAATGCTGTAAAAATGTGGACAGTAAATATTTAATTTCAACATCTAATTATACTGAAAGTTAAACTTAAAGCACCATCGTACAGCAGAGTGGTCACGTGGTGCCTCATTCTCCCCACGATGCTCGTTACATATTTGTAGCCTAATCATCATTTTAAAAGTAGGCTAAAAGTAGCTAAAATATAGCTAATCTAGACACTTACAGCATGTGTTGCCTCCATTATAAGCCCTATATAAGGCTTATAAGGCTAAGCTAGTTTGGTCTGCTGGGACAAGAAGAACAAGGTGTTGTGAAATCAAACCCATTGTTTTGGTGGCTGTAAATGCTTAATGTGCAGGAAACCTTGGTTGAGTTGCGCATGTGTCCACACAGAGTGGGACTGCAATAATGCTGACAAGTATTTCCTGTCAGGCTGTGGTCACATGTGGAGGCAGTGCCAAGTCTCATTTCATAAACTTCAGAAAGAATTCAGGAGGAAAGGACAGCAGCAGAGAGGTAGGGACAGCTGAATTTGGCAGTTTCCTCAAGCTGATTTTGTCTTTAAAAATCAGAAATCTTGACATTTCTCTGATGGCTTTTAGACCATTTACCCAAAAACATGTTTTTAAAAAACTAGTGGCACCGAAAGAAAGGGACAAAGCCAGCATTCACAGCCTTGAGTGCTATGGACAAAATCTGTATATAGGGACAAAAAATGCATCAGTCCAGCATCTCATTTTCCCTCGTAGCAGCGATGGAGATCAACATCCTGGCCAGTGGAGCGTCAGAGAGGGCAGAACAAGAAAACTTGGTTCTACCAGCAGTGTAGCTCAACTGAGGGCCATCCCCCTTTTCAACCATCTGTTGGTTCTCTGTGATCGTAGCATCGCTGCCCTCAACATGTTTTCCTTAGAACCCATTCCAGCTCTGAAGAAAATCCAGCACGTCTCTTTGTTTGAGGTGTGGAACCCGTTGCTCCCAGACCAGACACCGCATGTGCAGATGGTGACCTCCTCCAGTCGCAGAAAGGTGATCCAGATCCACATGGTAGGAGTGGACAGTTGGGAGGTGATGAAGGAGATCTTTGTCCTCCAGGACCCCGTAGCCCTTGCGGTAGATGGCAGTAGCATGTGTTACGCCACTACCGACAAATACCTCCTGTGCGATATTCACACAGGGAGCAGCGAGGAGCTTTTCCCTCACAGCCACAGCAGGCAACAGGCCATTGTCTTCTCCGTGGGACAAGGGGAATTCCTCTTGAACGGGCCTGAATATTTAGGTAAGAGCAGCCAGAGCGCATATATAGCAGCTGACGTCAATCAGCTCATATCAGCCTCCCAAATCAAAATAGCCAGGGGGTATTTGCTTTTGGAAGATATAAATTCTCCGTCCTTATCCCTCAGGCATGTTTGTGATGAAGACAGGGACATGCCAGCGTCCTCCCCTTCAGTGGCCCCGGGAGGTGCTGGCAGCCGCCATGTGTTTCCCCTACATAGTAACCCTGCAGCCCCAATTCCTGTCCATTTACAGCATGGTGGATCTTCAGCAGAAGCAGACTGTGAACCTTCAAGGGGCCAAGGGTCTGCTCTCTGCATCAGGTAAGCCAGGCATCAATAGAGTCCTTCCCTAGCTGCCATATTGTTTCAAGGGAAAAAAATGATGTAGCTGTGCCAGTCAGTTTGCACCGATTCAGTCAATCATTCTTGCTCCCAAATGTCTCTCAAAAAGCCCAAACAACTCTTGCTTCAGATGGCGTGTTAGTGTTCACAGAGAGAGACGTTTTCAGCCTCCGACTGGTGCCGTTCCAAGAGCAAATCCAGGCACTTGTACAGGAAGGGAAGGTCGAGGAGGACTCACTGTTGCTGGACGGAGTGCAGGCCCGTTGTTTGCCCGACTCATGCAAGGTGAAATGCCGGACAGGATGCAGACATGTTTGCATTTTAAATCTAAAGTTCCTCTAAAATGATCTATTTTACTGCATTGCATCTAAATGCAGTTTCTTGAATCCCAAGAACGTAGACTAGATCATTTCATCAAAAAAAATCTCTTTCAAATTTAGATTTCAAAAGGAATATTTTTTCTTTTTATGTAATCCTCCATTTTTCTTTCCTTTTAAAATTAAATTTAGCCTTCCAGCTGTGACAAACCCAGAGTTTTTGTATTTGCGCAAAGTGTCATCATTGTTTAGGTTGGGAAAGTCGACTTTGATTAAATATATAGATAATAGAAATGTGTGTTACTTTGGAATGTGTTTTCCTGATTTTTCAACCTTAGCAACTGTTCTTCCATTGAAATTTAAACTGATTTGCCTTCTAGCAGGAGCTGCAGCAGAATATCTCTTGCCTAGCTGGCTTTGCTAAATTTTATAAACAGGATTTTCCTGAGGCTAAAGATCTTTTCATGTAAGTACAAAACATGAAACAAAAAAACAATAAAACTTAAGTTCAAAGTCATGCATACATTAATCCTCATCACTGTTCAGTAAAGGTCATCTGGACCCGAGAGAAATCATCCAACTGTACCCGGACATGCAGTCAATTATCGGAATAGACTTTCATTCTCAGCTTCATGAAAAAAACAAGATAAAAAATCTCCGTTCACGCTGGGAAGAGGACAGAAGTGTCTTTCTGTCTTACCTTTACTTCTTGGAAGAGTTTCTCCTAACTGTCAGAGACACCCAGCAAGTGCTGGCGTCCGTTAAAGAAGTTGACAGCGCCCTCTTGCGTTTGTATGTGGAACTGGGAGACGCTGAATCTCTGCAGCAGTTTGTTGCGTCTCCCAACAAATGCGAACTGGACCTCTGTGTTCCTGTTCTGGAGAAGCACAAAAGGTAAGAATAAATGAACTTTTCTTGAAATGTATTGCTTATTTGTCGTATAACAGTCGTCGTAATATGTCGTAGTATGCGTAACGCGTTTCTTCTACGGCATTTTTTGTGAGTGTGTCAAATGAGTGAGCAACTGAGCAAAGGACTCTTTCGCAGGTTTTACGCATTAGGTTCTCTCTTCCAAAGTCACGGAAAATTAACGGACGCAATTCAGGTATAATTTCCTAAAATATCCATTTTACTGGTTTAGTCAATAACGTCGCTGTGAAATGTTTCATTCCCACAGATTTGGGTGAACCTTGCAGATGGTATCCACAAAGATGACTCATTCACAGATGTATATGAACACATAGTTTGGACTCTAAGTGAAATGCAAGACAGAGATGTTGTGTGGAAATTTGCAGACTGGACGTTAAAAAGAAACCAGGAGGTATTTTAATACATGCATTTACCACAAGGGGGCAGAGTTGGCCCAAACAACTGCTGAACGCTGTTCTGTACACCACCAAAAAGTCTGTGTAAATTCTCAGTCATCCAGGTCCTTGTATCCAAGGTAGTTTTCTCTGTCAACTGGACTGGGTTTCTTCTCTTGAAGACGTTTCGCCTTCTATCCAGAAGGCTTCTTCAGTTCTGAAATCGCTGGGGAGAGAGTTTGGTGAAGGCCCAGTCTGGGTAGCACCAAAACCTCAAGAAAGCAAGACCTCAGCAAAGGAGAGGAGGAGAGAAACAAACGCCGCAGCGTTTCCATCCCCTACCTGTCTGGAGTCTCGGAGAAGTTTAGGAGGATCCTCCAGAAACACGACATACCGGTTCATTTCAAACCCAGCAACACTCTCAGACAGAGGTTAGTACACCCAAAGGACAAGACACCAAGACCCAAACAAAGTAATGTTGTTTATGCTGTACAGTGCCAGGAGAAATGCAAGGAACTGTACATTGGGGAAACCAAACAACCTCTACACAGAAGAATGGCACAACACAGACGTGCCACCTCTTCGGGTCAGGATTCAGCAGTCCACTTACACTTAAAGGAGAGTGGGCACTCCTTCGAGGACAGCCAAGTACGGATACTGGCCAGAGAAGACCGCTGGTTCGAAAGGGGGGTCAAGGAAGCTATCCATGTTAAATTGGAGAAACCATCCTTAAACAGGGGTGGTGGCCTGAGGCACTTCCTATCACCCACATACAATGCAGTCCTCCACTCCTTCCAACAGCAAAACAAACATTCACACCATTCCAAGAGACCCAGTGACTCATCACCATGTGACCCAGCAGACAAAGGGGAGACATCTCAACAGAAACTAGGTCAACGACCCGACCAACGACCCTGCTAACGACTCTCAGGTGACCACCCAGATCATTAGCATGCAAATGGTCCAGGGGCTATATATTCTCAAACTCTCTCCCCAGCGATTTCAGAACTGAAGAAGCCTTCTGGATAGAAGGCGAAACGTCTTCAAGAGAAGAAACCCAGTCCAGTTGACAGAGAAAACTACCTTGGGCACCACCAAAAATGCTTTATTAACGCATTAAGATATTTCTTGATGGTTACAATGTCCCTTTTTAAAAGATAGGTGTGCATATTTTCACTGGGCGTCGTCCAGAAGATCAAGTGGAATCTGGAGATGTCCTGGCTCTTTTAGAGGAGTATCCACTGGCAATGCTTTTGTATCTGGAGTTCTTAATACACAACTTAAAAAGTGAGGTGGGTCCAGTGGGAAAACCTACATTAAATCTAACAATATTTTTTTTTAATTAAATCTACTGTGATGTGATGCCTGCCCTCAGGAGGAGAGACATCACAACTATCTTGCCCTGGCTTATGCTGATCGGATACTGCAAGTGGGGGAGGAAATGCATTTAAAGACAAGAGAGAAGTTGCAGCAGCATTTATGGGAATCTAAATTCTATGACATTTCCATTGTGTATGGTACTGTGGCACTCTGGATGTTAAAATTGTTCCTGTATTACAGCTAAATTTGAAATTATGTCTCATTTTCCTGTTTCAGAGCATGTCAAATCAACATTCCTGCACAAGGAGAAAGCCATTCTCCTTGGCAGAGCAGGAAAATACTCTGAAGCATTTCATCTGCTTGTTCAGGGTCATGACCCTAAAACAGCAGAGGCCTACTGCTTCAGGGCTGCACAAGGCAGAGACTCACAGTTCAGGGAGACCCTGTTTCTCACCCTGCTCCAAATATACCTGAGCTCCGAGGACCTCATCAGCGCCACTGTAGATCTTCTCAGTAACAATCCTGGGGTCTTTGCAGCAACGAAGGTCGTCCATCTGCTGCCTGACTCCTGGTCTGTTCAGCTTGCCTCCAAGTTCTTATTTGGATCTTTTAGAGAGACTTTGCACCAGAGGCGAATGACAATGCTGCAGAAGGCGCTGAGTGAGGCAGAGCTCATGCGGCACAATGTCATGCGGGTGAGTCGGACAGCATGTGTCACATGCAGTGTTCACTTTGTTCCAGTGAACACTGCATGTTTTCTTCCCTTGTTTTTCTGAAGCCTGTTGCCCTTCTTGTCTCTCCTCGTCAGATGCAGGCCTCAAAAACAAAGTTCCGACTGGACAGAGGGCAGACGTGTGATGTCTGCCAGAAAGAGTTTGCAGAACCACAATTTTGTAGCCTCCATGGAAACATGATGCACTTAGACTGTGCTGGATCTTAGAAATACTGTTTGTAAATACTGCTCTGGATCTTAGAATTTTATTTTATGCAAATGTGTGTCTGCTCATGAATATCCCCTCTTCCTTCCTGATCATCCTCCATTTAAATGTCTCTTCTCGACAAACACCGAAGCCAATTCATGAACTTTCCTTAATTAGATTAAAGAAAATACATCGTGCAAATAACTGGTTTGAAAATTCAGAAGAGCAAGCCACGCACTTTTAAAGGGCAGGATGTCAGACATTTCCAAGAGACGCTGTAGACAGCAGTAGCTATAAACTGATTTGTGGAGGACACTCAGGGACAAATCTCTCACGGGTCAGACAGTGGGGTTACACATGGAAACCACCGGTGGTCAGTCTAATGACCAGAGAGAACCTGACCTCTATCCAGTGCCATATACTGTATATGCATCCAGCAATCTGGTTTCCTCTGTGTGCGTTTAGCTGGGAATAGAAAGTTAACAAGTGACGGGCTCCATGTGACTCGCTTCTCCACGTGCGCTGATATGCATCTATGTTGATCAAGACAAATTGAAAAACACATCGAAATACACGATTGTGTGGTGCAAAATAGCAGACGGGTCAAGGAGTTGAGAGTAATTGTAAAATGGCGTGTCACCGCATCCAGTTTGGAAACATAAATAAAAATGGGATTAAATCTATTTGTCTATTTTTGTTGTAATTTGGTCATTGAGGTTAACCATAAGTGCAGTTATAATCGTGATGTATTCTGGGAGTTCTGGAACAGCAACTTGTAGGTTAATGGCTTAGGATAAGTGACCAGTTGTGACCCAGCATTTAAATCGTAAATTATTATGTTTGACTGGAAAATGTCCCCTAGCCTTTACTGCAGGAATCGGGTTTATGGTTTTTGACCCTAATGAGGTTTCCATTGTTCCCCAGTTTCATTGTTCAAACAGTTTATGTAACATGTCATAATGTGGGTGTTATAAGACTTGTTAAGACTTTTAAAGCTTTTACTAAAATGTCTCACATTTTTCTGTCATGAGATGGACTGGCGACCTGGCCAGGGTTTATTTCTGGGATTACTGGGATAAACTACAGCTGGGGGGATTTAACATGGGCGGTTCAGAGGAAGACTCACATCATGGCAAGACGTTCTCAATTAGGACTCTAAAATGCCCCTAATCATGTGTGTATGTGAGAGAGAGTGTGAATAAATGGTATGTGTATGTGTGTGTGTGTGTGTGTGTGTGTGTGTGTGTGTGTGTGTGTGTGTGTGTGAGAACATTAAATGAATTAACGGATTAAGTATAGCCCACTTCCACGCCTCCTTGCAGCTACAGGATTGCTCCACATTGTTTTTAACGCAGCTTGAATTATTTTTTGTCAAATATTCAACCATTGTTTAGGCCCTGGATTAAGAATTGGAGATTAAGGTTCTAGGGCGTAACAGACCTTCCACTGTAAGCGTTGCCTCATGACCATTTGACCGCTGGGTGGATCCCAGTACTGGACTCGGCCGAGTCATTTTCAGGGGAATGTTGTTTTGACTACCTGTGGTTGATAAACAGCCATGGTTGAGGTCGTAGGTATTAAAAATTCACAAGCAGCGTTTGTAAACTCAGACATCAGGTGATCTGTTGATGAGCGAAAGCAGAGGTTAAAAGTAATGCAAGGCGCTTTGGGAATTTATTCACAAATAAATGTCCGTCTGTCACGTGAAACAACTAGCAAAGGCTTTCATGATGACTATTTCCATACAGGAATGTCTCTCATCTCTGATAAAGGTTTATTACAGCAGTAATTGAACAGTTTAGAAACACAATGATGAATAGAAATGCTGCGTCAGAATCCAAAAATTGCAGGATGCCGTGCATCACGCATCATATTTATAGTCAAAGCCACAAATTACCCTATCGTGGCCCTTGTGACGCATTTTTCAGCGTCTCTGTGGTTGCCGGGAGACAAGGAGAATCTTAATTTGCAACCGTTCTGGCAGCAATAATGGTAAGGTTCCAGAAAACCCAAATGGATTGAACTTTAATTCCCACTTTCTCCAGAAATACTAATTCTACAGATCCAACAGGACAAGAAGGAGAATAAATAGAAGAAGATTTGGGGGTTTTTTTAAACTTAGTATCTCATTTTCATGGTTTGCTACCTTGGGGTTTGGCAGAGCGCCACTGGGAAAAATTTAAAGGGTGGCGTACTGGAGACACAGAAAGGAGGGGGAGTGACCACAGACACTCACCCTGCCCTGAACAGAAGGTTGGGACAGATACTGGATAATATAGTTCAAATGCCAGGAATAAGATTGTTCTGATGCTTCCTTGTTTTGCTGCTCTGGGGTTATTGCGGAGGGCATCTCTACATGTGTCAGCATTATCTTCTTAATGACGGACATCTTATTTCAGTCAAACCTGAATCCTGGTATACAGGACCTGGATACCGTTAACTATCTTTAGATTATCAAAGACGTTTGGTTAAATCTCAGGGAATTCTTGAGCAGTGTTGTAAAAAGGTCATTCTCGGTCATTCTGTCTGGTACCACAGGTCAGAGTTTAATTTACACAGCAATACAGCAGGGTAACACAACATCTGGTAACACCGCCACTATTATCTCAGAGCTACTTTCCGTCTCTTTCTCTTGCTTTCAAAAATATCAAAATCAACTTCATCTGTAGGGAAATCAGCCTGAAATCAACCGTTGACAGATATAAACAGACTCTGAGATTAAAGAGTCCACTTTGGACGGATAATGAGATCTCCTTTTTGGAAATCTTCTGTTTTCTTTTTGCAACATTAATGTGGAGCTGAGAGCGCGTCCTCAAGGGGCCCGACTGGCGTTTTGCATCATTTGTTCCTGTGTTCCGAGGCCTTGTGTCCTGTGTCCAGGACCTTTCATCTTGGGACCATTTGGGTTTGATGGGAACAGGAAAAACCTAAACTAAATCTAACGCTAAAGTGAAAACTAAAGCCTGGCAGCTTCATCTACATTCATTCATCTGTACCAACTCTAAAAATATATATATTTTTAAATATTTAAATGGACAATATGCCAGGAGAAATTATATCAAATCGACTGTAATTAGGCTTTATTTCACACTTGGGTCCAAACTTATTGGTCAGTTCATCGTATTTAGACTGGTCCAGGTTCAACTTTTGATTCTTTTAGGAGGTAATTGTGCTTAAGTGGCTGGAGATCCTGGAAACACTGCAAAGAGGCCTAAATTCTATGGAAAGCTCTCACAGCAGAGCACGTGTGTTCTGGGCTGCAGGTTCTCAGGGCTTTATCTGCAAAACTTTGCATCTGACCGTGATTACAGAGCGTGTGTCATGTTAACTTACTGTAACTGTACTCTGGGAAAAAACGTGGGATCGTATATAATTTGTGCCAACCTTCCCCACAGATGAACACGCCCTTCACCACAACAGATATGCCAGTGAGTTAAAAGTGTCCCGGTGCCCCCCTGATATCAACCGCCGGGGCTGAAAACGCCCTCCCTCCGCTATCTAAAGCTGTACATACTGAAGGGAAGGCCGCAGGAAGGTTTAAAAGTTAGCACAGAAGGGCTCATTCATGCCGAAATAACCACTGCAGGGATCCCAAATAATCCCCTTTGAAGAGTAAAATACTCTCATGTAGAGAAACAAAGATCAAGTCGCAGCTCAGTTAAATTCCATCATTGCTGAGCTCCGCATTCTCTTTCTGAATTCCTGGAAACATCTTGATGACATTCCAAGGCCCTCATTAAGTCTTTTGTGAACACCAACACAAAAAAGGAATATTCTGGATTGACGTAAAACCCACTGACGTCTGTCCGCGTTGTGGCTATATGCGCCGACACCTCCCCGCACTCGAGGGCCTGACTTTGCATCCAAAAAACATACAGTGAGCCGTTCAGAGTGTTCCCTGATCAAAAACTACACGAAACCTGTCTGTGTTTGCCGTAACCTATAATCATTTTAGTAGTGTATTTGTCCCATGTAATGGGGGATTACTTTAGCAATTTGAACTGTAGTGCATTTACTTTATTCACTTCAGTCAGCCTTCAGCGCTCACCGCATTCAAACTGATTGACTGTGATCTTTCCAAACATGCAAGTCAGGCACACACCTTCCCGCCTACTTCCAGAGGCTACATGAACTGTAACCGGTCTAACGGTTGTTGATTTTTGATCTAACGGTTGCTGATTAGAGGCAATAGTATTGATAGGATGTCACACACCGTGAGGGAGTTGACAGGCCGTCGTCTATTACTTCAAGGTTTAGAATAAGAGGCACGTATGAGATTCTACCAAATTAACCAATAACGTTAGTCCAACCTTATTCAAATTGTACCGAACATACAGTGACGAATCGTGTGGGTCCAATTCCGGCAGTAAATCAAAGCACAGCCTGGACTGTGGCGACGGCATGCTGAATCACTGCGTCCTAAATAAAGCACTCCGGCTTCCCATTGTCTAAACACCAAAACCAATGCACAGTTCTGTACCATAACTCTGCGTGTGCTTTCCACACTGCCTAACAAAGCAGCAAAACCATGGTGATAGCCCCGGGCGTCAACATACCTGTTTGACAGGTCTCATGAACACAGATAACAGCAGAGTTTGTCGAGCCTAAGACAACAACTGCCTCTACGTGTTCCTGGCAATGAAAAGTGTCACAATCGGGCTCCTTACGGTGACAACAGTCGAGATCAGACACGTCTAGAGACAAAAGAAAACCGTTTTTATTTCAAAACAACTAAGGCTCCAAGCCTAACAAAACCCTCTTTACAAGTAAACAGTAAACTACCAAAGGTTTGGTACACCCAGGGAAAATGGTAGAACAGAAGCAGTGACTGGCAGCAGGGACAACCAGCCAAGAGACAGAGGGACTGGGAGCGTCCCATTTACTAGGCAGCACCCAGGTGCAGCCCGTCACTCCAATCAGGACCTGCAAGACACTGAGAGACAAAGTCACAGAGACCCCTAGTGTCCAGGAGGGGACACTGGGGTCGACGCATGGATGGTATAAACTGGCAGCATATGCACTGGGGGCTGGATTTAGAGATAGAAAAGCCATTAACTTCATTAAAGCTAAAGTGTTTGGAGTTAACTGCCATTCAAAGTTTACTCAAAGCTTGAGGCTTCTCTGTGATGTGTGTCAATGGCCTGGAGGGCCTCACCTCAGGTTACCTGCTGCTCTGCTGGAGACAAAGCTCAATCTCACTCAGAGACGTAGACTGTCAGACGTAGACTGACAGGCTGGAAACACTGGGCTGCCTCCAACGTTTATAATGCCAGGCACTTTTCTAACCTTTAATTTAGGGAACGGGTGTTTCTGAGTCACAAAACCTTGGAGAGATAATAGCTGGTGAAAGTATAGCTCCTAGTGGCTGCACGTGTACAGGCGTGGAATATAATTACCTTAATTTCAATGAGGCAAACCACTTGTCTGCGAGTTATAAACGAGATCAAACTCCACAATAAACAGAGGGGGTTCACACTGTGCATAAAGTGAAAGCAAAGAGCTTTGAAATAAGGAACCAAGAATGAGTCTCCTGCTATTTCTGTTCTAAAGCCCTAATATTAGCTTTACAAAGAGCTAATGTTAGCAATTTAGAAACAGTAATGGTGTTCTAACTCATCCTGCAACAGCAACTAACTGGAACCTTCTTACAAATTCTTTAATAAAGAGCCTACTGTGATGGCATCACTGACTGTTCTGTGAATATGCTTAACTGCACTCTTGGCTACAAAATAGCTGATAATAATTCCAGAGCTCTAAAAATAGGGGGCTTGTAATCACTCACCTGTACTATCATGACAGATAATCACTGGTAAAAGAAAATCAAGATGGTACGATGATACACATATTGGTAAATCTGCTTTAGTATCAACGAGTGTTTGTCCCGCTAATATGTATGCTAACAATTAGAGCTTCTCCACGCTGCAAAACAAATATTGGGCTGATCTTTAATACATACATATATGACATTTCATTCAAAAACAGAAATGTTTTCCTTCACTCCCACCACCAACAAGTTAGCTCCAGGAAATGGCTGCTCTGGTCAAGGAGGACTGTTTGAGAAGTCTGTTTCTGTGACGCAAAACATGCTCAAATTCAAACTGTGTCCAGATGCAACGCAGGCCCACCTGTCTGTTTGTCTGGAATAAGTTAGGACTCAAACAGGGACTACGCCTACAGATTTATTTGCCAGCTGACCAGAAAGCGACTAGACTTGTGCAAACACTGGAGCAGGAAAGGTGCAGCAGTATTAGACCTCCCCATTTCTTTACCACAGGACCTCAAGCTTCCACATTTGGAGGTTTTGTTTGAAATATACGACTGTAAATAGCTGAGAGAGGGGAAAAAAACAACAAAAATGAGGTAGCAGGTCGCAGAGTGTGCATTAGCCATGAGCGCTTGCACGCTTGGGGAAATTACATTTACAGTAACTGTGTTAACCAGAGGGAAAAGGAGATTTAGTTTGAGTTACAGAAAGGATTATCAAAGGCTTTCTCAAAAGGTCAGAAACTCAAAATAGCTGTCAGGCCTGTCCTCGAAAGATCTTCCAGAAAGCTGTCGTTGCAGTTAAACTTAAACATGCTGCAATTGAGGGGGAGCGCTCTTCAAACTGACATTGTAATTATTATGTTAAGGGGAAAGGAAAGTTTTACATGTGGATCTGTCTGGTTAACAGGTTTACAGCTGTGGTGACTTGAGACGGCTGCAGTGTGCCCAAATTAGAGAGCGCCGTGACTCCCGCGTCTCTGTGTTCAAGTCACTGCTCAGAACGCAGCCTTCCCACAGAGAAAGTGTTGTGTCATCCCCAAAAAAGAAGACAGAGCTTTTGTCCTGGGGGGCTTATTTTTGCCATTTTTGTCATCCCAGATTGCAAACTGTGAGACAAACAGACGGTGCTGCTCGGACGGTGCTGCTCGGGCGAGCACATTCATGGAGACCTCACAAGATGCTTAATGGCTGCTTTTCATTTAGAAAAGCTGGCTAGCTTGTGCTAGCGTGCGCGCATCATTGTATAAATCCAGACAATAACAGGCTGGTGCTTTTATTAAGAAGTTCAGATAAAGTTTAAGGCGTTGAGGATTACATGCATTTTCTTTCTGGTACATTATCCTGATGTTGGCAAAAGAAAATAGGGATTTAACAGATCATATCATTCAAATGAGGGTCTAATAGCACCTTTGAGCGTGGGCTCAACCGTGACTTTATTTTGAAAAAGAGCTTTAACCCACATGCAATTTCACAGCATCCTGTGGAACTGCACATGCATAAGTCCACTCATTGTATTCTTTTTTTTTTCATCCAAATTATGTTATTACTGTTTTTTGTTACATTTTACAGTAAATGTCCCCTGAACACGACACAGGCAAATTTGGCCTGCGATATCTTTTGCACTTTGCCTTCAAGGTTGTTTGGTCTAAACATCAGGCCGAGTCCCACCTGACCTAAAGTTAGACGTGCTTGATGTTTATAGTTAACACTTGTGGGTGTCAAAAAGAAACAGCACAGCGCCTGGCTGCATTAGACAGCGTTCCATTTCCCCCATCACAGGCCACATCCTAACTCAGAAAAAGGCATTTACGGTACGAGAAATAGGAATTCTGTCCATAGACAAGCTTTAAGCATCACTTTGTCTTCTCCTCTGGGTTCAAGCTGGCTGCTCTTTTGATTGCCATTGATCGCAACAGCATTTGCAAAACTGTGGGAATGTTTTTTCAGGGAGGCAGCTGAACACTTGCACAAATAAATACTGGTTTGATTAAGGCCTGGTGCATTGCAGTGCTTTAGGGACCTGATTCTAGGGTTAGGAAACCTTCTATGTGGAGTTGTTACCACATCTGCACCTGTAGTTCGTGTTATTGGAGACTCAAGTATGTGATGGATAAAGAGACTTTATTATTATGGTGGAAATTGAAGCCACTGTTGGGTCACCTCAAGCCCACAGATTAATGACAAATACAGCACTAATAATAAGCTAAGTCACCACGCAAACAGAAAATGGGTCCCTGAAATGATTGTTTTGGAAAGGAAACTATTCACCAAAAACCTACTGATTCTATCAAAAGGATAAATAAACAAAAGTTCAGGGGTGACTGAGAAGAGAGGTAAGAGAAACCAGGGAAATAACACAGGAACGATTGTACAGACGCTGAGGAACGAGTTTGTCTATAGAGCAGCAGCAGATCAGGAACAACTCCGCCAAATGGGTGCAGCTGCAGGCCCCTCGGTGCACCTAATCACCACTGAGTGCAGCTGATCAGCCACCTCCAACTCTTACACAACTGATTTCTGCATTCTTCTGCATATTTCTATCTTAATCCATAGTTTTAAGAAAGCCATGGTCGGCTCATCTCCACAGATTAACGCCCGAGTCAGTGTCAGCACACATAGCAACGTCCAAATCTCACACAACCAAAACTCCAGCCCAGTGTTATATAAAAGTTTGACTAGCTTCCCATGATTGTGTCTCCTAAGACACCATCAGAGACATATGAGTTGTGGTGTCACCAACTAACAATTTACGTACTATATTTGTTTTGGGACAGACCAGGGTGGGAAAAAAACCCAACACTTCTCTCTCTGGAAGTCATTATGGTTCAGCTATCTGCTCCAAAAAGACAAATATTATTTCTTTCACGCACAAATTCTGACTGAACTGAAGTCAAACATAATTGTCATCTGACAAGTCGTATATAAAGCCATCAAATACATACACATTTTAGTCGCTACAGGAGTAAACCCGTAACTGGTGCCAGTTAGCTATTATCTCTAACCACGGGAGGCTGCTACCTGTACTTAAGTGGTGAAAACCCCATTAAGGTGATTTTTACGCAACTCTGATGATTGATTGAAGGCTGATACTTCGTATAACTATGTAATCTGCAAGACACGTTAAAAAGTGATGAAAAGTCAGTCTGTTGCCTGCAGCTATATTTCAGCAGTGTTTATCTCTCCAGCTGTAGTTAAATTTGTTTCTGGCTCCCGCAGCTCTGCAATGCTGATTTCCTCAGGCCAGCAGCAGTGCCAGGACTTTCCAGAAATAAACGTGAAGCAGCCCTGGAAGCATTCAAATCTCACGCATGAGATAAAGCAGCACCTGGCTGACTGGCAAAGATCAGGCTTTCAGACATACGTGTGAAAGGAGCCCCGTCTGGCAGCGCAGCGATAGCGTCGCACGAAGCTCGGGTGCCCAAATTTCCAAACATTTCCAACATTTTAGCTAATTTGACTTCCCGATGCACACACAATTAAACACCTCAGCGTCGTCTGACTGCTTGTCCGCTTATTTGCACGCCTTCACGCCAGAGTGCACCTCTAGAAAGAGTCCCCCCATTTCCTGCAGGTTTCTGCAGTTTTAAACTGCTGACCTCCCAGACATGTCTAAATCTACCACCGTTGCCACCATTTTTTACTTACTTTTACACTTCCGCCTCCATTGGGTTGGTGTTTGCTTTGAGGACCCTGTAATTTCCCTACCAATCACTCACAGAGGCCCCGGTCGGGTCTGCCATTCATAAAGTTTAAAGTAGCTTTTAGTGGTCCGTAGAGTTTATTGAAACATTAAATTTGTATCCCAGCCGTGATGGTGTATCTTTAGCCGTTGCTAAACTCACGTGCTCGGTCGAGTCCCCTTGCATCAACTGCCAATTATGTTCTCCTCTTGGGTGTGGGCTGAGCCTCAGTCAGCATGGTGAAGAAACCAGAAACATCAATTCCTCCACAGTGGAGGCACTAAAAAAAGGTGAAATGTGAAAAAGCTTTCCCAAGCACAACCATGACAAACATAGGGGACAGTGTTGAAATGAAAAGATATGGATGAGTGGTCAAAAATGCAACCTTTGTCCTCTGCAGAGGGCTCCGACCAAGAAAATCTGATTTGTCACAGCTTCTCTGACGCTTCACTCTTCGTTCTTTTTCTGCAGAGGGATGAAAAAAGATGGCCAGTTATGAAGGTGATCCACAAAAGAAGCATCGGGGTAGTTATTTACTGAAGATATATCATGTTTAATCGGTTTGTATTATTGATAATGGGAATCACGTGTAGGCCGTTTCAAAGCCAGTGTTGCAGACGCAAATCTGTGCAGCTTTAATGCGCTTGCAGCGACTTTGGGTGTGTCCCGTTCACAACTGCCTTCTGACTCCTCTATGTTCAGTAAAAACGGTTTCAATCATACGTGGAAGCGTCGCAAACATCAAAACAGTTTGATGGGCCTCTCATCAAAACAGGAGCAGAGCGACGTCACAACCCTCGGTCTGCAGGCCCTGAACGTGGCTCTTAATTGCTATTACAATGACCACATCAAGCTGTCGCGGTGGCATAACGAGCTGAGGGGCGGGATCTGAGCCGTGCGCCTTCACGGCCTGTGAGGCCGCCACGTTTGGTCCGACGACCCGGTGATGTGTTTGCAAAACAAAAAAAAGTCTATGTGGTTATAAACAACATCCAAATTACACTAATTCCAGCCCAAAACCAGAGAACACTCTGGTTCCAGGCCTCGCCATAAATGTGTTTGCTGGTCCTCTGGCCTCACATGCAGAAACAAGTTGTTGTTTATTTATGCATATAAAGATGAATCATTGTTCTCAGTACATTTCAGATGAGCCTCTTTTTGCAGCAGTTTAGCAGCTGAATATTAACAGGATATGGCCAAAAAACAATTTAGAAATCCTGTTTCTTTTATAAATTAAAACATATGGGTCTACGTAGGACTTTTTGGACACAACAGAGACTCTTACTGGAGCACTTGCAGTTTATAGGTGATCTTACACCTGAGTCCCTACGTGTTCGATGAGACAAACATTTGATGTTATGATATTGGATATTCATCTGCACGTGACTGATCTGAATCAGATTCAGATTCAGATTCAGATTCAGATTCAGATTCAGATTCAGATTTATTTATTGCCATTGTTCATGTAATACACAGTATTACACAAGCTAGGAATTTGTCTCGGTGTGACACTGCAACATTCAACATAGAGAAGAAAATAAACACTAGAATAAGATAAGTAAAATAAGACATATATATATATATATATATATAAATAGTAAGGAATAGGTAATGTGTATTCCTATGATGTGCAAGAGCAGCAGTTAAGTTAAGGTTAGAAGTCCACAGTGCAGGTCCATGCAGGAGTAATGTATTGTTCGTGAGTCCGACTGATGGCAGAGGGGAAGAAGCTGTTCATGTAGCGGGAGGTTTTGGTCCGAATGGACCGTAGTCTCCTGCCTGAGGGGAGGGGGGAAAACAGTCCGTGACCAGGGTGGGAAGGGTCGGCCGTGATCCGACCTGCACACCTCCGGGTCCTGGAGATAGACAGGTCCTGGATGGATGGAAGCCTGCAGCCCATCACTTTCTCGGCAGCGCGCATGCGGTTGCGCCTTTGGTGTCGGTGTTTTCTGAAGAATCTGGAACCTCTGGAAGTGCAGATCATAAATTATCATCTGTCTTATGTGATGGAAGCGCTAACTCAAACAATGTTTGCCAAATGTGATACAGTCATATACACTGGCCAAGGTAGCAATTTTGAAAATTGCCGATAATAACGTCTTTTTTTTTTTCACCAAAAAATAAGTTGTATGTTGAAGAATCTTTAATTATACCAGTGGTGAAGGATGACTACCACACATGTGTTATAGAGACGCCTCTTATAGAAACGTGGGAAAGACCTCAATCGCAAGAGTAGCCTTTCCTTCCACTGTGGGCCCCATGTTGTCAGCGACATGTATATGTATTATGAGAACACAGGAACCATAAATGGCCCCATGTTCAGAAAATTCTGGGATGCGAACCTACACAACGTTTATAGCTACGTTTGTAAGAGAACATGTGATTATTTGGGTGTATACATTTCCTATGTGGCCTGGCTGAAATGGAGAAATTACAGTCGGATCATCACAGAGTAAAGGTGGAGGGTGAAGGAGGATAATAGAAGAGGATGGAGCTGATTAAGGGAAATAAAATATCATGGCAGAAAGTAGCTGTAATTGTAGGTGCAGGTCTGAAACCTTTGCTAATGAATATTCACTGTAGGGACTAAAAATATATATGGAGACCGCAGGAGAGGAGCCCGCTCTGCCACAGGGGTGTTCTGTAACAGTAAAAACCCGCCCTCTGCTGTCCACGTGTTGCTACTGCAGACCAAACCTGTCCCGCACTGGGTTTCATCCACCAGGCTGCGCAGAAATAAACCCAAATTATATTTTCAGTGGCTCCCTATATAGTTTTATTAGCTGCTGAGGGTGAAAGACTTGCAAAAATACAAAGTTTCCTGAAATAAAGACTGGGCTCCTTTGTTCTCCCTAAGCCAAAATGACCAAATCCAACACTAATTATATGCAAGGGGAAGAAAAAAATCCAAACATGTTGAGACATAAAAACTTTTTTATTTTGCTTTGAGTTTGCAGCATCTGTTGTCCACAGCATTTCTGTCCTCCTGTGTTCTGTGTTTACCTCATCATACCCATGGCGCTCAGTGGGGGCCCAGACATTCAGGGAAGGTAAATTTGCTGATGAGTCTGGTGCTGTGCATCCTCAGTGCACACTTTGTGGGGCCAAACAGGTGCCACTGGGTTTCTAAATATAGGTGTTTTGACTATTTTCAGAGGTTTTCATATTTAAACAGGGGGCACATAAACATCCATGACTGTAAACACATCCTGGCTGAAAAACCCTAAACACAAGCATGCACAGCCCGACGTGAAAGTGCTGTCGGAAACTGGTTATTCCTGTCACATATTATTTGTGTATCTATTTATTTATTTTTACTTTTACCAGGATTATTTAGTACTTCAAAAGAAGCCTGAAATAAGTGATAATCATGTGTCTGGATAGTCAAGACACTGAGGCACCCTGATGTGACATGCCTCTTTGGGCAGATCTAGCTGCTAATTACAGCCTAGCCCTGGGGAGGGAGGTACTTGTGCGGTGGGGGCTTTTTTTTTTTTAATGATGCGAGGAGCAGATATGGTATAAATACCCACATCATTGTGCTGGAAGGCAGCATATCCTCAGTTGTGCTCCTACCTAAAGGATATACAGCTGCACCAGGACATCACTGGTGCTGAAGAGACTGACTTTACCCCTTGTGGATGCTGGTATGTGTTTTGTCCTTCTGTCCTAACAGTTCTGGACAGGCGCAGCCAGACTTGTGTCTGGCCTAGGCCTCCACTTGTCCCCACTGCAGCCTTACAAGATTTATTTTGTTACACTTAGTTACTCTATTTAGTTGCTTGTTTTCTACCTTCAAGTTAGTTTTGCTCTGTTGTCGCCTCTCTGGCAACTTGTTGACACTTGGCAGTGGCCGTTCTAACCGTCTCCTCGTTGTCTCTGGCAGGTCAGACCTTGGAAGATGGACTTACGAGTAGCAAGCATCGTCCTCCTCATGGCGGCCCTGGCTGCTGCGCATGGGAAAGGTTACGTGGTGAAGAAGGTGGTGAAGGCCCCCCCACAGTACCAGCCCTACTCTGTGAAGAGCCAAGGTAAGAAAGCCCCACCCTCTTCCACCCTTTGCATCACGCTGGATTTTCCGTTTCCACTTCTACGATCACTGTAGGAGACCTACAGCTGCCATCTGAACTCCACCTCTGGAGCTTTGATTGGCTTTATGAGGCCTATCCAGCAGATTTTGAGGAGATTTGCGTTGTCATTTTCAGTAAAGACATCTTTAAAGTAGATTATTGTAGCTGTTCCTGCAGAACACTCATAATGTGTTTCAGTGGGAAATGATGCTTAACTATGTCAGATGTTGAAGGTTAAAAGATGTAAACATGCTTTAAAGGGCCATCATTGCAACGTTTCCCTGATTTTTGGTGAATATTTTTCTGGCAAAACCAAAGTATAGAAAGATGGTAGCTGGCGTTTCTGTTTGACACTGACAATTACACCCAGCGGTGTGGTTGTTTGGGGTGTGCCCTTTTGACGCACAACTAGAAATATCTGTTTGGCTTCTTGTGAACTGGGCTGCACTGAAAAGAACCTTTGACAAACCCATCACCAAAAAAGGCACCAGCAACAACAAACAAGACCTGTTTTTTTGCTTTGACCTGTTGTTCCCAAAAGTCACAATTCAACAGTCCCTTTAAAACCTTCTTAAATATTCTGCAGGGTAAATTTAGACAAAATTACAACCCTTGAATGCTCAGCAGGGACATTTGTTTATATTTAGTTGAAGCTGAAGTTTAGCTGTTTGTTTTTTTTATTCTTTTTTATATTCAGTAATGTCCCCGTTTGGTTCCTAGAAACAAAAAACAGCTTCTAAAAATGAAATCTCACTGAAGTCGCCACAGATTCACTAGCTTGTAAATGCATCGTTTTGCCTTCTCACCCCAAACACGACTTTCTTCTCTGGATCCCTGTGGATCGTTTAACAAGCATGGCTGCACCTTTATTTGGCCCCAGAAAAACCTGATGGGCCAAGTGCAGTTTTTGTCCCCTTAATGATTGACGTACGTGTCTGAGTGTCTCGGTTAGGTCGTCCAAATGTGTGTTTACAGACTCTAAAACAATTTCATTGTTAAATAAGCATCCAAGCTCTATATTTTGTTATTAAATCCTTTCTGCTGACCTGTTTTGCGATGTTTGTCCGTCTCTTATGTCGTTTGTCATTGATGATGTTTTTTTTTCTTCACAGTGGTGTCAGTGGCAGGTGAACCTGGTCCTCCAGGTGAGCCTGGCCCTGAGGGACCAGTTGGTCCCCCTGGCCCACCAGGTGACAGTGCCGAAGGTCTGCCTGGACCCCAAGGACCTGCTGGACCCCCTGGTGCTCCTGGACGCTCCATTGCTGGCAAACCTGGATCCCCAGGTGGGCCTGGCAAACCAGGCATTCCTGGAGCACATGGTGAGAAGGGAGACACTGGAGCCCCTGGTCTTCAGGGACCAAGGGGAGCCCCTGGATCTTCCGGAAGCCCCGGACCAGCTGGCTTCTCTGCTTCTGGCAAGCCTGGGCCTGCTGGTATTCCCGGAGCTATGGGACCCAGAGGAGAGCCTGGATATAAAGGACACCCAGGTATTCCTGGACTGCCAGGTGCTAAGGGTGATAGAGGGGTGGGAGCACCTGGACCTCAGGGTGAGACAGGACCTGAAGGGGCTATGGGACCAACTGGAGCACCTGGTTCACCTGGAGTTGGAAAGCCAGGAAAACCAGGTTCAGCTGGTGAGCCAGGAAAGTCAGGTAGCCCAGGTAGAGATGGTGCCACTGGTCCTATGGGACCAATGGGACCCAAGGGCCACACTGGTGCCCCAGGTGTAGGTATTCCAGGTAAACCAGGTGACAATGGCGCCCCAGGTCTACCTGGTTCAATGGGCCCTAAAGGTCACCAAGGACCTGCTGGAGCTCCCGGTGCCCCTGGAGTCCCTGGATATGGAAAACCAGGTGCAAATGGAGAGAAAGGAGAGAGAGGAGCTACAGGAAGCACAGGTGCCACAGGTGCAAAGGGTGGGCAAGGTCCAACAGGTTATACTGGAGCTACTGGTGCAACTGGCCCCACTGGTCCTGCTGGACCTCAGGGTATCAGAGGTTTCCCTGGAGGACCTGGTCCTGTTGGCGCTAAAGGTGACACAGGGGCCACTGGACCTCAGGGGCCTAAGGGAAACAAGGGAGATCAGGGACCACAGGGATTCATAGGAAAACAGGGCTATACAGGTCCAGCTGGAGCCAGAGGAGAAATTGGAGCCCAGGGTGAGAAAGGTCATATGGGTCTCCCAGGTACCCCAGGAGCCCCAGGTATTCCAGGCCCTGCTGGACCCAAAGGTCATACTGGCCGTGCAGGTGAGCCAGGTACCCCTGGTTCTGATGGTGCTACAGGTGCCAGAGGATCCGTTGGACCCCAAGGTCCTGCTGGTGCTCCTGGTCTTAAGGGACATCCAGGTCTTCCTGGTTCCCCTGGCCCTGCTGGTTTGACTGCAAAAGGTATTCCTGGACCTGAGGGTCCCGCTGGCCAGCCTGGTGAGCCTGGTGCTGATGGAGAACCTGGTGAAGCTGGTCCTCCTGGACCCCCTGGTCCTCCTGGTGAGGTTGTGTTTGAGAAAGGAATGGGTATGGGCGAGGTTATGATCAAGTCCCCCATGTCTGCCTTCACTGCCTCTCTGACCACCCCCTACCCTGCTGCTGGCAGCCCCATTAAGTTTGACCACATCGTGTACAATGCTGAGAATCACTATGACCCTGAGTCTGGCACCTTCACCTGCCAGGTTCCTGGAGTCTACTACTTTTCATACAGCATCCATGTCAATGGTGCTCATGCCCTAGTGGCTCTGTACAAAAATGGCCAGCCTGTTATGTTCACCTATGATGAGTACAACAAGGGCTTCCTGGACCAGATGTCCGGAAGCGCTGTCCTCTTGCTGGACGAGCACGACACCGTCTATGTCCAGATCCCTGACGATGAGGCCAATGGCGTCTTTGCCGCCGAGAACGTCCACTGCTCTTTCTCTGGCTTCCTCATCGCTTCTACGTGATAGGTTGATATAGAAGACCCAAAACACCAAAAACTAATTTTCAATCTATTTTTCAAACTAAAGTAAACTTCCTGTTCACTTTCATCAGCCTGGGAGACAGGAAGTTCACCCTTCTTTGAGAAATAGCATCTCAACTTGAATATGACAAGAAATAGGTGCTTAGAAGAAGGAAATCTAATTTATGAAAACAGGAGATCAGGGATGAGGGAAGCAAATCGACAAAGTTACCAGTGACTTTTAATGGAGACAGTATGTGAAATTGAGGCATCATAACTGTGTTGTGTCTTTGTTTTCTTTCCAACTCTCTTCCTTTTATACTGACTTAGTTTTTGTGTTTTCACGACTTTTTTGTTTGTACCTCCTTGTTTTGAGTGACCAATATTACCAGTGCAACCAGTTGCAACTGTCATCTGTGTATGTGACGTGAATATTGTGAAACAGTAACAGGTCAAATTGACTGTTAAAAGAAGTCACCAGGATACTGTCATGCAAACTACCAGCAGCTTTGTTATATCCCTGAAATCACATTATGTCCAATAAAGCATAATGAGGAAAATAAAAGATGTCTGAGAAATTATTTTTGTCTCTGAAGCTTTTTTGGTTCCCTGTTGAGCTGATTTATTACTCAAACAAGCCCATTCTATGTTCATAAATGACATAAATATATAGTCATGTGGCTTATTCCATTATCAGATGCAAAACACATTAATAATAATTAATTATTCTGAAAGTCAATATAATTTCAAGTGGCACATAAACTGATAATTATGACAACAATTTCAAGTAGAATCAAAGTTTATATTTTTACTCATGATTGATATTAACAAAGATTGCTTATAAAATGGCCATAATAAACTGGTTTTCTATTCCAGGTGAGCGACAATTCTTACAAAATTACTGTATATTGACAAGCATATATGATAAAGTAATGTTCTGGAATATTACAGCTTGTGATATGTCTGCCTTACTTTGTAAGTGCAGTAAGTCTTTTTTTTTAAATTGCTAGTTTATTGTTTTTAAACTGTCAGCATTGCACTCATCCATGAGTTATGTGGATGTAACATGTAAACAGATTATGGATCTTGTATGTTTTGACAGTTGGGGAGCGTTGGGGTCAAACTCACCCTGTGATTATGTAATTCTATACATCTTCAGGATGGCTGGAAACGTTGAGACAACTACAGGCCATAATTAGGTGCAGAAAATTGTTTTTATTTTTGAATGCAAGGAGTTCGGAAGATAGTTTTGAAACATACAAGATGTATAAAATTGCCCAATCTGGGAGGACTTTAAAGCTAAATAAAACAATAAATGTGCTGACTTCACACAGCTGGTCCTTATGTGGAAGCTCAGGGACCATAAAGTATGAGCATCTGCCCACATGTTGGCCTCTGGTTGCCAGTCTGGTGGCCAAAGTTGACGAAAGCAAATCTGCCTGCCCATCTGAATATAGGTGTGATGGAAATAGCTCCAGAGTGTGGGATGAGGGACAGGGATGGTCCCACGCCGCAGCTCTTTGAACTTCCCTGGGAGAGAGAGAGCAGGAGGGTGGTTAGGTAAAGGGCCCCAGGGGCAGAGGAGGGCAGGGGCCGGGAACTGCCATCTGAGGGGACTGTGGTCGGTGCTTGGGGTGGGAGCGACTGTAGGGCAGACAGGCCTCCACAAGCCGCGCGCCAAATTTACCAGTGCCACTTCAATGTTTTCACATTGTTGGTGAAGCAGACTCACACCTCTCCTGTATCTGTTGGAATCCATGTTTGTGTCTGCACGTGGGCCTGCATTTGTAAGTACTTATTTGCCAGCCTGAGGGCATGTTTAGCAGAAGTGGGTGTGTTGCGGCATGATAGGACAAAAAGCATAAAAGTGGAAGTGAATCTGACTATGGCTGGCATATAAACCACAAATAGGATTATTATGTGCAAAACACACCCTTCCTGTGGTGAGCAGAGGCTGCAGAACTCAGGGTTAAACCGGGTGCAAAGGAAATGGATAGTTTAAAGGTTTAAAATGGGAATGAATACAGCTGTGGGTGGCTAGACATCACTCCAGAGGCCTTTGCAGCAACTGGCTTTCTCCTTCAAATGTTTGTTTTTTCTTTCTTGGGTTTTGCTAAAGAAATCCCAACATGTCGATGGCGGTTCTGTTCTGCAGTTGGAAACCTCCGGAAGCTGTAAAAGTGTTTGTTTCCAGCACCATCATTTATGTTGCAAAACCAAAAACTTGGAAAACATCAACCAAATTTCATCACAAATATGTTGTGGAGTTTATAAATTCTTTCACTACAATGTAAACACCAAAAATGTGCTGTGAAACCCAGATGTACTTTACTGTTCTCAACCCCTTTAATAGGTATGCACATTTACTCCCATTTAATTTTTCCTCCAGTATTTAGAGGTTAAGAGCACAAAGTACTCTTCCAAAAAGTCGTGGTGTTCATGGTAATGAAACCAAACTAAAATAATTTACCTGCGTCCGGGTGTACTCTACGGATAGCAATCTATGGTTTGTCGTCTTCTGGTTGTTCAATAATTCGCCACACGAGGGCGCCCAAAATACTGATCATTTGATTGCGACATTGCATTCCCTTAAACACACACAATAAAACCACTTCAAATATTTTGCTTTTATTCATTTGTAACCACATAATTGAACAAATACCTACTAACCAGCTCGTAAGTTACATTCCATATCAATGGTTGAAGGTGTGTACAGACACAGCTGCACCCCTGGCTTTAAATGCCTCTCCCTAGTGTTTAAATGTGGTGTTGTAGTCATCACAGCTTGATGCAAATTTTGCTTAAAACATCTCCCAATTTTATTCAATCTTACAAATGGTGAAAAACAAGGAAAAAAATCATTTACAATGGGTAATCTGTTAAAAACTTCATTTAGGTACATCTCAGTCATAAAACCAGTAATATCAAATTCTATACAACGTGCATTACTACAGGAGTTTTGAGATAGTGGAATCTAAATGGAAAGTGTTGAGCACCCATTGCTTTTTTTTTGGCAGTTAACTAAACTTAGTTTATTTAGGAATGGTTGTGTCCACAGGAGCATTAGGTTAAAGAATTGTAAACAACTGCACTGCAAAGACAACATTTAAGACGTGGTTTAGGACAATCCCTTTAAATATCACAATGTGTCAAAGCTTGCAGAGACAGCTTTAGCTGCTACATCCAGTTGACCAGCACCAAATACTTTGTTCGAATTCAGCGTTGTCAAAGATTTGTGTTGGGGGTGGAGGGGGGGACAAAATCATTCACTCACACCCGCACGTTCACACTCACCCACGTCACAAATGCAAACGCCAATGAACAGTGACCAAGCAGCAGCGCTCCTCTAGCATCTGTGCCCATCAGTGCCAAAGACGTTGCCGTCATGGTGGACAAATTGGTTTCAGAATAGTAAACAAAAACACCAAAAAAAAATCCCTGGTTTTAGACAAGTCCTTGCATTCCTTCACACTGGCTCTATCGTTTTCTTCATATCTTGTTCAGCAGGATTACTCGGCGGCGGGGGCCTCTGGACTCACAGCTGCCGTTTCTGGCTCTGTGGCCGAAGCTTCGGCTGGTTTCTCCTCTCCTGCCTCTGGTGCCGCAGCATCTTCCTGTGCCTTTGCCCCCTCCTCGGGCTTTGGCGCCTCTGCCACAGCCTTCTCGGCTCCTTCATCTGCTTGTTTCTCTTCGGCAGGTGCTTCCTCAGATGCGGGTGCCTTCTCTCCTTCAGCCGTTTCCTCTTCTCCCACTGCGGCCCCCTCCTCCGACTCCTTCTTGGTCTTCTTAAAAGAGAAGCCACTGAGCTTGAAAGAGGGTTTCTTGAAAGAGAAGCGCTTTTTCTTCTGCTTTCCATCCTCACTGGTGGATGGAGTGCCCTCCTCTGTCTTGGCGGAAGCCTCTCCATTGGTAGCAGCAGGCTCCTTCTCACCGTTGGCTTCGGCGCCCTCTACATTTTCACCACCTTCTTTAGGTGCCTCTTCAGTGGGAGTACTACCATTGACCTGAACTTCAGCCTTGTTGGCATCCTCTGCAGCCGGAGAGGCATCCCCGTTGGTTTTGGCATGGCCGTTCTCCTGAGGAAAAATAAAAAGGTCATTTTGAAACCTTGCAAGTACTTTGAAATTCTACGCTCCCTGTAATCACTGGCTCTGTGCAACACTGACCTACATTTAAACATGCTCGCAGCAGACTAGCCTGCAAAATAAGGCATGATTTGGCAATCAAATACAATCACTGGTAACCAATAGAAAAATAGACCGAAAACTACGGCAACATCTGTTACTAGGAGAATGACGACAGCTATGTGGCTTTCAGCAGTAGGCTGTTGGGTGGTGTGCAGTACCGACCGGACCCACCAGATGGCGCCCGCTGTGCAGCCGGTTATGTCTGCACACAATTTAGGTTTTCTTTCCGCAATAAAATCTCCTAAATTCTATTTATCATTTCATATTTGAAACTTGCATGTTTTCCAACCCAAAATCCGTGTCTTCTCAAACAATGTTGATTGTTCGGGTTGGAAACGACTACAAACGCACCTTCTGACTTGAACCAGGCAACAAAGGCGTGGTAGCGTTTTTTAAAATGGCCATGCCACCACCGGGCCGCCACAAAAAGGCTGGCTGCACACATTTTTAACCAGATCGATATAAGCAACCACAATGTTGTGGAAGCGGCACCCCGGCAGCATCCGCACACAAATCTTAAATATTATGACGACAATTCTATGGTAAATTTGATTTATAAATCCAATTTTTTAATCGAAAACAGGTGAATTGTGCATTAACACAAAATATACTGAAAAACGTGGTTTATTTAAATGCACGTGGAAGACAAAAGGGGGGAAAACGCTATCGCCGGTGAAAATGATCACATGTGGCCACTTTCCCTGAATGCCGGGTGAGCGTGGTAGGGATGCTAGAGGGAACATGGAGCACGCCATTGACGCAACACATTGCAAAAATCCAGACGAAAAGCCGCGAAATGTTCACGGCTAAAAGGACAAATTACCTGTCCGTTGGCCTTTGCAGCCACGGCTGCAGCTTCGCCTGGTTTTTCCACCGCGGCTTCCTCTTTTCCAGCGGTTTTGGAGACGTTTCCTCCCATGCTTCTGGTGCAACAAAGGAACCAAACCGATCAAATGATTGAACAAAGACCGCAAGCTTCCTCCCGAAATATTCAAGCCAAGCGCGGACACCTCCTTCTCCGACCGGAACCGAGGACCGAGCCAAACCTGAACTAACCGCAAAGAGACGAGCGGGCGTTTGCAAAATGTGGCAAAGGTGCAGAAGAAAAGCAATTTCTCCCCCAAAAAATTATCCCCCTCTCGAGCCGAGTTTGGAAATGGAGAAATTGGCCCCGCCGCAAATGAGATGCGGAGTACAACGCCCCAGTCCACTGATGAATGGGCACCCGGGCTATGACGACAGAGCCAGGGCGGCTCCACCAATCACAAGTCCCGAACCCAACGAGCGGGGAGGAAGAGGAGGGGGGGGAGGTCATGGAGTTGGAGGAGAGAGGGGGTTGTGGACAATGGGAGACACCACAACAAGGCACAACTTCTTTTTGGGCTTCCATTTATCTAAAATAATAAAACCCCCGAGTAGACTGAAGTCAACGCTGGCTTCAAGGGGGTAACATTAGTGGAACTCCCAAAGAACAAACAACATAAACCAAACATGATCAACACAACACCACTTTTCCTCTGTATTATATGGTGTAGAGATCTCCAGCGCTGCGTTGGCCTTTGTGTTTGTCTTTTAACACAGTTAGAATTGCCTGTAGTCGGTAATGACGCTTGGACCACATGTTTTAACCTGAACCACATCAGGTTAGATACGACGTTCGTTTGTTCAAGTGTCAGCAGCAGGCAGCCTATTTTGGACAGCTTAGTTGAGAAAGAAGCACTGGCCTCATACAATATCACCAGGCACCCTCCTGACATATGTCTCCCTCAGTACACAGACTGCTGGCCCCCGTGCCCACCACTCTCCCTCATCCCTCCACTTGCATAATAGAGTTTTGTCTGCATGTTGCAGCTGGAGCAATCCCAGTGACCCAAATATAATCAGAGTTTTAGGTCCTCTGATCCTGCTACAGGCTGCAGTCTGCAGCGCTGCAACAGCACCAGCAGCAACGCATCCCTCTCTGCCATCCCTGCATGACCCACATCTCCGTGGTTACCGGACAAATATGGCTCCGGTTGGGAAACTGCTGCACGTGGAGCACTTTGGCCAGCGTGGCTGCTGGTTTTTGTGGAGCCAGAGTGAGTCGAACTAAAAGAGACAACAGTTTAGGGATTATGGTGACTTGCTTCACCCACTCTCTCTTCATCAGGCTAACTAGGCCACATTCATTGTTGTGATATTCTGATTACATGCAAAGCTGTGATTATTACGGCGAGTTGCCATGAATATGTAAAACCGAAGGACAAAGGCGGCAGCAAATGGTGTGTTTTCATCAACACCCTGCAAGCCAGACTTTCAGATAGGAAGGCTTCCCAGAAGCCCTCAATTGCCTTGAAAATCCTGAAATATACACACATCCAATGAATTTTCAGATAAAGAGTAAAGTTTATTTCACAGGGTGAAACACCATCCATCATTCCAGTAATATACACTGATTTATGATCACTTTCGTCCACATACACTGATTTACAATGAATTTGTGCTTTTCAAGACTAAATTAACACATTTTATCATGCGTTTTACTAGTCATTTAGATAAATGTCCCTCATATTTAGAACAATATACTTCCAGACAATCCTGTTTTTAATGTTGGAATTTTAGTTGGTTTCTTTTCAAGTGCTTGATTTTCAAAACATTCACTAGGCAAATGGTGGGCATTAGTATTATTACAAGCAGTACAAGTATTTAGTTGGTACAAGTATTATTTCCAATCACACAACTTCCATTTGACAAATGAACAAATAGATAATAATAATAATAATGCATCAACTATTAAAATAATCAATATCGTGGTTTTTGATCAACTTTTGATTCTGTTAAATCTATCCAAACGTAGCATTCTCAATAAAGTAGGACTATAACGGATTAAAGAAAAAATTAAAAACAATTGAAAATGTAATAAAACAGTTTCCTTTGTCTCTCATTGATAGCTAATGTTTAAACGTATTGTGTCACCTATAAAGTCCGCCCCAAAAGGGACGTTTACAAAGAGAACCCCCAACACTTGAACAAAAACACTCCAGCAGACTTGTGCTGTTTCCCAGTCCTTCCAGGTTCGGGGCGGTGTCTCTCTCGGAACCGTAGTCTGCTATTGGATGGAAACGCCGTCAGTCACAGTATGGCTCCGCGGCTGTGCGCAATCACCGCTGCGTCAAGACGCATGCAGGTGAACCGGAAATCAAACGTTTCACAACACAAATAATAACGTAGCTCTTCAGAAATCACTGATGTTAAAGCGTGAAAAACGTGTGTGTTTTATTTACAGAAGTTGCTATTCCAGCACTATTTTATTTGATATCGACTAAGTCGTGTTTTGCGTTTAGATTTTGAGTTCACGTTGTCAGATGAAAAGTTTTATTTTGATGAGACCAACCGGAAGTTGTGTTTTTTATGCTACTGCGACCTTAACTTCGTCGCCATCGTCATCATCTGTACGCACGGCGGCGACAGGAGCTCCCGGATCGGCAGGGACGGGTTTCCCACCACTATTCTCTCTTCATAGTAAGAAAAAACCCGCACGCACACGCAAACGGACGGCGAAATAGCGACGACTACTCAATAAAAATCCTCCTGCAGACTCCGATGGATTAACCTTGATTTTTCTGCGGTAAGTAGGGATTTTATTCCTACTATCTGTGTTGAATTCCAATTGCTGCACCCGCCTTGTCCCCATATTCTGCACTGGAGATGAATTCATCTTGCGAGAGAGCGAGAATGTGTTTGTGAAAGAGAGAGAGCGAGAGCGCAGAGGGATGAATAACAGACTGCGCGTCGCTGCGATCTCCAGACATTCTGCGGATGTTGACGCTTGCTTCTGCCCGATAAAGCGCCCTCCACAAAGGGTTGAAGCAGGCAGAGCAGCGGTGTTACTACTGGCTGATGTTTGGGGGTTCTATTTTTGCACATTGTGGAAAAAGGTGGGCGCTTGTGTTGCAGCAGGAGAGATGGATGCGCTGCAGAGCCGAGCTGGCCACCCATACAACACGCTTGATGAACGCCACCGTGGCCCTCAGACAACCTCCCGTTGATTCCAGGCCAAATAATTGCCATATGTTCCGATTTAATTTCTCATCCCCGTTAAAGATCCGATTTAATGCGCCTTTATCGGGTCATCTGACATGTCTGAGGGTGCAGCCATCCATCTTGATTGCACAACCAGTGTGCTCGACTTTAGTGGGGTGAGTAGTTTCAGTTTGTAAAGATACTCTTCACCCTGAAGCTGTCATTGCGCCATGAATGGCTACACGCCTGCGACCAATAGCAGCTGTTCATTATGGTTTAGGAGTCGCATATATGTGTCCCTTCAGGTCTTCTCTGGCTGCTGTGAAGGAAACATGGAAACATGCACTCAACTGTGGAAGCAAATGGCTGCAAAGTATTGCACACTCTTGTTCCACATCACCATCTCTTCGCAGGAAATCACCTCATTTATCTGTCTTCTCCAAGAGATAAACCAGAGAAGGCCAGCAATTTCGCACGCAGACCAAGTTCATGATTTCATTGTAGATCCTTCAAAAAGTCTTGTTTATCCTACTCAAAATATCCAAACAGCCTCGTTGATGAGCTGTGTGCAGCTAGTGGCACGCTTCCCTTAATCCTACAAGAATTCTAAAAGACTGAAGATTCTACATCTTTTTCGGCCCACCACATCATGAATTACAGCATAATTCTTCCGCTGAACACTGCCTTTCGCTGGCACAAACCTCGGAAAGAACCAATCAACCAAACCAGTGCAGAACCGTCAGGAATTTGCTCCTTTCTGCGGAAGGGCTGCTTCATCAACTTTTCCTCCCTTTAGCGATTGTTGCTCCGAGTGTGTACGTGTTGGACGGTCTGAAGATGTCGACAACGTGACAACGCTGCCCACGACAACTCTGCCTCACATGGCGCATGAAGATCAGCTGGAGGTTTTGCAACCAGCTCATTCAGAGTGCTTTGAAAGCACAACAGTGCATTTCATTGTGCTAATAATCTCACGACGGAATGAAATGCGACCATTGTCTCGTTGTTGATTCACTGAATGAACACAGTTGTCCCGCACAAGCAAATATTGTAAGTATTCAGAGAATGGCAGCAGTAAGGAGGGGACCCGGTGTTGTGTGTGGCTATGGTACAGCTCTGGGAAACGCACTGGTCCTGGATGGGTGAACAGAAAGTGGCATTTTAGAGTCAAATGAGGTTGATTTGTAATTTCAGTAGGAGGATGGTGGGAGGTTTGACCCTGTTTTGTGCCATGTCAGTGATCTGGGAGCAAAGGAACCACACAGTTGAAACAAGGCTGCCTTGTTAACGTCGGCAGAATGTTGTAGTCTGTGGAGCTTTGTGAATATCGTCATGAATAAGAATGAGCAATGGACCGTGCTCCACTGACGTATACAGTCAGGAGTTATTCTGCGCCTGTCCCACCGCAGCAGATTTGAAAATTAAACAGTCAAAGTTTGATTGAACCGCGGACTTTTCAGTTTTAATTTAGGTTTTACACAAACATGACATTTATGTTTTGAAATGACTGCCATTTTATTGAGAACACCCAAACTTTCAGGAGACAGAAAGGATCATATCAGCTTCTTCCTCTAAACAGTCGAGTGTGAGACCAGTTAAAAAGACTTTAGTGGCAAGGACCAGTTCAGTTCATCCCTACTGAAGCCAAAACAATGAGCTCATGATTATGTTCGTGTTAACCGGTCGTGTTGGGGGCCGAAGCATAGTTCAAACACTCCTGCCCCTCGGTCACCATCATGTACCGTACTGCTCCAACCCAGTCAGATCTTGCTGCGTAACCAGTGATGATGGATTTAAATAGGTTTATTTAAACCCCACAGACAGTGTGGGAACCCTGAAAACTGAGTCGAGTTGAGTCTGACAGTGGAGGAAAAGCCCCATCTATTAAATCAATCAGCCCGATGATGTGACCCTGACATCCCCATCCTTACTTTACAATTTACTAGTTATTGATTGGGCGGCTTCGCTGTTAATGTTCAGCATTTCCGTGTGGCTGCTGTGGTGCATCGATGCCTCCAACTGAGAGCATTGGTGTTTGCCAGACCTTTTGCACATTAAATTGTGATTTCACTTGCTTCCATAAAAAAAACTGCAGATAAACCCACAAGATCTGTTACGCTGCAACAGCATTATCAACGCGACACGATTAATATGCAAATATTTACAAAGAAAGCCCCGTGCCAACACGACAACACCAGAAATGGAACGTTCCTACATAAACAGCACTCGGTGGCCTACTTTCAGCGCAGCAGAATGTGGTCAAAAGTCTCTAAAAGCCGCGGTAGTCCCCGGCCCTTTTTGCCTCACGAGCAGGGAGATTTTTATAATCCCCCACAGGCAGCATGGTGACGCGAGATCTCCTCTCATTTACTCTGATCCCTCCAGGAGGCGACGCAGTGCCGTTTCAATCAGGGAAGATAAAGAGGAAAAATGCTCCAGATAACAGACTTGACCCGTGTCATCCATTCCAGTTTTTCCTTGCTTGTGCAATTCCCCGCTAAGAGTCCAGCTGGTTAACAGGTTCTCTGATGGATTATTTACTCTCCAGTATGCCAGGAAATGGTGGAGGTCATCCCAGTTATGGCGCAGTCTAGGGTTTCAGCGCAGTCTGCGGAACATTGTCGCTACGTCAGCAGTTTTTCCTGACGAATTGTTTAGATTACAGTTTCAGGGTTTCATGGTGATGCTGCTTTTTAAGGACTGCCAGTGATCTGGTCACAAACTGATCGGACTTGGTTTCGGAGGTGGTTTCCTTGGTTTTATGTAGTCCTATTGGTGCACTGCAGATGGGTGGGGGGTATCAGGTTAAATATATAAAGTCTACAATGAGAGGATTGCATTTGTTTCACGGACCCAAGAGATTTCAGGCTCTGTTGTCGAGCCGTTCCTCTTCTGATGACTATTCTGAGTCAGGGTCATGTGGGTGCTAAGATCTATTGCAGCATTCACTGGGTGAGAGGCAGGAACACCCCAAGGCCACCTCAGCAGTCCATCACAGGACACAACTTCTGTTTAATGTTTTCAGTTTAAATCACTTGAAAGAAATAGGAGACTCTTCTCTTTGGTATGTGACTCATACTGTATGGTAATGCATTTTTTCTGATGCAGTCATTGGGGTTTGTCCCCCGTAAGCGTAGAACTGGGCCGAAGTAATTTTGTTTCACTCTGCAGCTTCATCGCGGCCACTAAACCGTTTGCAAAAGGAAGTTTCTGCAGAATAGGGTGGTTTTCTGGGTGTTTATTTGACAAAGATAGAACCTGTGACAGATTCTTATCTTTTATTTCAGTAGCTGACTGATGTGTATCTGCTCTAACTGAAGCGTGATAAATAATAAATCCACACGTTGTGATGGTTGTCACAGATATCTTTGGTTCAGTGTCGTGTTTTGGTCACAAAGGCAGCTGTCGTCTCTGTTCTGAAGGATCGAGCTTCGCAGTAATTTCCATCTTCCTCTGTCTGGCTGTGGCGTTGACGTTGGCCCCGTAGGCGCCGCCTCTCTCTCCCACTGTAAACAAGTGTGTT
The DNA here is from genome assembly GCF_901000725.2 of Takifugu rubripes. Lineage (NCBI taxonomy): Eukaryota > Metazoa > Chordata > Actinopteri > Tetraodontiformes > Tetraodontidae > Takifugu > Takifugu rubripes. The sequence continues at coordinate 5,977,122 of NC_042286.1, read as the reverse complement.
TCCAATTAGCCGTCTCCAGACTCAGCTCGCCGCTGGAGCCGATGAAAGGCACGGATGCTGTCAGCGGTTGTCCCCTGCCTGCGCTGCTCTGGGTTCATGAGCGGCCCGGGTTTGAAGGGTGGTGGTGTCCTGAAATGTGCACTAGTTTAACTGGGTCCTTTAAAGATGGCCAGATACTGTTTAATTGGTGGAGGAGCTTGCTCCACTCAGTCATTACAAACCAGTTCAGGCTCATTTGATTGAGACCAAAAGCTCCAACATTCCCACTGGCGAGGCTCTGGGAGGGGTTTAATGTCAGGGGGCTCTGGCTGTGTGCGGCATCTTGTAAAGAACACAGAAATAACGTGGGTGCCAAGCTGCAAATGCACCGTCCAGTTGTGAATACTCACAAACGTGGTTGAGTAGTGAAACTGAAAAGTGAACCTTTATAAAGGCTGCTAGATAGTCTCAGCATGAAGATCAACATCAACACTTCCTGTTCGCCGCAGCTGTGTCACATTATGCTCCTCTGATGGAGCTAAACGTGTCGTGTTTAATTTCAGCCTAATGGAAAGATCTTTCGCTCTCAGAGGGACGCGTGAACTAATGAAAGATGGAGTCATAATTTCCCCAAAGCGGATCACCATCGAGCCACTATTCCCACTTTGGTACTAATTCTGTCCACCTCCTCCTCCTCTCCCCACCTGCAGAGAGTAGAGAATGGGCTGTGTCCAATGTAAGGATAAAGAAGCAGCGAAACTCACCGACGACCGGGAGACCAGCCTCTCGCACCATTCGGGCTACCGCTATGGGTCCGACCCCACGCCGCAGCACTACCCCAGCTTCGGCGTCACCACCATTCCCAACTACAACAACTTCCACGGCACCGCCTCACAGGGGGTGACGGTGTTCGGAGGGGTCCACACGTCCTCACAGTCTGGAACGCTGAGGTCTCGTGGAGGAACAGGTGAGCTTTCTGATCTTTGGTGTTCTTTGTAATTTAAACTTTATTTATCTACATGGGGAATTGAACTGCTTAGATCCCCCCACCGGTCCAGCCAGCAACCTGGAAGTGGTGGGGGGGGGGGTCAGCGTAGCTAACCTGTAGGCTTTTTGATGGTGGGGAAACCAGGGCCCCCAGAGGAAACCCACACAGACGCGGGGAGAGGGTAAAACTCAACACAGAAACCCACGACCTTCTTGCTGTGAGGCAGTAGTGTTAACCGCTACGCCACCTGGCCCCCTGAATTCTATGTCATTATAGTTTATTGATGTTAAATTTAGCCACTAAAACAATTAAAAATGTTCATCACACTGCAATTGTGCTCATAGTAATAATAAAAAGTTTCTTCTGAGTAATTGATCATCCGAGCAGAAATGTAAACCCTAAACGTATTTATTATAAACTTCATTTCATTATGCCAAAGTACAGAGCCAAAAGAACCCTGACAGCGTCTCTGCAGCAACAGCAACGCGCCAGTTGACCTGTTTCTTGACGACAGGGCGATGTTGTAAATGGAAAATCTGAAACATGTTGCTGCTACAAAGTGGGGGTCATATTACAGACGTAGCAATTAAAAGAGAAATAAAATGTCAGTCTGAGTTGCTGGACCACTCACTGTGTGGCCTCAGGCCAGCGTCCAACACAGAAAAAAAAGGGCTAATGTCAGCTAATGTTGACTGACCTATATAGCACAATGCAACAATATAAACAGCATTTTCCCTCTAATTCCAGATAAATTTCTACTTTTCTGTTCTGGTAGGGGAACGGAATGAATTTGTCCCTGCGAAAGATGAATGTCCACCCTCTGAACATTAATGGAAAACAAGAGTGGCCTAAATTACAGCTGCGAGGCACATCTGACGGCCATAAAGAGCAAACGCTATGTCAAGCCACACTTTCTGCTGCAGGGAAATGGACCCCGCGCCCCCCCCGCTCAGCGTTTTAAACATACAAACAATGCCACGTGCATAGATCAAGACTGTTTTCTCCCTTTAAACAGTTGTTCCAACGCAGTCAGGACAGTCAGCTTGTGTGAATGAGAAATCGGAGCAGCACAGAGCAACCTGCTTGGATCAAATCAGAAAATGCGAACGCCTCACAGTTTTAGAGTTATTAGGACATATCTGGACTCCAGCGCTGCTCCAGATCCCATCAGATAAAGTGGATTAGCTTCAGCGTTCCCCGTGGATGCTCCCGTTAATGTCAGCTCATTCGTTTGTTAGGGTTTTTTTTGTCTTCTTCCGCAAAACTGCAAGTTTGGTTTAGTTGGATGTTTGTCACATACATTTTTGTGCGTTCCAGTTAGGAATTAGTGTCAAATTTAAAATTTATTTAGGTCATTTTTGACCTTTTCCTCTTAAAATTCTGAGGGTTAAAATTGTCTCCCTGAAGTCTGAGACAGGAAAAAAGTCAAATATTGTTTCATGTGGCATAAATTATCTTCCATAGTTTGCAGATGACGTGCAGAATCTGGGTCAGTGTGTCCTTATCCAGTCAGAAAATATGGGACAGCTGAGCAGGAAGATGCCTAAAATGAAATAAAATATTCTATATAGAACACAACAGAAAAAACCTTAATAATGAATGTGAGTGAGTTTACATTAAACTAGGAAATTTAAAAAAAAAAATCCTGAAATATCAGAAGACATTTATCATCCAATGCTTTTGCTCAAGTTGCCTCTGTCACATTTATGGTGACTGTTTTGTGTGAACAGCCCAAATGGAGGCTTATCACAACGGATTATTGACATAAACTGTGCTTGTTTGCGATGTTTGTTGAAAGAACTTCGGTTCACCAGCCTTCAGACTAACATATGGGATTTCTCTGCTGTAAAACGTTCTGTTTTTCCAACATTTGACTCACCAAATTGAATTTTTTGTTGTGTGTAGCTGTAAACTAAAGCGAAGGGCTACGTGTTTAATCGATGAGCACAAGAAAGGTTGGGAAAACAGTGAAAATAGTGTAGAAACCAGTTCATCTGCAGCGTCCACCTAACTGTTCATGGCTCCTCCCTGCTGTTGTCCGGTAGGGGTGACCCTATTTGTGGCTCTCTATGACTACGAGGCCAGGACCGAGGATGACCTCAGCTTCAGGAAGGGGGAGCGGTTCCAGATCCTTAACAGCACGTAAGTGTGAAAACATCCGCATGACACACAGGAGGGTGGTGGTTTTTAGCCTTTTTTAAAATGTTTTTATCCTGCTGGTCCACTTTGACATAATTCCTGTTCGAGTCTGATGGATGTGTCACCACGTTTATTCAACAGTTGTTAATGGTTTTTAGCATTTTGATGTAAAAGTTGTAAATTTCAGCCTGAAGAGAGCTGAAGGAGAGTTCTGGTTGCAAAATGAGTTCCAGAAGCAAAATCCGAGCATCTGAAGCGGTTTATGGACTCCAGGCATTAAAGGACGGACTCTGAAATACTTTTCAGTATTAGTCAACAAAGTCTGAAGACCTCGGCTAGATTTATCTCTTCATTTGGAAGAGATTTACTTGCTGTGGATGTCCCACTCTTCCTCCTCAGCCTTGGGTGTTAATATTCCCTGTTGCATCCTGCAGGAGACTCACCTGGATAATTTGTGGCCAAACATGCAGGTCCTCTGGATAAAATTAGGATAAGAGCGGGTGAAAGTTGCAATTGGTTGCGATCCCAACTGTTAAAAATCTACCATTTTATCACAAATATTTATATTGGTCCATCCAAGTTTCCTTATTTGAGCCAGTGAAAGGAAGTACTCTCCACAAGATACTGTAATTCCTTGAAAAGTCATATTTTTATGTGAATCCTCCCTGTCTGCCCTTCAGCTCAGTTGATTTTATTTGAAAAATTAGAGCATTACCAAAAATATAGCAGACCTGCCTGTGCAAATCCCAAAAAAAACCACGCGGCTACGCCGACCTTGACGGCAGATTGCTGAAACAGAAGTTGACCGTGACCTTGTTGAAGGAGAAACCCGCTGGATACGATTGCATGCTGATTTTGTCCTTAATTCTAATTACCTCTCACAACACATTGAATCTTTGTTTACTTGTTTGCTTGGTATCCTGGTAACCACATATGTCAGTCAAACACAGGAAGGAAACCTTGGCTCCAGATGTTAATGAAATATTTAGCTTAAAATGGCACATGTTGGCGTCCTTGCAGTAAAATGTATTTAAAATGGAGTTTCTTGGCTGATTACCCATCCTCCCACCACGATTTATTTAAATCCAGCCAGGAGTTTGTATGTAATCCTCCTATCAAGTAAATCAACCAACACGGAGAGCAGAGAGGGGGGTGAATAAAGGTCATCCCAGGTAGACTTTCAGATGATTCACAGTAGATGCCCACGCACTGAAAAACAAGAGATTTGAAGGAGCGGATGTGTTTTCTGGGTTCTCAGAAGCATCGCGGCCAATGAAGTCGATTTTTTTTTTTTACCGGGTTTAGTTGTGCCAACCTGTGAAAGTGTAAATGTTGATGTGTTCTAATCTCTCTCTGCCCTTCTGTCTCCAGCGAGGGAGACTGGTGGGAGGCTCGTTCTCTCACCACAGGTGGAACTGGTTACATTCCCAGCAATTATGTTGCTCCGGTGGACTCGATCCAAGCTGAGGAGTGAGTAAAACTCCTTTTCTCTAACTCTGTGTGGGTGGATGTGGGTGTGGGGGGGTGAGTGCTCACCCACACACCGAGCCGGATCCATGTCATAAACAGCCGAGGCTGCATTCCTCTGCTTTTTCCAAACACTAATGTGAATAATGATGATTCAGCCAAATATTACACATCATCTTTAGCGCGTTCCCCTTTCTTTCACCCCCACCCCCCCACCCCCGCTACAGTTGGTATTTCGGTAAACTAGGCCGAAAAGATGCAGAGAGGCAGCTGCTGTCCAACGGCAACGCCAGAGGCACTTTCCTCATCCGTGAAAGTGAAACGACCAAAGGTACTCTGCGAGATGTGGATAAATATTTAGAATTCCATTATGCAAATGTGGATCGAGGCATTAGGAGATATTTATTTATCGGGAAGTCCAACATGTTTTTTTCCCCCAGGGGCCTACTCACTCTCCATTCAGGACTGGGATGATATCAAAGGAGACCACGTCAAGCACTATAAAATTCGCAAACTGGACAATGGCGGCTACTACATCACCACCAGGGCCCAGTTTGAGACCCTTCAGCAGCTGGTGCAGCACTACTCTGGTGAGGGTTCGGTTCACCCTGACAGCTTCACCAGTTATGAGGTTGCAGAACAATTAGACTAAGCCCCCCCTCATGATTCCAGCCAGGGCTGCTGGGCTGTGCTGCCGGCTGATTGTGCCGTGCCACAAGGGGATGCCTCGTCTCACCGACCTGTCCGTCAAAACCAAAGACGTGTGGGAGATCCCGCGGGAGTCGCTGCAGCTCATCAAACGTCTGGGCAACGGCCAGTTTGGAGAAGTCTGGATGGGTGTGTATCCCGCTGGGCTCCAAAGTTGTTGGACAGCGTTGGGAAACGTAGTGCACGCCGCCTCTAATGTCACCCACCGAGAGGTTTGCTGGTGATGTCATCCAGAAATTCCAGCGCTTGCATGAGATCACAACATCCCACAGGCTGGATGGTTGTTGTGTCTTTGCCATGTTGATTTAAGGTTGCAGAACGTTCAAATGTGGCGTCTAAATCTTAAAGCTAAATCAACTTTACAAGTCTGCATATGTGACTCGAGCATCATCCAGATGTTTCCCGGGTTTCTCCTCTGCACGCGATCTTCACGTTCCTTTCCTGACTGCTGTCTCGCAGGCACGTGGAACGGCACCACCAAGGTGGCGGTCAAGACGCTGAAGCCTGGCACCATGTCGCCCGAGTCCTTCCTGGAGGAGGCTCAGATTATGAAGAAGCTCCGACACGACAAGCTGGTGCAGCTGTACGCCGTGGTGTCCGAGGAGCCCATCTATATCGTCACCGAGTACATGAGCAAAGGTAAAAGCGGCTTTGAGTGGCACTAAAATAAGAAAACGGCATGAATATTGCATATGTTCATATGTGGACTCGGCGTGTACATAATTGATGCCTCTGCGTGGACGGTACAGTAGAGTACGTGTTCTGGTTCACGGCAGCATTATTTCTATTTTAGATCCTCATTCCTGCCTGTGTTTCTCTGTTTTCAGGCAGTTTGCTTGATTTCCTGAAAGACGGCGAAGGACGAGGCCTCAAATTGCCAAATCTAGTGGACATGGCTGCTCAGGTCCGTTGCTGAAGACCATCCTGATGCTGATTTGTTGCCAAACAGCTTCATTTACTCTAAACATCCCCAGCTGTTCTCAATTTGACACATTGCCGGTGTTTACAGCTTCTCGCAGACCTAAAGTATGCACCAGCCGTGATTTAATGTCTGGAGCTTTTCTATAGCTGCGAATTATCACTTCCTGTAATCACACCTGACATTTAATTTGCAAATATGTGCACAGAACCCCCCCCCCCCCCCACCTCTCTCTGTAGCGGCCCTAGCCTGTAAAGTCCCCTTGCTCTCCTGCTCCGTTATGTAATGTTCACGTGGGGGACAAACGTGTGTTTCCTAGGTGGCGGCAGGCATGGCGTACATCGAGAGGATGAACTACATTCACAGAGACCTGCGCTCTGCCAACATCCTTGTCGGGGACAGTCTGGTGTGTAAGATCGCCGACTTCGGCCTGGCAAGGCTCATCGAAGACAACGAATACACAGCGAGACAAGGTAGGCCTGAAGGTCCGGACTGCCTGTAGTTTCACACAGTGAATCAAGTCGCACAGTGGAAACCACAGATTGATGATCCAAGGAATCTTTATATGTTTCAAAGGAAGCCTGCAAATCTTTGACTGGTTCTGACATAACAGTCAGAACTGAGTCGCATTGTAGTACAATTTATGGATTTGACATAACTATTATTTTTGTTTGCTTCATTCATTGTTTCAGATAAACTCTGATGCTAATTGTAATCAAGTGGTACAATGCACGTTATCGCCTTCGCTCTAAATAGCTCGTGTCCGTTTTTTCAGCAATGGGTGGAACATTAATTCATCATCATCTTGCAACTGGGTCAAGTTGGGATTTAAATACAATGGAAATGTTTTTAAAAGGACATTATGGGAGAAGAGGGCTCATCAGTCGCCTGCGGGAAAATATTCAATTAGGAGGAGTTTTTTTAGTCTTGATTTCACTCAGTCAGTTACACGTTTGGAGCAGCAGGAGCAGGTTTTTACCGTGATGGCGCCGGCGTGAAGGCCAAAGCAGGAATTGGACTGCAGCACGTCATATTTGGGTGTGGTGTCCTTATGTCACTTATAATCCACATTGAATGTTTGAAATAATATGTCTCGATTACGTTTAGGTGCAAAATTCCCAATAAAGTGGACCGCCCCCGAGGCCGCCCTCTACGGGAAATTCACCATCAAGTCGGACGTGTGGTCATTTGGCATTCTGCTGACAGAGCTGGTGACCAAGGGCAGGGTGCCGTATCCAGGTAAGCGAGTCCAGACTTGTAATTCAGTTCCACATGAATGCTTGTGCCCGATTAATGCCAAAAGCATGGGAGGATTTGAAGCTTGCCGGGGGCCTACGCACTAAAAAAAGAAATCTGCGTGTTAATGCTGCATAATGCACACTGTAGTGTACATTATGCAGCGTAATGTTTCCCGATGTCTGCGAAGGTGGGTTGTTTTTCTCTTCATCCACCACCCATATTAATCATCACATCTAAACAAATAGAAATGTGTTATAAGCAGCAATAACTTTAAAAAAAATTATTGCTGCATTTTATGTCTGTCCTCATTTTCGTTTTATTACTTCTTTTTCTTTCTTTTTTTTACTATTCCCTATCATGCACGAGTTGAAACAAATTTATATTCAGTAAATTGAGAAAATAAAACAAAAAAACACGTGCGAAAGACAAAAAATGTTTACAGCTTCAAGGCTTCCACTGAGACAGTGGTTTGATGTTCTCACCTACAGGCATGAACAACCGGGAGGTGCTGGAGCAGGTCGAGCGGGGCTACCGAATGCCGTGCCCTCAGGACTGCCCCACGTCGCTGCACGAGCTGATGGTGCAATGCTGGAAGAAGGACCCCGAGGAGAGGCCCACCTTCGAGTACCTGCAGGCCTTTTTGGAGGACTACTTCACTGCCACGGAGCCTCAGTACCAGCCGGGGGATAATCTCTGAGCAACCGCGGCCTTCATCTCATGACATCCCCCTGGCTACCACCAGAGGGAGCCATAACCTGCATTTTCTCTCATCCCCTGGCTGAAAAAACAAAATCATCGACTGACTTCTTGACCTCCAGGGACGGTGCAGCTCCAACAGACTGACTATCAAATCAAAGGATGTTTTGGGGATGGGGAGGCAGACTTGACTTAGAGTTCAAAGCAGTTGCAATGATTGAAGGAGATCAGTTGTGTAACATATATGTAATGTAAATATAAATTGCTTGTTTACTTATCTCTTATGTTTGGTTTTATATTGATTTTGATATGTTGGACATGTGTGGATTCTTTTCTTTTAAATCCAAGTGAATTTCGAGGGATACAGTCTGTAGAAAATCCTCACAATTGGGAACACATCGTGGTAATAATCGTAGGAATGGTAATAGTTAGACTTTGTGGTATGAAATATCTCGGAAAGTTTTTTTTTTTTCTTAAAGTCCACCAACCTTTTTTATGAGGGTAATGTAACGATACTGCTCTCCTCTTCTCAAGGAACTTAGATCTATAACACCCGTTTTTGCCTTTTTATGTTTAGTAATATTCTTATAATGTAAGGGAATGCCTTCATGCTTTCTAGACACTAACATAGTGCATCATGGACTCTCCCACTCCAACCTCTGCATTAATTCTAAGTGCATTCATCGCATTTCAGCTTCAGGCCAATGATTTATTTTTTTTCAGAGAGACTTACAGTATAGCTCCATTGTTTGGCTGACTGCTTATTATAGTGGCAGTATTTCAAAATGTATGTTGCATCGTTGTCAGGCAGCGGGCTGTGTAAAAGAAGCTGCAAACGCTACAAAATGTGCAAACATAGTGACACTCACATGACAGGAAATGAAGGATGTTGACTCGTGTCCCCCTGTCCCTTTCATAATGTCTATCTGGAAACATGTTTTTCAAGACCAAACATTGTTTAATTTTTTTTTTTCGTGTGCGTGTGCGTCTTTTACATTGTGTTAAGGTCGCACAAGTGTGTATTTTCCCCTGTATATCATTCCCAAGGATCAAAAAGAAACACATTTCTGCGTGTTATGTTGTGATGGGTGGGGAAGGAGATTGAAAATGTATCATATCACTTCTGTCGTGCCCTAATTTTCAATGATTCTGTTCCCTGCATTATTTATTGTCTCCGTCTGTTACTTATTCACGACTGGTTTGGAAATAAACAATCTTCCCATCCTTCTTGTCTCCCCGCCCGTGCTAAAGTGTCAAACTTTTTAGCCACGAGGCATAAATCACTCTTCTCTGTCAATAAAGTGACGGTAATGACTTTGCCCCCCGGCTGAATTCAGGCTGTATGCAAATGAAACAGATGCAGTCAAAAGGTGAGGAAGCGTCAACGTGCAGCAGACTCCAGCAATTGAAGAATTATATTGAAGATCATTTTTTAAAGCATTTGTCAACATTGTTGTAGCTTCTGTTTGTTCCCTTCATTAATATTAGTACTGGTAAATAATAGTTGCCTATATTTAAGTTCTTAACACCCACTTTTCAAGTTTTTTCTCTGCAGTTATTCCAGCAGAGCAACATGTACACTGTTCTCCACTCTGATTGGACCCTGCTGAAGTCAAAAGAATTTGCATATAACAGCTTCTATGCACACAAGCCTCTGCACCTCCAGCAGAATCCAGCAGAGAACCAGTAGTTGCTGGTAAGTATTCCGCCTGCTCACAGTGAGTCCAGAGATGCACAAAAGAGATTTAACTCGTCCGTGTCTGGGGCTTTATTTTAATAGATGCTGGACAGATGCTGGTGTTTGAATAATTCCTTTTGAGAGGTAAATTCTGATTGTCTTGGTGCAGGGCTGGAGGCTCCGTGTGAGGTTGGGATGGACCCCAGCGAGTGTTCCCTCACAGACATATCAGGAAAGTCTGTCCGACATTTGAGCCCCGGCGTAAATCTAAACCAGATATTCCATCCCGCTCGGCACCCTGGCTGCTTTGGTTGCATGAATTCCGGCAGCTTTGGCCAGGACTTTTCCCACAGAGTTGAGAAAACTAGCCAAGAGTTTTGGCCACCGGCTGCCGTTGTGCAGCATCAGGGTGTGTATGGTGGAGGTCTCCATCCTTCTGGGACTGGACCGGAGAGCCCTCGCTGGAGATGTGAAACATACCAATGTGCAGCCGCAGGAGCCACAGCCAGAAACCCAGCTGTGTAAGGAAATCCCCTGTGGGACCGTGAAACTGTTACTTTTAGAAAATGACACTTACACTTTTGTTTTTTCTTATTTTCTTTTATAAAATCAGAGGCGAGGAGACATATGATTTCGATCCAGCTCTCGAGCCTCCTTTACCGCTGAGATCTGATGATGAATGGTTGCAGATGGCTCCGTGTCTACCTCCTCAGCACTGCCTTCACAACTACGGTAAAGAAATAAATGTCTACTTTCCTGTGAAGCTTGGCAGAAGCTTCAGGGACATTGTCACAGTCAAATCTGCACGTTAGGGCGACAGTTTTTATTTATTCTTGTTCTGCAGGCGATGCGCTGTGCAGGTTTAATACATGCAGGCTCCCTCAGCAGCCGTGTCATCTCCCTGCCCTCCGCCAGCACCTGAGACCCTGTGCCGACCCAAACGCTTTGTAAAAACTGGCTATCAGACATAAAAAAAAGATATCTTGTCTTCTAGATGCAGCTTCTCTCTCCTTTGCATGTTACACAGAAAAACCTCTGTTTATCAATAGGTTCTGCTGCCAGGATAACTTCAGGAGCAGCAGCTTAGCTCAAGGAAGCGTTTCCATTAATGTGCCTCGAATCATCATCCCCAGAGACATGAACCAGGTCAGAGTGATGAACCTGCACTCAGGTGGAGCAGCGTTGCCCCCCCAAACACCGAACAGAAGAATCGTCAGGCTGCCAGACAAAAATCGTGGGTCACTTTATCAAAAATATAATCAGCAACCCAAAAAGCCTCTCAGAATGTCAGAAACGGATTAGCAATGCGTGCTTTTGGTGTCACATGTGATGCCCAGTCATTACTGGGGTGAAACTGGACTCCAGTAAAGGGCTGGAGGGCATTTGACCTGAGTGGACATTATGTTGCCTCATCATCTAATTTAATGGATGGAAAACACGAGGATGTGTCTCCTAGTGGACATCCGCAAGACTGCTGGAGACCACAGATTGTTGGATTGTAACTATTGACGTCTCTTTTTTTACCCAGAAAAGGTGTTTGTGACTTACTCTTCAGACTCTGCTATAGAAGTCGTGCCCTTCATGGACTTCCTCACCCAGCACGGCTTCCGAGCGGCTGTAAGTTTCATGAACGATTCAGATGTTTCCAAGGAGTTTCCAAGTCCACTTATGACCCTGGACTTGATTTTGCAGATGGACATATGGGACAGCCCCATCAGTCGCCCGGACGGCTACCTCCTGGATGTAAGTTAGTAGTACGATTCAACTGAGGAATTCAGCTAGTGCAGATTCTGTCATTATTGTTTGAAGCAGCCTTCAGCTTTGATCATCATCGCCATCAGTCCAAATTATAAGGCGGATGTGGAGGGAGCTAGAATGGACACCCAGAGTCCTCACACTAGATATATCTACACCATGGTCAGCCTGCCCTTGCATTATTAATTAGTTAGATGTGATCGTTCAGACATTTCCTCTTCATTCTGAAATGTCATTTCCAGATGCAGAACCAGTTCATCCAACAAGGCAGCTTGAATTTCAGATTCATTCCAGTCTGCTTCCTGAACTCCTCCCAGGTCAGAGAGGATCTTCATTTTTAAGTTATTTGTCCCTCCGCGTTCCTCTGCATTAGCAGATCATTAATTTTTATTTTTTTCCCATTTTTCAAACATCTTGATGCAGAAACACGTTCCCAGCTGGCTTCAGAACACCCGCGTTTATCTGTGGCCACAGGAAATGGAGGATTTATTGTTGGGGCTGTTCAGGGCGGAGAAGTATGCTCCCCCGCCTGTGTCTACAGACCTCACTGTGACCATGAGACCTGTGGCCCCCACCTTTGCTGATGCACCTTAAATGCTTGTTGGAATCATTCCCTGAAGCCATTTTCTCCCTCCTGCATTACCTCATCCTGCTTAATCCTCATCCCTCATCCAAGTTTTGTCTGGGTCTTGTAGAGACTTGGGTTTGCATGCCTAGACTTTAAGGATTAACTGATATTTGACCTCAGATTAAAATAAAGATTTTTTTCTGTTTTGGAACCGCTTTGGGATTCTGACTGAGTCTAGATGTGTCTTTTGTGCATCTGCTGCCATTTTGTTTGAAGTGTGAGAATTATGTACTTCATTTAAAGTCTCTTTTGCCACAGCGAGCCTTTTAGTTTCATGGTAAGTTGTGAATCTTGTTAAGGTTCCTATTTGTGATAACCACCTGCTGACAACAGCATTTAGTCTTGTTTTGCAGGTAGTCTTAAATATTGCGGGTTGTCGGAGCAATCGTGACGATGGTGCCTTCTTGCTGCGATGCTTGTTAGCAAGTTTGCTTGTATCCTCATCTGCTGTCCACCACCTCCATTGTTCCAGTTTAGTGGACAGAATACCAGTTAGGGAGCCCAGTCCAGCCGCCTGATGCTCCCCACGCCCCCTCCACAGCCAAAAAAGGCCAGTCGGAGTGGCTGGTCTGCGAGAGCAGCTAATAATAACTCAGGCCTGCTGGAGGGTTAGGTTACCTCGGGGCCCTGCTGCGCTGTTCTCTGACCTATACCCATGTGAGGCACCAAAAACACCATATCCGACATTCTGTCTCTTCTCCCCCGGCCCTGCGCTTCGCTCGGCTCTTTTCCTTCTCCTGCGTTGCTTTTGCATCTCCCACCAACCCTACAGCCCCCCTCCCCTCCCCCACGCTGCCATACTGAAGGGCCCCATATTTCTCCACTCACCAGAGAACTTGCTCAACTTTTTCAACAATTCCTCCACTTTTTTCCATCCTTGGAGAAGAAAATACTTGTGGGTTACCATAAAGTGGAATATGGAATAAATCCCCGCCGGACGAAAAGGATGTTGATACGGAAGAAGTGACTTTGTTTTTCATTCACATTTACATGAAGATCAACTTTTACTGAAAGTGTTGAAACTGTGTCACCATGGCTGAAGGTAGGATAGACACACCTGCAAAGCGAACAACTCTTACTGGTTCTGCCACTCTTTAAATGTGTAATGAATAAACACAAACATTCAGAAGGGGTTATTTTGTCCTCTTAGGAAAATGTGCTATGTGCTTGTCGCTATAAATACAAGAGATCATATAGCCGCAGTATTAGTGAAGCTCTCCTGTGACTGGGACTGACCTTGTTAGTCCAAACTCTTCGTCTCTTTGACTTTTAAAATGCAGGCCGGTGTCTCAGAAGAGCTTAACTGATGAGAAGAGTCGCAGGAAGGTTTTCCGAACAATTAGACTTTAAGCACAGGAAAAATGCACCATCACCTTTTGAGCATAGATAATGCAATTGACTCATTATCTTCTGACACATTAGGGACACCCAGGGCTCCCTCTAAAACCTGTCTAAACTGCCCCAAATCTGCTGGATTATAAAGACAAGATGAAACTAAAAGAGTGATGCATTGTATTTTTATGTTGTTTTTTTAAAATAAATACATATAAATACATAAAGAAAATATGTACTTTTTACATTGTACTTGTCAGTTCTGTTCCTGCAGGAGCCACTATACTCCAACACTCACTCCCAATAAAAACTTAAAAAGTGGAGCTTGGGGACGACTAAATTTTTGCATTCCGTTTTCTTACTGATAAATGCGTCTGGATAGTATCCATTGGAACTTTAGCTGCTAATGATAATGCTAATGTTAATGCAATAGAAGAACAAACAATGTTGATGGGTTTCTTTATACTGCTGATGTGCATTTGCTTTAAATATAGTGATTACTTTATATGAGCATTGCAAAAATGACTTATTTAGGTAAACTTTTTACCAGCTGTGAAATCAAAAGTTATAAACTGGGGACTTGTTAGAATGTTGTCGCTCTTCCTCCTCTTCCTCCTCCAGCACCACAGACGAACTCTCTCGGGTCAAAAGGCTGGGGGCTCCTCACAAAACTGAAAATGTCAGCAGAGCTGCTGATCGCTATCGCTGCTCTTCTGTCCTGGGCCGTGGTGGGTGTGGTCATGTTCAACTTTGTGGAGTACAAGGCCGTCCCAGGTGGGGCTCCGATGTTGCATCTTCTCAGCATTTTCACTTTCAGGCAGGCATCTTATTCCATTGATCTCATCTGCAGACATTCAGCAAATCATCACAGATCCCGTTCAGGCCGTCAACGACGCGGTGGATGAAGTGTCCAGTTTGCTTGGCAAATTTCAGGGTAATGGCAAACTTTCAGACAACTCCTTTTAGTAAAGATCATGTAAATATGAAGCTTGATTGCTGTTTGTGGGCCCCCAGAGTGTGCACCAGATTTAAGTGACCCCATGTCTGTAGCGACTTACGCTGTGGAGGAAATAGCAGAGGCAAAAGATGCATTTGTTCGACACTTTTCTGATGAAGAAGGTACCAACGCAGACCCATCATGGAGAAAACAGCTTAAAACAGAAGAGTTTAGTTTACAGTTTAGTATTAATCTGACATAACCACCTTTTATCCTCACAGGAACCTTCTACCTCAGCTATGTCGACCCTGTGGTCATCGGTAGAGGCATTTTCCATTCCACCAACGCTTTCGTGTGCGAAACTATGGGATCCTTTAAAGACTTGTTGTGTGGGATTGTGGATGCAATAGTGGATACTATAGGAGCTGTAAATAAAGGTAAGTCCTTGTTTTCATGTGCTGTACATTTTAATTTACATTTTAATTTCAGGAATTAAAGATGTGCGTCCTTTTTTCTCAGCACCCATTGATCTCAGTTACATTGACCCAGTGGTCATCGGCAGACAGGTCTTCACCGTTACCAATGAGCTTGTGGGTGGGGTGGTGGCCTACGTCCAGGATGCGATCTGCACTGTCATAAATGCGGTTATGGATGGAGTGAAGGGTATTTAAACCTAAACCACAGCCGTCTGACACAGTAATGCTTGGTATTGGGGACTTTTAGGACCTTTGTTTTGTCTCCATTGCAGGATCTGTTGACGTTAGCTTCATTGATCCTGTGGGGTTGGGTAGAAATGCCTTCACGCTCATCTACGACACTGTGATTGGAATGAAAGACTACTTGCAGGGACTCCTCTGCACCATGTCAGACACAATAGTGGATATGACAAAAGGTAAGGCTTAATATTTCAATACTTCAGTAATGTTACTAATTCAATAAAACCATAACCATTAAGTTAACTGTCTAAGTTACATAACAGAAACTGTGTTTTCCTCAGGAGCCCCTGGTGTTAGCTTTATTGACCCCGTGGTCATTGGCAGAAACATCTTCAGTGTTACTAACGACTTTGTGAGCGGAATAGCCGAGTATGTCCAGGGCGTGTTGAGCACAGTTATAGATGTAATACTGGACACATATCAAGGTACAGTATCTGTTATGAGCTGTAACTTTTACTATGCAGTGTCTGTTTAACTGCACTTTAGTTAAATCAACATTTCTCTTACATGTTGTTCTTGTTTTTCAGTCACTCCACTCCAATAACTTAACTAAATTAACTTTTCTTATCCATGAAACCTAGAAAGGTCATGCACTTTTATAACTGAGCTCGCCAGTGTATTTCTTTTCAATAATCAATTTGCATTTAATTGTTATAAAGTGTTACATAGTGTGTCTTTTTAGTAAAATGAACATTTTCTACATATACATATTGTGTGTGTAGTTTAAAAATAGGGAGTAATGACACTTTAATCAAGCACATATTGAATGTCTTTCTGCACTGCGTGCTATTGTTAACTATGCTGACAGCTTTTTCCCCCCACCCTCACTTGCTCAGCTCTCCTGGATGTTGTTGGCTTCAGTCCCACATCAGCTCTGAAGAGGACAGTAGAGGTCACCACAGAAGAGATAAATAATCTCCTGAACTACGTCTCCTCAGCACTGGCTGGCGAACGAGGTCTGTGCTTGCACAAGATGTGGCGTAATCAGTAAACGAGCAACGCTACATTCATCTTGCTGGATTGTGAATGATTGAAAGTGATTGTAATAATCACAATAAATCTAATAAACATTTCAGCCATCGTGCCTGAAGTTTCCATCGACCCTATGAAAATAATTGAAGAGGCCGTGTTGGAGTTCACAGACAAGAAAGAACTGCTCATGGCCTACATGTCCAGCATGATCGTTGGTGAGAATTATTTCAAATTCTGAATCAAACACATTAATCACCACCAGAAAAGAAGAGTACATGCAAGCTCATGGGTTCTAAAGGACTAAACATGTTATTGTATGTTCTTCACGTGTTTCAGGTGAATCTGCTGCTCCACCTGCTGCAAATGTGGTCACAGAGAAAGGTTTTTATTTTATATAGTAGATATAAGATAACAATGTCTGAGTAAAAAGTGTAACTTCTTCTTTCTTCTGTTTTTTTAGATGACACTGCTGCTCCTGGCTCTGATATCCATTTAGTACAGAGGAAAGGTAATGACAGCATTTAATAACTTTCCTACTGCAGAAAAAAACATTCTATTCATCTTTTTAATCATCTCTTTACTGTAGGTGAATTTCTGCCACCATTAGACAAAGGTAAGGCTGTAATTGTGAATTGGTGTGACGCATGCAGTGAGTGTGTGTTGTATCAGCACTAGCTTAAGCGCCTCCTGTCCTTTGTTTTCTAGTCATCTTTGAATAAACTCCATCTTCATCAACCAGCATGATCAATTCTGTGTCATTACATCCTGGATAAACTTGTCTGTCTTGAAAAATGCATTGGTCCCTCCCCTTTTTTACACACTATTTGTTAGATAGCACACACACACACTGAAGATGTGTACTTATTTTATTATATTGTCTGAACCTTTTTGTTTATATATTTTTAAAAAATTAACTGAGCATGAGTTCTCTGTTCTCCTCTGCTACATCAAAGCATCTTCTGTATGACTGACAGACTGGTTTTCAGTGGTATTTAGTTTATTTGTATTGAACTTGTATTGTTTCCTGTATATTTGAATGTATGGAATTTGCCAATGCATGGAATTCTTAAAGTGCTACACATTTCACTTCAGTGGAAGACATCCATATATATATATATATATATATACAGTATATATACCGTATATACTGTATATATTCCCTGGGACTCATCTGAGCTGGGAAGCTGTGTGGATCATATAAACTATGTCATGTGTGCTGTGTATTATATGAGATTATAATTGTAGTTTGTATACCATAAATGGCCATTGTCGCCCAATCAAAGTCCTGTACAGCTCCTAAAGACTAAAAACAGGTCACACTGGTTGATAATACAGTTACAGAGATCATGCATGCTGCTGAAGATGAAGCTGCTGCTGGGTCACATGAAGCTTCAGACTCGAGGGATGAGGAGGAGGAGGTGGAGCAGGAGGAGGCTGAAGCTGCAGGAGGTGTGACTGAGACAGCAGAACATGGTGGTATTCTTACAGTATTTGTTCATAGACACAATGATGAGTGTAATAAAAGATCAACTAAACCTGTTGCTGTCACATCAGCAGTGAGACACATCCAGATGGAAGATACAGAATCAGAACCATCAGAGGAAGAGGAGAGCAAAACAACCAAATATGTAGAAAAAGAGGAGGGAAATTTGACAAAACATACAGAAAAGGAGGAGGAGGAATCAACAATTGAGGATTTAGAAGCAGAGGAGAAAGAGGAAGACACAGTAACTGAAAAAATAGAGGAGGAAAAAGAAGAGGATGACACAATAAAAGATAATATAGAAAAGGAGGGGAGACCAGAGACTTTGGAAGAGAATGTACAGGAGGAGATGACAGCTGAAGATGTTGAGGAGGAAGAGGAGGAGACAACTGAAGCTATTGAGGAGAGAGAAGAGGAGCAAATAACTGAAGATGTTGATGAGGAAGAGGAGGAGACAGCATCTGAAGATATTGAGGAGGAAGCAGAGGAGACAACTGAAGCTATTGAGGAAGAAGAGGAGCAAATAACTGAAAATGTTGAGGAGGAGGAGACAACAACTAAATATGTTGAGGATGAAGAGGAGGAGAAGACAACTGAAGATGTTGAGGAGGAGGAAATAACAACAACTGAAGATGTTGAGGAGGAGGAAATAACAACAACTGAAGATGTTGACGCCGAAGAGGAGACAACAACTAAAGATGTTGAGGAGGAGGAGACAACAACTGAGGATATTAAGGAGGAAGAGGAGAAGAAAACGACTGAAGATGTTGAGGAGGAAGAGACAACTGAGGATATTAAGGAGGAAGAGGAGAAGAAAACAACTGAAGATGTTGAGGAGGAGGAGGAGAAGACCACTGAAGATGTTGAGGAGGAGGAGACAACAACTGAGGATATTAAGGAGGAAGAGGAGAAGAAAACAACTGAAGATGTTGAGGAGGAGGGAGAGGAGGAGGAGAAGACAATTGAAGATGTTGAGGAGGAAGAGACAACTGAGGATATTAAGGAGGAAGAGGAGAAGAAAACAACTGAAGATGTTGAGGAGGAGGAGGAGAAGACCACTGAAGATTTTGAGGAGGAAGAGACAACAACTGAGGATATTAAGGAGGAAGAGGAGAAGAAAACAACTGAAGATGTTGAGGAGGAGGAGGAGAAGACAACTGAAGATGTTGAGGAGGAGGAGAAGACCACTGAAGATGTTGAGGAGGAAGAGACAACAATTGAGGATATTAAGGAGGAAGAGGAGAAGAAAACAACTGAAGATGTTGAGGAGGAGGAAATAACTGAAGATTTTGTGGAGGAAATAACAACTGGAGATATTGAGGAGGAGGAGAAAACAACTGAAGAAGTTGAGGAGGAAGAGGAGAAGAAAACAACTGAAGAAGTCGAGGAGGTAGAGGAGAAGAAAACAACTGAAGAAGTTGAGGAGGAAGAGGAGAAGAAAACAACTGAAGAAGTTGAGGAGGAGGAGAAAACAACTATTGAATATGTAAAGAATGGGAATGATGAGGTGACAATGGAGGAGCTGGTGGAGGAGGAGGAGGAGAGAGAATTAGAAGTAAAGGCTGCTGAGGAGTTTGTAAATTTAGCTGATAAAGCTTTGGACCTGGAAGAGTCTTTAGAGCAGGAGAATGGACAAAAGGAATTTGAAGTGGAGTCCGCTGAAGAAGATGAAGATGAGGAAGAAGCTCCATTTGTCCAAAAACATGTTACAACTCTGTCAGCTGAGAGACAGGAAAACACTAGTACCACACTGAGATCTGTGGGTGAGGAAGACGCAGAGGCTGCTGCTCTGGACCAAGAGAAATTCTCTGACATCGACATCAACGATCAGGACAAAAACAACGACAACAGTGAAAGTGGGAAAGCTGCTGTCAAACGCAAGAGGAAGATCCATGTTCCCTTTGAGAGGCACAGAAGAATCAGATCCAGAACCGGTCGCAAAAGCCCCAAAGGTACATCACCGTCCCGTAACCTTCCATCGTTTTCCAAAAAGAGTGATGAAAGTGTTTCCAGTGAATCTTTTACATAGATGGACGTGATGTTGTCTTCACACTTCTGTATGTTTAAAAGAATACAAAACTAACAGCCATTCATTTGTTTTACTGAGACATTTCACCAAGAGAAACACACCTTAACTCACCTGCTTGTTTCTGCTCTCACTGTGTTTTATTCTTATTCCTTAAGCTTTTGCCAAAACGCTCAAAGCTGTGGAGATCTTACTGCAAGTTTCTTGTGTGTGTGTGTGTGTGTGTGTGTGTGTGTGTGGTGTGCTTGTCAACTTAACTGCATTCGTGAATCATTCTGTTTTATTGGAATTTCAAAGCCGTGTCTTGTATAAACTGCATGAGGTCCTATCTCCTCAGAGCTATGGTGGTGTTTCATCATAGGCTCCCTCCTCGGTTAGGATAGACATTACCACAACTGTCTGCTAGATGGCGCTAACAGATCGAGAAAACATTTCCATTGGGGACAAAAAATTGTGTCTGGAAATAATAATATATCCCCTTTAAATATGCACAATATATTTACACTTAATTATAACACTTCACACTCTGAGCATTTTAATCACTGGGGGTAATCAAGCATGTTATGACTGCTTCTACAACTATATTTCAGTTCTTAAAGAGGGAATAGACGCAGTTGAAGAAGTGACAGTTACAGTTGTAAAAGGTAAAATTCTATGTGCATCTAAATCTTTTGGTCTGCACCACCTGAAAAATGGATTTATACAACTAATACAAACAGGCTCTTTAGTGACTGATTTGTTGGTTGGTTGTGTAACTTTCAGAAGAAGTGAAGTCACCTGAAGATGAAAAAGAAACAAAGAAGCATCTTAAAGGAGCAGAAGATTATGAGAAGCCTCTGGAAGAGAAAGAAGAAAAGATGGAAAAAATAAAAATGAAAAAACCATCCAAAGAGGAAAGAGGGGTTGAGAAACTACTTAAAGTTGGGGATGAAAAGAAGCAACCTCAAAAAGAAAAGAAAAAAATGAAGAAAACAACAACTGAAAAGAAAGACCTTCCTAAAGATAAAGAAATTAAAAAGCATTTTAAAGAAGAGAAAGAGGTCAAAACATTCAAAGAGAAGCTGGATTTACAGAAACATCCCAAGGAGGATAAAGACATGAAGGAACCATCCAAGAAAGAGATTGAAGAAGTTCCAAAAGAAGTCAAACATGTTAGTCCTGCAATTAAAAAAGAGAAAGAAGTTACAAAACCACCTAAAGAAGTTAAAGAGCCACCTAAAGAAGAGAAAGAAGTTACAAAAACACCTAGAGAAGAGAAAGAAGTTACAAAACAAGAAGTTAAAGTGCCACCTAAAGGAGAGAAAGGCATTACAACACCACCGAAAGATAAAAAGCCACCTAAAGAAGAGAAAGAACTTAAAGAGCCACCTAAAGACAAGAAAGAACTTAAAAAGCCACCTAAAGAAGAGAAAGAACTTAAAGAGCCACCTAAAGACAAGAAAGAACTTAAAAAGCCACCTAAAGAAGAGAAAGAACTTAAAGAGCCACCTAAAGACAAGAAAGAAGTTAAAAAGCCACCTAAAGAAGAGAAAGAACTTAAAGAGCCACCTAAAGACAAGAAAGAACTTAAAAAGCCACCTAAAGAAGAGAAAGAACTTAAAGAGCCACCTAAAGACAAGAAAGAAGTTAAAAAGCCACCTAAAGAAGAGAAAGAACTTAAAGAGCCACCTAAAGACAAGAAAGAAGTTAAAAAGCCACCTAAAGAAGAGAAAGAACTTAAAGAGCCACCTAAAGAAGAGAAAGAACTTAAAGAGCCACCTAAAGAAGAGAAAGAAGTTACAAAACCAGAAATTAAAGAGCCACCTAAAGACAAGAAAGAAGTTAAAAAACCACCTAAAGATGAGAAAGAAGCTACAAAACCACCTAAAGAAGAGAAAAAAGTTAAAGAGCCACCTAAAGAAGAGAAAGACGTTAAAGAGCCACCTAAAGAAGAGAAAGAAGTTAAAAAGCCACCTAAAGAAGAGAAAGAACTTAAAGAGCCACCTAAAGACAAGAAAGAACTTAAAAAGCCACCTAAAGAAGAGAAAGAACTTAAAGAGCCACCTAAAGAGAAAGAAGTTAAAAAGCCACCTAAAGGAGAGATAGAAGTTACAAAACCACCTAAAGAAGAGAAAAAAGTTACAAAACAAGAAGTTAAAGAGCCACCTAAAGAAGAGAAAGAAGTTAAAAGGCCACCTAAAGGAGAGAAAGAAGTTACAAAACCACCTAAAGAAGAGAAAAAAGTTACAAAACAAGAAGTTAAAGAGCCACCTAAAGACAAGAAAGAAGTTAAAAAGCCACCTAAAGAAGAGAAAGAACTTAAAGAGCCACCTAAAGAAGAGAAAGAAGTTACAAAACCAGAAATTAAAGAGCCACCTAAAGACAAGAAAGAAGTTAAAAAACCACCTAAAGATGAGAAAGAAGCTACAAAACCACCTAAAGAAGAGAAAAAAGTTAAAGAGCCACCTAAAGAAGAGAAAGACGTTAAAGAGCCACCTAAAGAAGAGAAAGAAGTTAAAAAGCCACCTAAAGAAGAGAAAGAACTTAAAGAGCCACCTAAAGACAAGAAAGAACTTAAAAAGCCACCTAAAGAAGAGAAAGAACTTAAAGAGCCACCTAAAGAGAAAGAAGTTAAAAAGCCACCTAAAGGAGAGATAGAAGTTACAAAACCACCTAAAGAAGAGAAAAAAGTTACAAAACAAGAAGTTAAAGAGCCACCTAAAGAAGAGAAAGAAGTTAAAAGGCCACCTAAAGGAGAGAAAGAAGTTACAAAACCACCTAAAGAAGAGAAAAAAGTTACAAAACAAGAAGTTAAAGAGCCACCTAAAGACAAGAAAGAAGTTAAAAAGCCACCTAAAGAAGAGAAAGAAGTTAAAGAGCCACCTAAAGAAGAGAAAGAAGCTAAAAAACCACCTAAAGAACAGAAAGAGGTTAAGGAGCTGCCGAAAAAAGAAATTAAGAAGCCTCCGAAAGAAGAAGAAAAGATAAAGAAACCTCATAAAGAAAAGGTAGAGGAAAAGAGGACATCTAAAAAGGAGACTGAAATAAAGAAGCCAAAGAGAGATGAAAAAGAGGCCAAGGAGCCCTCAAAAGAAGAAGGGATGATGCATCTAGAAGAAGAAGAAAATGTCCATAAACTTCCCAAAGAAGTAACAAACGAGAAACAAGCACCTAAAATACATGTAGAAGTGAAAAAGTCATTCAAAGAAGCAACTGGAGCAAAGAAACACCCTAAAGAAGAGAAGGAAGTAAAGAAACCACCTACAGAAGAACAGAAGGACAAGAAGAAGCCTAAAGAAGAGGCAGAGGAAAAGAAACCATCCAAAGAGGAGATGAAAGCCAAAGAGCAACTAAAGGAGATAGAAACTAAGGAAGAACATATGAAAGAAGAGCCAAGAGTGAAGAAAACGTCTCAAAGAAAAGATGAAGAAAAGAAACTAGTTGAAGAAAAAACAGTCAAGAAAGCTGCCAAAGAGAAAGAACCAAAAGACAAAGAGGGGGTTGCAGATTCCACCCAAAAAGAAAAGAAAGTGTCTAAAAAACAGACAAAAGTAGAGACAGTAGAAAAGCAACCGTCTCATGAAGTGACAAAAGAAAAGAAAGACACAGAGGGAAAGAAACCAGCTAGTGAAGCAAAAGAAACAAGGAAATCTCTTAAAGATGCTGCAGAAGCTCAGAGACCACCAAGAGAAGACAAAGAAGTCAAGAGACCTCTTGAGCAGACAGAAGAGAAACCACCTAAAGAGACAGAGAAACCAGAGGTAGAGAAACCACATAAAGATGCAGAAATCAGATCTCCGAAAGAACACAAAGAACCGAAGAAGCTTGCAAAAGAAGGAGGGGGTGTCAAGAAGCCCTCAAAAGATGTAAAACACACAAATACAACAAAAGAAGAGGAAAAAGACTCTCCAACAGAACATAAAGATGTTCTAAAGACCAAAGAACCAAAAGAGAAGAAAGCTCTCAAGGTACAGAAAGAAGTTAAATCACATTCTGAAGAAGGAAAAGAAGTCAAAGAGAAACAAACAAAAATGATGGATGAAGGCAAAGCAGAGAAAGAGCCTTCCAAGAAGAAAGCAAAGAAACCATCCAAAGAGGAAAGTATAGAAACAAAGTCTTCCCTGGAAGACAGAAACGAGGAAGTGGAGAAGCCCTCTAAAGAGACAGAAGTCAAGGTTCCCTCAAAAGACAAGATGTTAGAACCTTCAAAGAAATCCACTCCCAAGTCTTCAAGAGAGAAGGAAGACAAGAAAACAACAAAAGGCTTGAAAAGAGAGACAGAAATAACAATCAAGGAGGAGGAATCTAAGAGGTCTGTAGAGAGAGAAAAAGGCCTGAAGAAGTCCTCCTTGAGTCCAAAGGAAGAGAAGACATCAGTGAAACCTAAAGAAAAGGCAGAAAAAGAAGACAGAACAGCAAAGCTGCTCACCAAAGAAGTAGACAAAGAACCCAAAAAGCTGTTGAAAAAGGAGGATACACCTCAAGATGTTCCTTTCAAAGAGAAAGCAGCAGCGGGGATGGTTTCTAAAGCCAAAGAGGGAGCAGAAAAACCTCCCAGAGAGGAAAAACAGACAGAACCAACGAAGCTTCTCAAAGAAAAATCAGAGCCAAAAGAACAAGAGAAACCTCCCAAGGTAAAGCTTGAGGACATGAAGATCCTGAAGGAAGAAAAAGATCCCAAGAGAGAAACAAAACCATCTGGAGAAGAGAAAGAAACCAGGGAAACCCCAAAAGATCAACCTGAGACAGGTCTGAACAGTGGCCCAAGAACAGCTCCAAATGCATTAAACAAATAATTTTTTTAAAAAAACACTATTGAGTATTTTCATTTCTCTGTAAATTCCAGATGGAAAAACTAAAAAGACTTTAAGGATGAAAGTAGTGAAAAAGGAGGTGGCATCGGTGCTGAAGAAGGAGCATTTAAACCTCACAACAACAGGTGAGGCGCCACTCTTTTGCTGTACTCAGATGTAACCGCCATCCTTTGCTACATGGCAAAATATCAACACTTTCTCTATTCTTTAAAGTCAGATCTTTCTAAATTCACGTTTCTGCTGCTGTTTTTTAGCAGAGGAACCCGAGAAAGCGCCGAAGGACACCAAAAAGCTCCCCGTCCTCACAAAGAAACATGTTCGGGTCACTAAAGCCGGTGAGTTTCTGCTCACTCACAGCTACAACTGTGGTAACTGATGGGCTCATTTGGAGTCCATTTTCTCCAGGACCCTAAAATCTACATTCTTACTTGTTTATTGTTGGATATAGCTTAATCTAAAAAAAAAATGCTGAACTGATGATGTAATATGATGATGTATGATGTAATATTCCCAACAGTTGTCAAATCCCAGCCTGTAACAGAAGGTTCGAGCACAATCAATAGTGGCCTCATGGCACGATATCAATACACTTTCACCAAAAGATAACACCATTACCATTGTGTTGTTTCTGACACAGAAATGCCAAAGAAAACAACCAAAGCAGCTGCATCCAAGACAGGTAACAGGTTCACCACCAAGGTTTCTGTAACGAAGAGCAAATGTATTTTATATTACATTGTATTGTATTAAACTATATTGTGCCCCCTACACAGAAGCTGTTGCTCCAAGAGAGACAGAACGACCTGGAAGGCAGAAAAGAGGTAAGAGTTTTGAAAAAGCATACAGGTACATGTAAGTTCCCATTAAGTTCCCATTGAGTTCCCATTGAGTTCCCCCAAACTTGACTTTTATTAACAGACCAGGAAGTCGTGCCCAGGAACGCCTCTCTGGTGAAGGAGAGGGTCAAACTGGTGCCGATGAAAAGAGGTTAGTTTATCTTCAGGGTTAGATCACGGATTCTAAAGAGGGTGCAAGTTGAAACGGTTTAATCTATTCACGATCTCATGAATTTTATCTTTCTTTCAGCAGCTGATGTTTCTAAACAGAAAGCCAGCCCAGCTCCAGCAAAGGCAGGTGAGTTTGTATCATTAGGAAGCTGCTAAATGTCTCAGGTCAGGCACAGAAGGTAAAAGCATCGCCCACCCTGTTATCTGTCACGCAGAGGCTGGAGAACCACGTAAAAATGCCTCGCTAACAAAGCCGAAGGTTAAAGCCGTCCCACTGAAGAAAGGTGCAGGTGGCTTCAACATCATTTTCTTTATTCCATCGATTTCATCTCTACATTTTAACGCTACCTATTTTCATTTCACAGCTTTTGTGGCTTCGCAGGATAAAGTAACACCTGCTCCAATAAAAGAAGGTATTTCCTTGACCTTTGAAAGGAGTTTTTTTTATATAAATATGAATTAAAGGTGGATAGAAATAACATAATTCATGAAATCATAATTGTTTCATATAGAGGCTAAAGTGTCACATGAGAAACTATTGAAGGACAAAACGCCAGAGCCGGCGACACCTGCAAAAGGTGTGTATTTATTCTAAAATCTCCAGTGTGAAAAGGGGATGGTCTAGGATATAGTGTCACCAGTTATCACTCCTTCATTTTTTTCTTTCTCCTTTTAGAAGCTAAGATCAAGATGGTCCTGCCTAAAAAAGGTAAAGCAGACGTGAACTGTCATTATTTATTGTTGCCATGGCAATGAAAGTGTTCGGTTGGTTTTAAATCCAGAGCCTGGTGTTGTTGATGAGAAGAAAGGTGCATCTCTAGAGGAGAAGAAAACACAACATAACATATTTGTCCTATTTATCATTTTCTTTTCTTTTGAAACAGCTGCTAATAAAACTGAGGCAGAAACAAATAAGGAAAAGGTCAAAACACCGATGAAGGTGAAAGGTAGGCCAGCGGTTACACCCAGTGCAATTAAACTCATTATAATGCACTAAAGCTGCTATTTGCACTATGTGTAATAAAATGGCAAGTGTGGGGGTTAAAGTGTTACACGATTAAGATCAATAAACATTAACAGTGCATATTTATTTACTCAGAGCCCAAAGTGCCAGAGGACAAAGTCAAAACTGACGTCTCCAAAGGTGCAAGACGAATTGCTTTTGTCATATTTGCTGACAATTAACATCGTCTGTATATTAAATGTTTACTTTCTCCCCATTGCAACAAAAACACATTTTTCCCAATCCATAATCACTTCCCAGAGAGGAATCTTTGATATCTGCATGAAAACATATGCAATACGTTGCCATGTTTATTATATTTTACCCGGTGTTGGTGTGACCTTTCGTCATTTCCTGTTGCAGAGCCCGGAGCCCCTAAAGGAGACAAGCCTGCAGCACTGAAGAAGGGTAAAAGCATTTATCTAACTTCTGACTCTGCATAATTGGATCTGCATAATTCATCCTTACGTAACAGGACAGAACAGCTGACAAGTATTTGTGATTTACTACAGAGGTCAACGTTCTTTCTGTAAAAAATAAATGTGTGTAGTGTAAAGAAAGTAGTCTTAAATGTTAAGAAAGTTTACAGCAAATACAGCCTGAGCTTTACTACCGAGCAGCACAGAGGTCCTCACAAACTTTTCACTGATGTTCTAGAAAAACTGCCCGAAAAGAAAACAGCTGAGGAGCAGAAAATTAAAGGTCTGGGTGGGCGCACCTTTAATTACCTTTCATTTAGAAGCTATATATCCGAGTGACGAATGTGGAATTCATTTTTCTGTTGTTCACAGAGAAAAGGGTTCTTAAAGAGATACAGAAGCCTTCAAAGAAAGGTAGAACTGTCCCGTTTCTCAATTTCTGAGCTAAAAGTTGCTGCTTAATTGCATTTCCTGTTTGTAACCCACAAGGATCAGCTGAGAAGAAGGCTACCAAGGAGAAGAAAGCTGAAGGTATTCTGCAGTGCAACCGAATGTGCCCCACGTAATTCATAACCTTCTTCATCATCTCCTTGTCCTTCCCACAGCCGACCCGTCAGCCCCAGATTCTTTCCTGGAGGGTAAGTTCAAAATCACAGCTAAGGATGGAGGAGGCTCGATGCAGGAGGGAAACATCAGCCGTTGTCCTGTGATTCCGCCCGCAGACGAGCTGCCCTACTTTCAGTGCTTCTTTGTGGACGAGGACGAGGCCCAGTTCCCCTTCTACGCCTTCTCCCCGCTGCAGATCTGAAGTCTCGGCCTGGATCCAGCCCGCGGGTCACAGAACAGCGGTGTCAGCAGGGTCGCGCCCAGCTGCTGAAATTCACCTCTGCTGAGGATGACAGGAGATTTCATACATGACGGGCAGATTTTATAAACTTTAGTTCCACACTTGGTTGAGCTCTTGTGTTAAATACATGCAGGCAGTCATTCCTTTTCTTATTTTTTATTAATGATTTTTCTTTTCAGAACCTCATTCTGCAAACAGGGTACAAAAATGGCCTCACCTGCTGATTCAGAGGTCACAGCTGTTCAGTTTTACCGCCCATTCACTTGACAACTGTATATAATCATTTGATTATTTATTTTTTTCTTTTCCCAATTTAGGTGTTATTTATTTTCCCATTTCCCATTCTTGGTTCCCTAACAGATACACGTAAGCAGCAATGATGATTGCTTTTTTCCCCATTATTTTTGTATAGAGGAATGACCACAGACTCCATGAGAGCTCCCAACTCTACCTTTACTGTCTTATTAAACTCGACCGTGTTGTTTCACACTGGAGCTGAGAACAAGCGTCACATGACCGTGGTAGTCACTGTCAGATTTGAGTTTCTTGTGAGAAGGCACTTCCTGTCTGGTGGTGAAAGTGAAGGTCTGTTTTGTGTCGATTGGAAAGGATGAGTTTTCGTCCCCCAGACCCAAAAACGCTCACTGTCGCCGGGCCCCTTTCATTGAGTCACTTTACCCTGAGACGTACGTGTCATGCTGAAGGGAAAAAGCTGCAACATCGGCTCCCTTGCAACTTTATCTGTGGGTAAGAGGCTTGATGAGTCTCTCGTTAAGAGGAAAGTTCGGATTCATTATATCTGCACACTGTGTGATTAGCTAAAGGTGTTGCAGACAGTCTCAGTGTTTAGCTGATTACCTCAGATTTAAACCGAGCGCTGCAGCTGTTGTTTACATATGGCTCTTTGTGTGTTGCCTGCTTTTGCTGTCTGGAAGGAAGTCGGTGGTTTTGCTGCTTTAATTGTCAATTTTAAAGACAAAAATGACATTTTGCTGGTCACAGCTGAGGGTGACAGGCTCCACGTGGGGCCAATTAATGTCCGACGGATTGGATTTGTGAGGAAGGAGATCAGATAATGTAATAAAAGCAACCATAAGTGCAATACCTCTGATGATCAGGCTGTTTTTGCTTGTCGAGATGAAATGTGCATGATGTTATTGTGTTTTGCTTCATGCTCGCCAACATGTGTCTATTTTCCATTTTAAATATGGAGACCTATAAATACTTGAACTCCCTAGACATTAAAAACACATTTGTGATGATACGAGCACCTTTGTAGTCTGAAGTACATGTAAGAATAAATAACCAAAAAAGATCCATTTTAGTCAGTGAATGTTATTAATTGCATCATCTGTCAAGTGCTGCTTATGCTTAAGAACAGTATATAAATAAGCATTAAATAATTTAATGCAAATACTAATTTTGTGTCTTTCTCTGAGAAGATGCCACAAAATATTTGATGGACTTTAACAACATACATGCAATTTTATCAGTTATATACAAGCTGCATGTAGTTCAGCATGTAGACAAAAATCAGTAAATACAGAAACTTAACCACAGTGTCGGGGTTTTTTTTGTAGTTTTTGATTACTCTCCACGTGTTAA
Source organism: Takifugu rubripes (assembly GCF_901000725.2). Taxonomy (NCBI): domain Eukaryota; kingdom Metazoa; phylum Chordata; class Actinopteri; order Tetraodontiformes; family Tetraodontidae; genus Takifugu; species Takifugu rubripes. The sequence continues at coordinate 5,947,786 of NC_042286.1, read as the reverse complement.
CTGAGTCGCAGGGTAAAATGTAGAAATCCTGCGGTCAAAAGACTAAAAAAACTCGACCATTTGTGTTCATTTATTCAAATTGTGCAATCAAACTGTTCAACACAGTAAAATTGAGAATTCTTTTTCAAAGAAAGCATTTAATTTCAAAGTAATACTGCAAAATATGAGCAACAACACAGTACAACTGTAAAATGGAGGGGGGGGGTGGTATTTATGTTGCATCAGAGTTAATGAGGCCACGCCGGGGTTACTACGGGCCAGATTGCACCACTGACACAGATTCCACACAGAGAGGAAACTCCTGCTGCGCTCCTGCAAAGAAGTTACAGTAAACTATTATCTCCCAGTGTTTCTCCACTCAGCTCCTCTTTCAGCACGGCTGTGAACGCGCTGACACGGAGCCAGGCTCCTCGGCGCTGTCGGCCCAAATATTTATGCAAATCATCCGGCCTGGCTTTTGGGGGGAGAGGAGTCAAATCTTTGGCGCATCCTGACCAGGGCGTAAAGATCGGCTTTGAAAAAAATTTGATTCTTTCAGTCAGCACCGGCCGAATAAATTCTACTCCAATTACCACAGCTTCTTTGTGTCTCCTGCTGTGTGGAAGTGGCCCAAGAACTTGGCAGCTGGGGTGTGTAGAGGGGAGAAGAATGGGCGCTTGTAGTCTGCATTCAGGAGGATGGACGGCTCCCACAGGGAGGCTGCAGATGGCTTCCAATGTGGCAACAGTGCGATAAAGTTATCACATTTATCTTCGGTTGGTCAAAATGCTCGGTGTCCTCGGCAGTGGCAGATAAAAGCTGGAGACTTTGTACTTGAACTATCTGAATCTTGGACTGATACAAACTGTCTACGCAGGACTTCCCCCTCCCCATCAGTGTCACCCGTCACGCCAGTGGCGGCATCCAGTCACAGTTGCTGCGCGTACCATCGAATGATGCTTCGACGTAATGACACCACGGTCTAAACCCGGATTATCCCGGGGCCCGTGACATCAGCGCCTCCACCCCTCCCCGTGTCCTGTCCTGTTCTCGCCTCTGACCATCTGGAGGTTACTGCAGGACAGGCGCTCCCATGAGCTCAGTGATCACACTGGCTGCTGCACCGTCACCACGCAGCTGTCACCTGGAGCTGGCCGCTCGGCACAGGGGCGCCACTGTCCCACGTTTTAGGGTGTTGCACATGCAGGATCCAGTCAGAAACAAGCGATTGTGAAATAAAACGCTGCTCATGGGACACGTGAGTTTAGCAAAGCACTTTATTTACTTTTGTTCACACATGAAACACTTTAGGCCTTTCGTTCTTACAAAAAGATCTTACAAAAAGATAATAATATCTCAGTGCAATCCGCTGCATGCTGTAAAACAAAGTCAAAGACAATGTTGACAATGCGCTGGGATGACTTGCTGAGGTTAGGCTTTTTCGTATGTGCGCACCGCCGTGACGCCTTCAAAAGTCAAAGACTGTCGGAGGAGAAGGGAAAATGCAAACATGTTGAGCGTGTAAAGCAAAAGAGATTCTTCCCAGTGTTTTGGATTACAAGTTGCTGCACGCTGTAAATAAGGTGAGGTGATCTGGTTTGCAAACCTCAACCATTTTCCAGGTTTTCACCTAAATGTGCGCTCCCTCTTACCATCACCATCTTTCCATCCTTGATTTCTCTGACAAATTTGGTCTCCTTGCCATTCCACTTCTGCACTTGCACCAGCTTGTCTCCCTCCATGGAGAACGTTGACTGCAAGAGAGCGTTTCAGACCATCTCAGTGGGAGCAAATGCTAAGGTTAAGGTTTCATTTCTACATTTAGTCGGCTCACTTTGACGTGTCGATCATCAGGCGTAGTCTCATCAAACTCCTCTCCCATCTTGGCGGAGATCTCCGTGTTCCTAAAGGTGCTCATGGTCTTTACCACCACTTTGTCTCCATCCTTGCTGATGGCTACAGTTGGTTTGGTGACATTGCCGACTTGTCTTGTTGCAAAGCCAACGCCTAAATTAAAAAAAAAAAAAAGAAAAAAAAAAGATCGGCAATTTTAATGATGCATTCAATTTAGACAGTATTATGCACACCTAAAACTTATTTATGAGACAAACAATATATGTATATTTATCGTGCACCCTAATGTGATATATATAAATGCAATAAACCATTATTTCAATCACAATAAATTCAAAGATGTAAACTTGCTCACCAAGCGCCTTCATGTAATCATCAAAGTTCTGGCTGTCGACCAGCTTCCATGTAGCGCAGAAAGCATCAACCATGTTTGCAGAATACTTGTGTCCAGGTCAGCACCGCACTGTCGGACAGCCTCAGGTCTCCCCGCAGTGAAGTCTGCGTGTCCGCCAGTCCAATTAATACAGCCACAGGGGGCGGGGCTACAGCTCGGGCAGGGGAACTGACTGACCCGTCCAGAGTGATTCGTGGACTGGGATTTGTGTACAAGCTTACATTTACCATCATACCTTTCACCAATGCTTATAGCCGTACCATTCGTTTGAATCAATGAAATACTTTAAAAAAAAATTAATTTATGTTATATTTTTCGGAGAACACAGTACATTTGGGTGGGCGGGACAAAAACTACAACAAGGAAGCCGATTGGATGCGAGGAATGACCACTCGACTGTGATTGGTTGAAACTATTAGTATAGCGTTCGCTAATAAATTAGTCTAACGTCAACGTCATGAAGTTAAACCTTGAAACCTTGATCAATATTTGCAACCATAATAGCTTTGCTGGGAAATAATGGCAAGAAATCAACTTTATGTAAACCTAATTTAGCTACTTGGGGGGTAGAAGATAAAGCTCCAATGGTGGTGCAGAAGGCTTTGCTGCAAGGTATAAAAGAGAAGACTTCACAATTTTCTTAAATTTGTCACAGTCAGTTGAGAGGTAGACAGTTACCTGCTACCTTGTTAACCACTAAACGGCATCTATAGCCAAATGCACTGACCAGTTCATTTTACAATAAAGGCCGCACCCAAAATAAAACCTAGAGGCTAAATTATTGCAGAAAAGAAGAAGCACTTTTATTCATATTGAGCAAAACTGACAGAAACATTGGTAATTACAGATCAGTCCTTATCAACAAATACTTAACCATAACAGTGGTAGCAGCGATAACTGCAGACGTTTGAGTTCAGTATCAGCATCCTGTCAGTGTTGTTTCTTGGCACTAATCAAGGCTGGATTTCAAAATCTTGTTTGAGCTGCAACATTTTCAAAAGAAAGTAATAGGCAATTGATGAGAATATTGTAAAACATTTTTAATTTCCCTGATATTCACATATGGCCCTTGCAAAAAAAAAAAAAACATAATTAGGGTAATTTAAAATCAGTCAACCAGAGGTTAATGAGTTTAACAGTGGCGAGGCAGCAAATGTATCATTTCAGTCAGTTATTATTAAATGATAAGGATAATTGTACAATAAAAGGTAGTATCTGCTTCCATTCCTGTATGCAGTATATTGTAATTAACACACCTATAACCTAAGAGAAATGTATTTATTTAAATTATTTAAGCTACTTTAGGTAGATATCATCGTGTTTTAGGTAGAATGAACAATTGTAACACCATTTATTAATAGAAAGGAAAATGAAACTGGACCTAGGATATTGGAGGCCTTCAGGTAAAAAGAAAAAAATAAATGGAAAAAAAAAAGAATCTTGTTTGGCGAACCTGGGCAGCAGAGGTAGAATGAGAGAAAGGGAGTGAGGTAGAAACACAGCAGCATTAAGGCCTCTCCCTCCTCTCCCGGGTCAACCTATAGCGAGCCCACCATCCACAGCGACGTTTGCTATATGCGAGGCCTGAGCCACACATGCACACATATGTTTGATGGAAGGCAAATTCATCAATAATGGCCAAAGAGTCTTCCTTAAAAAGCGTCTGACTGGGAGAACTCTGATCAGCAACCTAAAACTTTGACAAAGATATTTCCAAAGTGGAAATGTGCACGTAAAAACAAGAATCGCTTTAATACAACAAATGCTTAAACCGAATGATAACTGATGTAGCAAACATCAGAATTTAACCCCTTCTATAATGCCTAACAGTATTACAGCTATAACAGCACATCTGTGGGGATAAACAGGCACACCAACACCCCACAGACATGTTTTAAGAAAATAAGTCCTGTAATAGTGTAGATTTGTTGATAGCTATAATTAGAATTACTGAATGTATTAGGAAATCTGACACTGAACGAATTTGAAGAACAGCAAGGATTCATCGGAAAGGATTGTCCAGCATCCGTGTGTATTCCCAGGAGCTATCTGAATACCCCAACATTGATCGACAGGGCCACCTCTGGTTTCCTCGATTTAGTCGTCCCGTTTTTCCCCAGCGGTCCGACCCCGTCAGGCCCTGAAACCTGCCGTCTGGAACAGATGGGAAAAGTGGACAAGAGACTTTTTGGAAAGAGGTTGTGTCATCATTATTACCTGCAGCAGGTACATAGAGGTGAACACACCTAATGGAGGTTTTAAAAGAGTCCTACCCTTTCCTTTGCTGCTCTGCCTGATCTTTGAGTTTCCTTTGACCTTCTTCATCATCCGGGGTGGAAAACACCCTGTTGCTGTCAATCAAAAGATTCTGGGGGAAATTATTCAGACCTTAATGGTCCCAATATCTTAAAAGACATACTTTTTAAAAAATGATTTTAGTCAATACCTTGACGCCAATTGTGTCACCATCTTTAAGATAGAATGGAGCTCCCAGCAGTGACTCTGTTTTCTTTTTTTTTTTCTTTTTAGAAACCTGCTGGTTCTGCAAATCAAATCAAAGACATGATGTGCATGACATTTTAGTACTCATTCTTCAACACCAAAATCAGGCTCAGTTGTACTTCCTGTTTTTACCCAGTTTGAGATTTCTTCCCAGCTCCATTTCTCTAGTTGTTGTTTGGCCAAAAGGAGTGAGTCAGGGGAGAGGCCATAAAGTGCTGCCACAGCAGCACGCAGAGAGCGAGGACAGGAATCATGGGATGCATCCCATATTAGTTCCTCTGGAGGGTAATAACACCTTTCTCCTGGAACTCCCATTTTGATATAAAGCAGCACCTCCTTAGGACTTGAGGATAAGAATGAAATATAACATTTCCCACCATGGAGACAAGACAGTTTTGATAAATCTTATTCTCCCAACATTACCCCAGGTCTTCGTCTTTGACAAGCTGCTGCACACACAGGTCAGTACCAGTGCTCAGCTTTAACTTTCTGATGAGGGTACAAACACATCAGCAGGCCATGAGTCAAAGCTTCTGCCAGTACACAACAAAACAAAGTTCTTGCACGTCTAAAGTGGTAGAACCTGAGCGTGTGGTGTTTTCCTCGGAGAATTCGCACCAGCTTCTGTCCCTCAAGCAGCCACACACGCACAAAGGCAGCTGTGGGCACGCACACGTCCTGAAGGGCGGACAGCGTCAACATCTGGCAGAAACAATACAGATCACAAACTTTATTCTCACCAGATGTTGATGAGGATGAAGAAAGCGACCCTTCGTATTATACCTGAGTCTTGAGATCTTCCAGCGAGGCCTCGTCTGAAATCTCCACCTGTCCGATACTTCTGAGTTTAACCATGTTGCCCACATTTAAAGAAGGCGGGTGACCCGTTTCACCCAGAGTCTCCAGCATGTCCTCTTGAGCATGGCCATTGTCAGCGTGCATGAAATCCTCCGTGCTGTTACTTTGATCCACATGCAGCCACACAGAGAGCTTCAGGAAACCCTGATTACACAACAAGACATTAAGGGCTGAAGACAAAGTTAAAGTATAAGCAGAGACTAGAATACAATTCCAATAAAAACCTTTGGAGGAAGCGGTCCTTCTGTTACAATTAATGTCTCTCCATTGCTTATCTTCAGCTCAGACAGAGAAGCATCCTGGGAAGTATAGATCGTTATCAAAATTCCAATTGTTTCCAAAAATGATATGATATGATATTATGTATGTCACTAACCTCATCCATAAGTGGCTCTCCAACATCCTCACACCAGTCAAGTCTCCTCAGGTGCCAACAGGTGCCTGCAAATATGCATTGAAATTACATTATTAACACACTGATGCTAAAGAACTGAGGTAAATTTAAGATACAAATTACAACAAACCACATTACCATCCAGTTTTACCAAATCCAGTATTGAATGTAGACACTAAAATAATGAAAATAAACAAATAAATACACATATATAATCCCTTTTTAAAGTTTAATAACACAAAGATCTCTTTACCTCTTTGACAGTGCAAGTTTCTTCCATAATTATATCCATCTCCCCACCAGCAGGGGGCGCTGAGCCCACAGAGAAGTGCAGGAACAGCTGTAATGGGGAAATTCTTAAATAAACCAAGCATTTAAAAGCTTGTAACTTTGGCCTGCTTATAAAATGTAGGATATGAGGGGCTAACATGCACTTGCAGGTCCTCTGATATTCGACTCTGCAGGTGCAAGTACAAAGAATTTAGTGAAGCGTTCAGAAAAAAAAAAAAAAAAAAGAAGACACACCTGTGATGCCTTAGGGGCATTTCCCGGACAGAGAGTGAGTGTGGTCATGAGTCGCACCCCTGCATCACGAACACTCAGTTCTTCACACACTGTCGGGTGAAGCAACGTAAGACAAGTACACTTGAAAAAACATCTTAACACTTCAAAGTGGAATCATTAAAAGAGGATTTATAAAAGGAAGGGCTAATATGCAACATTAAACATAAAGACAGGCAGAGTTTAATTAAGTCTTAACATTTAGGGGTGGGGAGTGTAGGAACTTTTAGCTCATAGGCTATATGAAACTTTTTTATAAAATCTCCTTCAGGTAAAAAAAATAAAATAAAATGACACAGTACCTGGAGGAAGGAGTTTCCCTGAGCAGTCCACCTGCCTCAGACAGAACTGTGAATCTGTTCAATGAGAATACAAAAGTTTATTCAACGAAAGAAAATGTAATCTTAATGTAATCTGACATCAGTCTGGATTTTTGCACCAGTTTACCTGGGGGTTGCTCTTGTAAACGCAGCTCCTCTACAGCCCTTTGTTTCACCTCGCCCAACAACTGGCGCAGACAGATTCAACGTCACTGAAGATAACAACAAGAACAAGCTGCTCAAAACAAACAAAAACAACTGACCATATTTCCTGAAGCAGGAACCCTGATTCTCATCTTCTCTTGTTTCTCCGCTCCCCCTCCTCCAGGCGGCTGATATTCCACCTGAAGCCAGCGGCAGTCGGACGGTGTGGTCACAGTGACGATGTCTTCGTTCAGGGTGAAAACGCTGAGCAAAACGAATCAAATGACAGTTTAGCGAACTGCTTAAAAAAAAGCAGCATTTAGCGAATATGGAAGACGTTTCTTCTACCTGCTGTTCAGTGACTGCGGCTCCAGCACCAACAGGGAGTCTCCATCTTTCAGTGACAGCTCTTTTAAGGTCCGCTGCATGTCAGCAGGGGGGAACAACCTCCATCCACTCCCCCCTCCTCCTTCTCCTGCCCCCTGCTTGCCTCCCTCTCCTGCTTTACATTCCTGGCAGAGCAGAGTCTCCCTTGGCTCCCCCAAAGCCTCCCTCACCTCCCCAAGAGTCACAGCACCTGCAAATCCCCTCATCTCCCTTTTGAGTCCTGGCACTCCATTTTCAAAATCTCCTCTTCCTTCCTCATCCTCTTCCCCGTCCTTGACCCCTGAATACCCCACAGCACCGAGGAATGGACGGACCACAGTCAACAACACTGGCTCCCACTCAGCTCCAGTTTGGATATTTGCTCCATAAACCTGACAAGTTAAAAACAGGAATTAAGAAACAGAATGGTTTTTTTTTTATTGCAAAGTCTTTCTCTCACCTCTTTGCCATTCCACACAAACAAGTCAGAGTTTGTGTGAATCCCTGCACTATACAGAGAGACCTCATCATCTGTAAACAGAGCCACAGCTAATAATTATGCTGTAAAACTTCCTCTCTGCTCTACCTGTAATCATCTCACCGGTGAGCGTGTTGTAGAGATGCAATCCAGCTGGATGGCTTTTGGCCACTGTCAGAGCCACATCACCTTTCCACAGCTCCTGCTTCTATGGAAACACCCATATTTCCAGAAAATAAAAACCAAGTTTCATTCTTTTCAGGGAGTCTCGGGAAATCACACTACCTGATAAATGGCTAAACGCAGATCTCCCACAGTTTTTCTGCAGTCGAAACTCAGAGTGGTGCTCCAGTCCTGCTCTTTGGCAACTAGTTGCAGTGCACCATTTTCTAGCCTGTAACTGGGTGCCAGGTGGAGGCGCAGCTCCACGGTGTTATTAGCAGCTTCAAACTCTTCCCTATAAAAAACAAGATGAATTTAAATGCTTAAGTCTTCTTGGTTGTTATTAAGTGTGAACCTAAAAGTTTGCTATGTGAATGTGTCTGTACCGTGTTTTCTGCAGTTTGATGTTCTCTTCATTAGCCATTTGGATGAGGTGAAGGGGAACTTTATATTGGGGATTGTGCAGAGCTGCAAATGTAGAAAGATTGCAGTTTGTTTCACTACATTAGAAAAACTACTAAGAGTTAAATAGAAAATAACCAAATCCCATTTTCACCCCATTCTTCTAAAACTTTCCCAATACTCACATGACACAGGGAGCCCCTCACCTTCACTGGGTCTGTGCAGCTGTGTTTTTCTGTAGAACAGCATGTATGCACTCTCTTTTCCCTGGAACTGCTTCTCTATGTCAGCCTCCCTGATGGAAGTCACTGCGGAGTCATTCAAGTCAAACCAGTGGCTACCCTGCTGTCAGACAGGAAGAGAGGCCGTGAGAAACAGTGAAGAAAAGTCATCAACATGTCCAGCAAGGTTATAGCTTATAAACAGAATTACACAGCGCATTTGTGTTTTCCCTTAATGCTTCTTTGGGATTTCTTGATTATGTTGCTACTTGTGTAATACCTGCTCCTTAGATCCAGGGTCTCTGGTCTCTGCAGGTGATAAGGGTCCAGAGTGCGTGATCTGTTCTCCTGGGCCAGGGGGCTCAGTGAGAGGACTTGGGGGATTAGCTTTCAATGCCACTCGAGTACCATTTGACACCAACATGAAAAGATCATTGTGAGACTGCAGGAACTAAGCAGAGAAGGAAATTAAGGCATTACAAAAGGGATCCCTCCAAAAGAAAACCCAAACACAGAGAGCATTAAAAAAAAGGTGACTAAATCACCTTTCCTATGGGACCGTATTGTTTCCTGAACTTTTTGCTCCAAGAAGAACCAATTTTATCCATCAGTTTTTGGCCCAGCTGGTCCAAAAGAACACTCTTTGATGGCTCCTAGTGGACACAAAAAGAACATCAACTAATTAATAAAAACTGAGCTAAACTGCACAAATGCATCCTAAACATAATACACTACCTGGGCAATTAAGGCAGTGATGACGGATAAAGGGTCATCTTCGTGTAGTTTTGGCTCACACGTGTCTGTATTAACCTCTTTCTTAGCTTTCTTCTGACACTTGGGTTTGTATTCCTCCTCCTGAAAGTAATAATTAATTATGTTATACTATACATCATGTGCCCATTTTTGTTCTTGCAGTTTCCTTTGTCTTTACCGGTGGCTCCCATTGGCCAAGCTCATCAATGTCCCTGATGTAAACATGGTAATGGCCCCCATAGCAGCCACCCTTGTGGATAATCACAGAAAACAGCTCATAGCTGTAACTGCACTCATCTCCAACAGTCTGGAAAATGAAATGACATTTTAGTTTGTTATTACTATTATAGTTTGCTATTTATCTATAATGCTAGGAAGAGACAACAACGATAAGAGACAACCAACCAATGATAAGTAAATGAAGAAGGCCGAGCACCTGTTCACAAAATGGCTGCAGGTCGATGGAGAAGGGGAAACTGTAGCGTCCCGTCTCTTTATATCGTTCACATTTGGCAAAGTCAAAGCTGAATCTTAGCAATGATATAGTCATGAATGGAGGAAGCTTCGTAAGCTTAGCAGACTGAAGAAAGAAAAAAAATTAAGGTTAATAAGGGAAAACAAAGCAGATATTTCTTGGTTTTGAAAAAAGAATATTTGAATTAAAATCTTGAAGAAAATTTGGCATTTTAAATATGGTCTGATTGTTTATTTAACATAAATGTAATATATACACAGTATTTTACAGATTTACTATAGTGCTTAAACAGCCTAGCGTCTGACACTGACCTTTGCGGCAGTTACCAGCCTGTCACACTGTGCACAGCGATATAAGTTATTGCCCTCAAACAATTCTTCCTCCACAAACATGTTCCACAATGCATCCTCCAGACTAGACAAGCCACAAACACAAACCGTCAGATCTAGGAAGTCCTCCTATTAAATAAACAAAATACACAGTATTAACTTCATCTTCATCGCTCTTTGACTGATTCACATTACACAGACACACACCTGTCTCTGGCTGATGCTCCCACACTCTTTACACACAATGCTGTTGACAATAGTCCCGTGGTACAGCTGTTGGATAAAAGTACTACGACTGGTGCCCACAAGAGAGTGCTCTAGAGCGCTGAACAGAATCCTGTTTAGCTCCTGGACATCATGCTGGTTGGTTCCCTGTAGCAACAGCAACAAAATATTACATCAAAGTTGCATATAATTCAGAACCTACGAGAGCATAGTTTTTACAGTGTCAACTCCAAGGACAGGATTTTTTTTCTGCTCACATTAGCACCTCTCAGGCCACATCTGGAGGGATCGTGCAATTAATTTCACTGTGTATTTTTGTGTTTTTTGACATCTAACACAAAAAATTTCTTATTTAATTTAAATCTCTCGCAAACACACACATATGGTCTTTCTCTAGTCTTTGAGCTCCAGTTGGGTGGGATGCCACCAGACATTATGGGAATTCCAGTCGGTCAGGGCTAACTTACAAATCTAGCTTTACTCTTATTCCGCAAAGGAAAAATCAAGCGTAACTTGAAGCTAGAGTTCTCTTTTTGGCCAGCAAAGGAGACCGACCTCAGTGCTGTTCCAGCCAAAACTGTCAGTGAGATCAGTGGTGGAGGCGCTCTGTTGGTCCACCAGTAGTAGGGAGGCAAACAATCTCTGCAACTCCAAGGGGATGACTCGGACCTACAGAGAATAATGGAAAATGTATGTCATTCATAGATATGCTTAGGTCATCATATTTGGTACTACAACCTACCTTAGCCCCTGGCTTGTCCTTGTCTTCAAGACATCCTAACTCGTGTGGCCCCAAACTAAATAGCTCTTCTACAATTAAATGCAACATCCTCAGTTATGAAAAACTACAGGTGTTATTATTTGCCCTGATACATCTCAACGGTTTTTAAGCCTTACCTCTGAACTCTGGGGTAAACAGAAGAGTCTGGAGCAAAGAGTTGAGATAGCAGGTACCCCCCTGGTTCTTGATGCCGCACAGACCGGTTCTCCCACGGACAGGAGGTGGTTCATTGACCCCCTTTGCAACTCTTACCCCAGGGGAAGTCGAGCTGAATCTCTCTTCCTCCTCCTCTTCAAACAGATTCCCAAACATGATTAATGAGTTCCAGATTTATCCCAGCTTCACCGGGATTGTATTAAGTCTTAAATCGTGTATTTAGCTGTCCGATGTGCCCTCTTGCTATCTCATCTTGGTCTTGCCTAGTTCTCTGTTGACAATCGTCGGGCTGACTCGAAAATATGAAGACTTGACAGGACTAAACATTGCGGATATAACCCGAGGTGTGAACGCCTTCCACACAGTTACGATGTTGAATTAGCTCGATACAACTGGAGAATCACTTGACAGCTCAGCAAAAATGAAAGAAAAATAGAGCCTCGGAAGTCCTTATAAACAGCGTAAGCCTAATAGGAAAAGCGCCTTTAGTCGAAACTCTTAACGACTAAATGTAAACATTGGTTCTCACAAGGGCACTTTCCTTTTCTGTCTCAATCCAGTTAATAAACGAAAGGTAAATAAAAATGCCGTCGGTGAACAGTAGGCAGCCATGTTTATTCTTGACTGAAAGGGAACGGTGCATTGTGGTACTTGTAGTTTACCGTCGTAGTAGTGTCATTTGGAAAACTAATGAAATAAGTAAATATTTGTTTTATTTTAAAGATAATTTTGGAAACCCCTCTTGGTTCAGTTTAGAGTATTAGGGGAAAATAGAGCTTAGAACGTTTTCCGTTAAGGGAAAGCCAAAAGCTTATTTTCCCAGAAATATACGGGCTATTGAATCATGGGGATTGTAGTTTTTTGTTTTTAACGAGTGCTCTGCAAAAGACGTGCAGAAATCTTGAGCTTAAAGGGACCAATTATACACATAAACGGTTCGTTTATTCATGTTTGTTGTTTATTTCTGTTACATTGAGGAATGTCAGTTCTTAATTTAGCAGGGTAAATGAGGAAAGTGGTATATAATCCCATTCACAATAAAAACAAACAATCATGATTCCAATGATCGTTAAGGCTCGAATTGTGTTAAAATGTCACAGTATGAATAATGATAAAATCACCAACCTTCTTAACACATAGCCATACAGATACTTTCAGTGAAACAGAATTTACATAAAAATAAATATGCAGCACAAACAACATGTATACTCATTTGCTTAGTAGGTTTTCAGCTTGAACACTTTGGAGAGGGGAGCTTTTGCACTAGAGTAGATTAGATATGCTTCTCCTTGAGAGCTGAAATACTCCCAGTCACTGCACCCAATTGTTGGAAGCCAGTGAACAGGAACAAAACCTTCATATCCTTGCCACCTGGGAAAGACAAACAAAAAAATTGAAGTGGTAATATTCACATCTGGTTAACATCATGCACATGATGTTCAAACTATGTGACTCTTTATTGTGGTTATCTTTAATTAACAAGGGCAAAGAGTTCATGTTTGTCACATTTCCATATGCTTGTGCTGACTTTTACCAAAAACACACTTCTAAACAGAGCATGTGATGTATTACGTGATGACATAAGTAGAATACGTAACCATGTTCAGGCCCAGTATAATGCATCAAAAGGTATGTCCAAACAATGTTGGTGGATATATTAGTGCTGAGACTGAAGGCCAGTCCAAGGGATTAAATAGTTCTTAGTGTCATGAGTGTTGCTGACAAGATGAGTACCTGTAGAGAATACTATTGAGAGAGTATGATTCTCCATTAAAGGAGTTGGCAACGATCAGAAAATGATCCTCCCCGAGGCTGAAGAACTCCCAATCCACTGCACTGGAGACAGAGCAGGCATGCAGTAATGACCAGGTGTTAAAAAGGAAGCAAAACATATAGTTTCATGTGCAGTGTCTAGACATCTTTACCTATAGGTGAGAATATCCTGGAAACGGACAAACAGCTGCCCAATCATGTCCAGTTCATAGATAGTGGAGTTGATGGCGTACTGACTCGGTCCACTAGCCTGGAGTCTGTGTCCATTGGCGACAGCTAAGAAAACTCTGCTGCCAATCTGAAACATTTCCCAATCTGTAGCACAAAATGTCTAGATTGGAAGTGAGAGAGAGATTGCATATATAAGACAAGGAGCATTGTGTTCTGTAAAAATCTTTAGCTACTTGCAGTGTAGTTGAGGTTATTTTATTTTTTTTAAATCTGTCTTGTCGACATGTGGAGTTACTTTTCAGTGTTACAAAAAACATCATTCCTTCAGCATGTTTGGCTTCGGGCCATTTACAAAAAGCAGAATTTCGCTGGGGCCCCTTGTCATAGTTTGGATTTCTGAGTTGTTAGCAGTTGTACAAAAGATATTTTCCCTCAAATCCCTTTCAGGCTGCACAAACTTTACTGTTTAAATCAGACCATATTTCAAAGCAGAAACCACATTAATAACATCCTTGTGTCACATGAGCAGAGAGCAGAAAAATGTGATAAAACTGAGGCTTTTTAAAGTTATCTTGTGACTACCCCGCACAATGAGAACAATGGACATTACAGCTGCATTTATGCATTCTAAAGTAGCTAACTGTAATTTTTTGACCGCAGCTACAAAACTGCTTCAAGCACATTTTGTTGCATTACTTTAAAAGCCATGTAAAATTGCTTATTTTGCATCTGAGTGAATTCAAGTAATTAATTTCCACTTGCCCAAAGGGTGCTTTAAATGCTTCACATCTAGCTTTGGAGTTCCCCTAAGACTTCTTCTAATGGTTTCTTGTGCAACTATCAACGTGTCATCAGTCTTTTGAAATGGAGCTAAATTAAAAATATGAGTCACTATCAGATGTCTGTCAAAGCACAGTTATCACTCAAGCAAATCACGGCAAACCACAAGCTCTATTTTTGGCCTTCTCTTAAATGTTCCTTGATTTTAATCTCCCTCTCTCATTACCTTTTTATCTTTCACTGTTTGTATTCCCCTCCCTCTGTTTGTACAGACAAGATGGTCTTTCATACTCACCTCACAGATACAGATCTTGTCATAGTAAAATATAAGCATGGCTGATGCGGAGATGAATGGAAATAAGGTGTAAAAGTTGGCATGCAAGTTTCACCCTAGCAAAACACCATCTAATGGTCGGACTTGTGTTTGGTTTGGACCCTGGTGCAGTTTTTATTAAAATCAAGAAAGTGACAGCTTGGAAAATTTCATGGCCGATTACTCTGCTCTTTCAGCATGTTATATGACACGTACCTTGATGGTCTGGAACACCTGGAAGCTTCCGTTTATCCAAACATAGATCACTGAGTCTACAGAAGTGGTCACGCCATCAAAGGCATTTGCAACCACCAGAAAATGGTAGGGCCCCACCGTGAAGTACTCCCAATCGTAGGCCCCAGAGGTGGGCAGCAACTGGTGAATCTCAAAGGACTTGGTTAACCGGTTCCATTTGTATATCACACTGTTGATAGTGTGATTGTTATCTCCTTATAGACAAATGAGGGAGGAAGCAAATGCCTGAGAGTGAATGATTAAAATCTAAAGAAGACAGTTCATTGAATTGACATTCCAGTTTTACCTTGTCTGTGGTTCGCCACCGCAAGATAGGTTTGCCGATTGATTTTAAAGGCCTCCCAGTCACGGGCACAGTAGGTCTGCACAGTCTGGACCCGTACAAACTGTTTTCTTTTTTTGCTCCACTTGTAAATCACAGAGAAATCCATCGGCTTTTCATTCTTGTAATGCCTGCCTGGTTCTCCTCCACAGTTTGACACCACGAGAAACGTCTAGATCAAAGTACCAAAACAAAGAACTGACCTGATGCGCCAACTAATGTAGACCAGGTGTATGTATGCTTCTGCTCAGTTCGTACTCTATAACACATTTCTCTTTTCCTTCATACCTTCTTTCCCATAGTGAAGTGTCTCCAAGCCAGCGCCCCATGTGTACTGAAATTCTGATAGAGCTGGAAACTTGTGTGATTCCATATATACACAGCAGAACCAGAGAATGTGGAGCGATGAGCCATAGCTGCCATCAGACCAACGCCAGGCAGCTGGAACACCTGAAGATTAAATAAAAACAAACCTCAACGTGGCAAACGAGGAATAGAGGTCCGTCCCATTAAAAAGTGCATAAATACCTCAACATCATGGGTTTCTGAGCTGGTTGTGATGATTTGGTGTTCCAGCAAATAGTCCAGCCTTTTATGATCTAAACAGAAAGAGAGATTTCCAGATGAGCTGAGCAAAAGAAGGGCAATAATCGGGAGCAGAAGGGCAATGATTGATTCCCACCTTCAAGCACCGCGATCCACACTGTCCCATCACAAAGGTAGAGACCCTTCCTGAGTGGATTAAACCACAGTTGGCCTTTTATCTGCTCTGTGCACGATTGCTGCAGCCCGACTGACACTTGCTCTTCTCGTGCTGAGAGGTTATGAGGAAAACACAAAAATGGGAGGAGGGTCAAATAAACAATGGGATTAATATCGCTGGGCGATTTTTGATCAAATTACTTTGATAGATCCTTTGGTCCTCCTCATCGCTCCCTCGGTGGGATTCGTCCAAGAGAAGTGAGGGCACAGACAGAGCTGCTAGCTGTGGCATTAAAGAGGGGCAGATCCGTTGGGTGGCATCTGAACCAGGCACCAACACCAGCTGCCGCAAAAGACCCTGTTCACAGGGCAGAGTGAAGGCAAGGGTTATTTTATTTGGGGAGGAAAAGGCAGCATTTCAGTGGTCGGTGGTGAGTAAAATGAATCCTTACTGAAAACAAGCCTTTCCATTTTCCTCGACTTCCAATGTGGAATCTCGATCCCTGTAAGCTGGGGCCGGAGGGGAAACGCCTGGTGGGAAAACTGACATAAAGAGACAATTGCTTCCAATAGCTGAGGTAACGTGCGATATTCCTTCCTTTGCACCAGAGGGAGTTTCCTCTCATAACTGTCGATCACACTCTGTCAGGCTGCAGTGACATGGCTGCAGGGCACGAGCGCGTTCAGAGCAGAGTTAATGTGCAGAGAGGTGCTGGTGAGAGACAGACTGTCCCTCAGGGAATGGGGAGAAAGTGTGGTGGAAGACACAGTATCCTGCTAGTTAGAAGACCCAAAGGCAAACTTACATTTCTAGTGGGGCCCCACAGTCCACGGTGAGACTGACCCGGTGGCTGTCAATGACCAAAACCAGCGTGTGCCACTGGTTATCGTCCAGGCGAGTGCTCTGGAACTTGCAGTTCTCGACTGCCCCTCCATCACTTCGATAAAGGAAATGCAGGCGGTTCCTCGAGAGCCTCAGTCCCAGAATGAGCTTCTCCCGTTCCCTTTTTGCCTTCTTGTCCCTGGTCCGCTTCCTCTCTGTCTTCCTTTCCCTTTCCAAACCCGACGCACTTCTTTTCTCCAATTGTCTTGGCATCATCAAGGTGAAGATATATTCGTTTCTCTGCAAGACAAGAGATTGGGCTCCATATGAAAAGCAACTCCAGTTATTGGTAACACCAGGGTCACCTGACCTTAGGACAATTTCCTTCATAATTGGATAACTGACGGCCCACACAGATGACTCCCAAATTTGCTACCTGGGACCTGTCAAACAGGGTTATTTCTGGCCTATGTGTTACGGACACTTTGGGGGTCAATAAATATCTACGCGCTGATTCCATACTGGTTAACAGATTTATTCCCAGTCAGTGGCCTGAAGCCTACTCACAATGTCATGCTGGACCCAGGGTCTGGGTTTAAGGCCGACCTCACAGTGAACTTTACATGTAATCTGACCTCCAGGATGCTCACCTTGGCGGCGCCGCTGTCGATCTTCAACGTCAAGACAATAGAAATATTTTGGGGAAAGAGTTCACAGTTCACCAACAGCTTGGAGGAGGAGGGAAAGGTCACGGAGGTGTGAGGACCGGAGAAGTGCACGCCCCTCACTCCCCTGGCCTGCTTCACATGCACATTTGGCGCAAGTTTAGAGGGGTCTTTCTCAAGGACAAAGGACAGAAGATCAAGAGGGATCAAATCTGAAATGTCAAACAAATGGATAAATTGTGATGATTCAACTACGATCTTTAAAAGATTTCACATGTGTTTTAGGAAACTCCTAAAACATTTTTTTTTCTGCAGTTTTTCTCTGTCTGAATGTTTATATCTATCTTGACCCATGTAGGCACAGCTTTGTTTTTTATAGAGACATATGTTTAAACATTTTGGAACTCTGTCAACAGTAAATCAACACTTGTCATGCATGGTTGACTGCTGGGGTGATGTAGATCAGGTTGTTCTAACTGCAGGATGCATTCGGAGAGGTAGGTATAGCCATAACAATAAAAGAAAATTGATGAAACATAACAAAAGCATGCATGCTCTTCATCCCAAATATTTGTGTTAAGAACCGTAACGCAATCCTAACCAAAGATTGTTTTTTAGGTTCATTTATGCTAATACAGCACTGCGAACACAAGAGGAGTTTTGCTTAGAGGTTTATTTATTTGGTAGATCTATAATCGAACCTGATGAAATGGGTTGACATTAAAATTAGAATACCTGTACATTGCCTCCATGTGTCTGTGGTGGTTCCAGTGACCCTTAATCCCATGAGAAGGATCTGCACAAGTAGCAGCAAGGACATCACAAAAGGAATTTTAGTTTCAGTTCCCAGCATGTCCTAATGTCTCCATGTTGGCAATATTCTTTTATATCCTTCTCTCCTTGGCTCTTTTTAAGGTATCAGTGTGCAGCGGACAACGGTGTGTTCTTCACTTTGGTGTCCACAAGCGCACTCCTTCCACACAAAAAGGAGGAGGGGGGGGAAAGTCAACAAATTGCTGGAGAAAATCAAAAGCGTACCATATTCCTAAGATTCATGCAGACTGAAAAAGTGGAAAAAGATCCAGAGCATCTGTGTTCGTGGTGGATTCCATTCAACTGTGCAAAGATTCCAGCATGAGGAGTTTCTTTTAAACCCAAGAGCAGTGCAAATCAACCAGCCTGTCTGTCAGTCATCATACCTCAACTGTGTCTGCTGAGACAGATCTGCCAGAGGGGTGAGCTCTTCCACAATCTCTCCCTCCCACCCTGTGTGTGTGTGTGTGTGTGTGTGTGTGTGTGTGTGTGTGTGTGTGTGTGTGTGTGTGTGTCTCTCTCTCTCTCTCTCTGTCTCTCTGTCTGTCTGTCTGTCTGTCTGTCTGTCTGGCTGGCTGGCTGGCAGGCAAAGTCAAATGAAACGACATGAAAAATGTCCCCATAAAATACAAATGACCGACCCTTGGTCCATCGACATGAGTCGATTCTATAGATTTCAGTATAAAAGCAAAATCTGTGGAAAGTTGTGAGCGTGAGACCAGCCAGAATCAGGAAAACACAAGAAAAGGGAAAACACTGAGAGCAGTTGTCACATCTCCATTTCTCTGCTGCCCAGAACATTCACAAAGCATGTGCACGTTGTCCCTCCCCCACTATAAGATCACAACACTGCCCATAAATCAGAACACAAGATTACAATTCTGACTGAATCGTCTTTTCGCTTCCATTCATTAACCTTTCTTCCTTCCAGGCATGTGTTGCAACCTCTTTTGAGGTTTCAGAGAGAACTGTTTAGATGTGGGAAATGTAATCTTAACCACCCTCTCCTGGGTGTAGTGTTTTTCTTCCCGGTTCTAGGATGAACTCATCATTAAAGTGTGTACTCATCACCTTGGCTCTTAATCACTCATTGATTGGGGGTGATCAATCAGCTTTTTTTTCCTTTTTTTGTGTGTGTGGTTCTGTGTTTCTGTTGTCTATTTATGTTGGCTGAACTGAAAAATTCATCCTGGCAGACGACCATTCGGAACAGGTTCCAGTACACAGACCCAACAAAATGGGTCTGTGGATTTCAGGCAGAGGGGTGAATCAAAAAAGGAACCAAATTGGGGGGAAAGACAGCGTTGGAGACCCGATTTGGAGGTTTTTTTTTCAGATGACAAAAAAACATACAAAAACATGATTTTGATCAAAGTATGATACAGATGTACTTGAGAAATAAGCACGATTTAAAGATAACACAATTATAATTTTCTTTGTACTTTCTCTCTCTGCTTTAATAAAAAGATCCGATAGAAATCTGAAATTACCTTCCATCTGAACCAAAATGGAAAGACGCGTGACGGCGAAATGGTCCATTAGCCCCATCTTGTGGTCATTTTTGTAATCCTAATTTGTATACATTTCAGAAGTGAACTGAATCCCTTCCTGGTATCATTTACCAAGTCGTGTTCTGATTGGTAAGTCTATTTAAATATACACTTATGTATACAAGCTTAATCTTAGCCTTCTCTTGCTCAGATAGAGAGCAAGAGAGAGAGAGAAATACCTTTATTTCAACAAATTATTTACATTTATTTACAAATTTCACTTGGGAGACATTGGAGACCTGTCAAAAATTCAAAATCAAATAATTTTCCCTAACTGAACACAGGACAGCTCTCACTCCCCAGATGTCTCTAAATATATTAATTTGTTCCATCAGTTTATAAAAATTTAATTCCACCCTGAGCTGTGCTGCCAGCAGTCCAGTCATCATGGCCAGCACGTCCTCTGACCCCTGACCTCTCACCCGGTTCTTCCGGGTGTTCCATATGGCTAACTTAGCTGTCCCCGAGATGACATTACCCAACTGAGGTACAGCCGTCCTCCTAGCATGGTAGTGGGGATCAAAGATAAACAGACAAAGAAAAACCCTCACCTAACCCAAGAAACCACCTCTGTAGCTGTCCAAACAGCCCCTTCAGTCTGGGACACTGGACAAAGAGGAGGTAGATGGTCTCTGACTGGGGGCAGAGACGGTCAAGGTGCACCCGATACCTGTTCTTAGCTATCGCCCCATGTAAATTCCACTGGAGGTCTCCTGTCCATTTATCAACAGGGGGTTTGTACAGGGACCTCCAACAGCCCCCTGGGTAAAAACCTGCACCAAAAAAAATAGTCTACCTCGACGCCTTCAGCCTTTCCAGGGAGTGCAAGTTTTTGATCTTTATGGCTAAGAGGTAGAGATTGTTCCTCCCGACAGCTTCGAAGTCCATCAACACTGAGGACTTCAGGGACAACAGGCTGTCCTTCTTGGGCTGCCACTGTCCAACAGCTGGACAGACAACCAAGGAGGGAAAAACATATTCACAATTATTGTCCCACAAATCAGACACAGAAGGATCTAACACAAAAGCTCCTGGGGCCTCTGGCAGGGAAGCACAGACCTCTTCCACAAGCTGGAGCAGCAGCCTGCTGGACCTCATGTTGAGCCAGTCAGAAAGATCAGGGACAGAGGTCTTCAGCAAAGACAGGAATTTAGCCTAGAAGCGAGTCTGTCATGTTGCTTTTTGATTCTTATGAAATCAAAAACTGAGTCGTATTCAGAGTAGCATTACCAACAGAAACAATTGCCCGAGGCCAGGTTTTTGAGGTATCATGACATCATGGGTATATGGTCCCTCAGGGGTAACTTGGCACAAAGCCAAACCTATATTTCAACACTGTCCTTCCATGTGAATTTGAATTCAATTATCTGTGTCTGTACTGTCACAGGCAGCTGCATCCTTGTGAAATCAACCATTTCTAAATAAAGGACGATGCATTGAACAGCACATCTGAGTACCAAACTATATTTATTGTATACAGTAGTAAAAGACCACAAATAATGTACAAATCAGTAAAGAAACGAATAACATGACAAGATCTGGGCCTCGCTCTTCATGCCTGTGCGTGCAGTAATTCAGTTCTTCGGTTGCACTGTGCTCTTATTTTGAAGGATCAGAAATGCAGAATAATACTTGAAGCGAAAGCTTATAAAAGATAAAACAACTCTGCCCAGGCCGAATAAACACCTACTGTTGGCGGCAGAGGAGGAGGGGCAGATAGTACCGACCGGACAAATGACAGTATCCCCAAAATTAATGCCAAATTTGTGTTTCATGGCAGACAACTTAAACAGCAAAACTTTGTCATGCGTGCCAAAGAGCGAGGCCCAGAGAATACAGAAGACTGATCTCCTAAACACCACCGGCTGGCCTCTCTGACCCCCTGAACAAACTGTTTGTGCCCTTCTCTTAAAAACATCGTGGGGACACTTATCGCCGCCTTATGGGATATCCTCAGGTAGTCAGATTTTTTAAAAACAAATCACCGCTTGCACTCCCTTAAATGCAAGGAAACGGATGTACAATCAGCATCAGGGTGATAAGTGTCCTCAAAATGTGTTGTTAAAAAAAAAAAAAGATTTTTGTCAACATCTTTCTGGCATGAAGGGGGCATCGGCACAAAGTCATTTACGTTACGTCTACATTCACAAGCACACTACAGGAGACAACCGACCCCCAGATTTAGGATTGAGGAACCACCTTTATCTCCACTATTTGCGCATAAAAGTAGAGAATTTACTCAAACAGGTCTACCATGTGTGAAGAGATGATTCACAGCCAGCTCAAACAACCACAAGAAAGGAAGGATTCAATTCTCCATCATTAAACAGCCATTTGCCTGGTGAATGTTCAGTGATGGGTGCCTACAAAACACAGATTTTCAATTTATAAAGTATGGTCTGAAATTTTAATCTAGCCTCACTCCATAATTTTGTTCAGGGAGAAAAAAAAGCAACAAGCCCCCAGGGTGTCAATTCTTTAAAAAAAAAAAAAAAAAAAAAAAAACCACTCTGGAGCAAAAGTATCTAAAATGAAGTGAATTAAAATTACTTTTGAAAGAAGAGGAGTCGCCGTCACCATCAGAACATAATTTAAATGAACAGGAGAGTGGGTTCGTATCAAGTCTTGAATGCTGCCTTCACAAACCTTTTCTGTGCCCACCGACTGTGACCTCTGGACACAAATCTTACAACGGAATGCATTCAGCCTCCGGGGATCACACATTACAGGATACTAAACTGTCACTGGAGAGCGCCTGGGAGGGACTGACACACCAGTAAGAGCTGTGAAAGGCTGTTGGTCCAATCGTAGCTTGCGGTGCCAGAAGAAAGCTTTGCCCTGATTGGCCAGCAGAGACTGTTGACATGCACAAAGTTCAGTTCTGTTTGAGACAGTACATTAATCAGCCCCATACTACATCATTATGGAACCGTGAAAAACTTATTTAAATGTAGAGAGGAATAATAATAATAATAATTATAATCTGAGACAAGCAGTGGAACAGTGAAGGTGACTGAGGGAAAGATCTTAGGGTGGCTGCCAACGAGGTGGGGAGGGTTTAGCAGCGGCCTCCTGTCTGCTGCTGGAATACATCTATGGTGTCTTCGTCTTCCATCTCCAGCTGAGAAGAGTAAGTAAATAAATTGATGTGCATTCATTCAAAACATTTATGCTCTTCAATTGCATATAATGTTGAAAGCCATTAGTGACGATTTAAGAATTGAAAGGGACTCATGCTGCGCTCTCTTACCTGTGCAGGTGTGTCTGTCTCGTTGATAGGCTGGCCATCAAACCTGAACCTGATCTGCCTTATCTGAAGGCCCTGAGAGAAGCATCACAGTAGAAATGGAGATGACTGCATGTAAAGGGCTTTTAGCACACACTGGCTGAGGTTAACCTCGGCGGTAAACTCACCTGTCGTTCACAGTAAGCCTTCATGAGTTTGTTGAGGGGTGTGTGCCTTTTGATTTTGAACTGAACCACAGAACCATCCTGCCCTGCAACCTTGAGGTTGATGTGATCATTCTCGGTCTTGACTCCCTCCTGCAGAGATGAACCCCCACAAAGGAAAATGAGTCCATAAAATTTGCACAGCTAATCTAACATTACAGACACATACCATAAACAGTGCTGCAGAAAACGAAGATAACTACCAGCCAAAAAAAGAGATGACAATGTATGCATGTAGCCTGGACAGTTATTTTGGCAGCTTCACGCATCTCAGTTGTGGTATTCCAAATATTTCACACAGGTTCAAGGTGCTCCAATGCTAATATTGATAGCTAAACCGGCTAGCATGCTGGCACTTTGAGAAGCGATGGCCACCTTAGCTGAAGCTAACGCTACTAGCATTTTGTGGTCGAGTTGAGATTAGGGGACGATATACATAAATAGGAAAAATGACAGCAGTAGCACGCCTGGGTTAGGTTTTTACACAAGTGCGTCACTTTCACTGGCGCTCTATTGTCGCTATTGCGCTTGCGGATATAACGTGGTTCCGTTTCACAAAGAAAATATCCGCAAATAATAACGATGGCGCAACAGCCATTGGTGGCGACTTCAAAGCCATCGTAAACCACGAGGCGCTCTTCGCCCGATTCAGACTTAATGTAGTTTAAGAGCATTAAATTGGACGTGCGGATGTAGGGATTTTCATTCATTTGCGCCGATTTGGAGAAAACGTGCAAACCAGGCCACTGCAGAGTACACATCTGAGGCATTACATGGCAGCAGCTGGAGCTCCCGCAACAAATCCGCCAGCTATTAAAACAGAAATACCTTACCTTTGGCTTTTCCTCTGACATGGCGACTGTATTTGTGGGGAGGGTTTTTGGAAAAGTGTTCAGGCGAACGTTATTTGTGAAGCCTTCTCTTCTCCTCCGCTAACGGGAGCGTATCTTGAGACCGCCGTTACAAATGAATGATTGGTCCCGACACGACCACGTGACCACCAAATCTCGCGGATACGGGGACGCGCACCTTGTATACAGACACCATCGCGAGAACTGAAGATAACGTTGCGTTAAATATAAGCTCAACTATTTAAGATAATATAATGAGCATGATTGTGGTTGTGTGTAGCCCGAGAATCTCCACACATGCAACAACAAGACATGGTTTATTCCTAATCTGGAAAAGCTGTGCCAGGCTGGGGTGGGGGCCTGGGGACAGGGCACTATCCACAAAGGTCAGGAACAAGCTGACAAAGGAGATCAAGGTAGCCAGGAGGAGCTGCAGTGAGAAGCTAAAACAGCTTCTCAACAAGTGATCCTGCATTAGTTTGGTGAGACCTGCAGCATATCACCATCCACAAGAGTCCACCTCCACCCCGAGGAGAACCCACCATTGGCTGACGACCTTCTACTGTAGTAGAAAATGATTTTAGCGTCTTATGATTTTTCTCCCCTATATGGACATGTTCAGGTTCCTATATGTCCCATACAGTGAAAAGGACACCGGGGATGCTCCTGATTGGTGGCTTGAGAACTTAAGGTATTTGCTTCTCGATAACTGTTAGACTCCCTGATGAATGTGTGTAGGAGTGCTTAGTGAAATGCATAGGAGTTTGTTTTTAAAAAAAAAAAAAAAAAGATTTATATTATCAAGCCATAGAAATAACGGACTTCTAACCCTCAGCGAGTGCCTTGGATATTTTTTTCCACTGATCCCATCCAAAGAGCATCTCCAAGATAAAGAAAATACAGTATTTTTGAGTCCACCAAGCACTCCTAAACATATATTACATGGATTCTAGTGCAGATTTGAAAGGGAACCACACATTTAATGTTAGGATCAAATGACTATCGCCCTGAAGGCTGTAGTCATGAAATCCTTTAAGAGATTTGTTGTTGTTGAGGCTCCTGAAGGACATCACGAGCGGCATGCACGTACGCCAGGATCCTGTTTGTGGACGTCAGCTTGGTCTTTGACACCATCATCCCAGACTCCATTTATCAGTGGATCACCGGCTGACTGGTCCACTGGTGTGTTTGTAGGTGGTGTATATATTATTATTTATATATAGGGTTTTAAATATTTATCTGTAAATATTTCTTATTTTTCTTATATTTTTATTGTGCAGATATCCTTATTTAATCCTTTTTAATCACTGAGAATGAAGAGAACATGAGTCAAATCACAAAAATAGCCCAATAAAGATGATTTGGAAAAAAACAACCAGGAAAACAGGAGAGGATTCCAGTGAAGGAAACCATTATTTATTCTGGCAAGAATGAGCAGTGAAAGGAAAATGACAGGCTGTTTCAAAGAGTTTTATAGGGTTGCACAGAGGTAAAGAAACAGTTCAACTGTGTGGAGGCACCTGGTGGGTTCTGTATCTTGACAAATCCAACTAAAAAACCTCGTCCTTCTTGAATAACAGTGTATTTAACTGCATTTATTCAGGTCAAAATCACTAAAAAAAGACACTGGTTTTTTTCATGGAGATACTATAACACATCATATATACAGTATATGGATCAAAAACAGGAGGATTGCTATCAAAGGTGCAGACAACCGAAGGGGAACCAAACAGGCTCATGGATGGATTTACCAGAGCTACTAGTTAATCCTTTTACCAACCTTTCAGACGTACCACCTTGAATTCCCCTGCAGATTTCTTTTATGTTGGGAGAAGCAAAAGAAGATTCAAGGAGAAGCTCAGGGAGAATAAAACTGCCATCCACACAGGACAGCCTAATTCATTATGATCAGGCAGGACAGCGGAGTTCTCCCCCCTCACTAGCGATCGTGATTGAATCTACCTAACAGGTGACAGACTGAAAACTGTAGTTTACTGCCATCCTTTTGCCAAAACCTGTATTTGTAAGCCTTTCTGTTAACTTAATGGACATTAGGCAGTATGATTACGATCACTATTATTAGATATATATTATTATTATGATCTCTTGCTGTGGTGGCTCCATAAAAACATCCACATGGCCAACACCTTTAACATGCTTTGCTGTTCCCATATTTGTGTCAAAGTACCACCCTAAACTGTACATAAATGAGAGTGATTAGTTGTTTATCAGACTCTAAAGAAGACTTTGGTCCAGACACGTAGGGCTGGTCCAATTCCAACACTTTCCTTGTGTCAGGACTTGTCTGGCTGTGTAATAAGGGGGTCAGGATCGCCTTGGAATGGAAACACTGTACGTCTTGTGCAAACTATACATGGACAACATTTTTTGCGTAATTTGTGCATTGTTTTTCTATTTTTTAAGATAAATGTATGTCATCCACAGAAAATACATTTTGACTGCCTTCTGGTGGTTCGCATTTAGGCAAAGTAGCAGACATTGCTGGAGAAACAAAAGGTAGACTTGCACCATTTCCCCGTGGTGTTCTGGTTTTGCTGCATTCATTTCCCCTCAAACTGAAAAACGAACCAAAACTAACGACCAGTTGTACAGGAATCAAGTTCTTCATTTCTTTAAAGTCTCTGACTTCCATTTGATCCCTAATTAACTTTTTTTTAATAGACGTAGGTTAATTATTCGGTCTTCTAATCTTTATTAGCAACTCACCACCAGATGTATTCGGGAATTTTATTGAGGGAAGTTATTCTGACCGGCTTTTACCGTCACACACTGTATTGAAATTATATTTCAAGACAAAGAAAGTTTCCGTACCGTCACATTTATATTCGATCAGTTCTTTTGTCTTGTCACTCTTCTCAAGTGGACCCTTTTTGTCTCACTATTGTCCAAAATACAATACAGGGAAAATTGGTGTTCTGGAGGTCTTTGTCTCAGAAATCAGATTTACATGTGTATGCAGAGAAGAATATAGCTTGAGATCCAGCAAGGAGGACTAAGTTATGTTGGAAAAATCATCCAAAAACCCCAAAAGTCGAGTGTATCAATCAAGCAATGATTTGCTCTTGCAAGAAGACAAAGTGTCACAATGGACAAGTACAACGAGAGAGTGCTCAGGGACAAGCTGAGTTCAGTCTTTTTATATAGTTACACAAAGAGAGCTAAAGACAATCGTCTCTCTGCAGGTCCCTGGTGTCATTTTCACATTCTTTTGATGATTCTCCTGTGAATCATGTCCTTCCTTCTTTCTGGCAACAGGGCAGGTCGCCCCAGCAATCCTTCATGAACTATTTGGCCTTTACTCTGGCACTAAACAGCATTGCTCACTCATAACATACAAGATCAATAAAAATTAAAAGTATAAAATGTTTTTCTAGCAAGTTTTAAATTCTAAATCTATTTAAAACTCCAAATTATGTGGAGGCATCTTAAGAAAAAACATGGTCACCCAAAGGCCATGGGGCACCCTTGGAGCCCCTTGAAAAAGAAGGAAGTTGTACTGCTTTATAAAATATTCCCAGCTATATCCTGCAAAATCTACACAAAAGTCCTCAGAATTTCTGTCATCTTTCAGATAAATGATGACCTGCTGGACTCAGCTCTCACATGAAACCACATCCAGATGGCCCCGTGCGCCCCGCCCAGGCTTAAAATCATGACATCACCAAAGAAAAAAAGCTAAATTCAAACAAATTAAGTGAGCTTATATTGCTCAGGTATTTTTACATGTTATACAGACAGACAAACTACAATTACCTGACCCTTATCACATAAAAAAGTTGATCTTTGCCATTTTATTGATTTAATGTGAATCTATTTTTCCAAACCGGCAGAAATAGAACAAAATTGTACAACAAAACATTTGAGAAGAGAAAGATACAAAAATAAATTTAAAATTCAAGCATTATATTTCTAATCCAGCAGCATCTCAGAGGAGGAAACAGAAGATATCTAAAAGAGTATTTTGGTGGGGTAATAGGATTCTTATCATTCTATACTTAAGACTTAAACTACCGGTACACAATATGACCACATTGTTGCCATAGAAACCACAGCACATAATCTCTTAAAAAAACACTGCTGCTACATACATCTGTTCCAGCTATCGTTACAGTTTCCAGCATCATCACATTATAAAAATGTTCCTACTCGTTGCCAGATAGAGACAGTCACCTGTACAAAACGTCTCTTTTCAGAGTTTATTTAATGAAACAGGCTGTTGACCTTTATGACGGAGGGAAAACACGAGGGTCTGGGCGTTTCCTCTAGGCAAATTTGGAGTATGGGTTGGGCCCACTTAGACCTGAAAATGACAAAAAAAAAAAAAAAAAATTAAACATGGCAGAAGGTGTCTGGAGTTTGTTCTGTCTGGTTTAAGTCTAGAATGTCTTTCAATTTAAACCTACAGTCATTAAATGTAAGAGACGCCTGATTTTCAGTCTAATTCAAAGTACAAGACCGAGTCAGAACACTCACCATATTTCTGCCTGATTTCGTCATGTCTCTGTTTCATCTCCGCTTTCCTGTAAGGACAAAAGCATCCTCCTCTGAATCACAATAACACATTACTTTTGTTCACCATCTCCAAAGTCACATGGCTACAAACCAGTTAGGTTAGGTTAAACCAGTATGACGTGTGCATTTCTCCCATTAGCGGTGTTCCGCTAAAGGAGCAACTGATTTACAGATCAAACAAACAAGGCAATCTAGAGATCAAGACCAATAAAAAGTGCATAAAAGAGGGAAAGTGAGATGGGCATAGAACTGAAAGCAGCACCAAAGAAAGCAGCCACATCGGCCAGATGTCAGTGGGCGAGACTGGAAGTGGATTAAAGACTGGCTGAATTCTGATCAATAGCACCTTTGCTAGTACAGCTACAGCTAAAGACACTATTCTATGAGAACAAAAGCACATGAGCATGTATGAAAGCAGTGGCGAACTGGCACATTTCCTCATGACACCCATCACATCTCTGGGGGCTTTGGTTCAGTTTTTCACATCCGTCAGAGTTCAGGTAATTCTCAACAAAGAAAAGCTCCAACATAACATATTTCCCACCTTTCCTCCTGCTTGGTTTTCAACTTGTTGGCTTGCCTCTGCATCTTGGCCTCGAACCTATTGGATCTTAAGTACAAAACAAGATTGGTTTGCATTAGATAGCTTACCGGAAAGTACACTCTGTGGTTTTGCCTGTAAAATGCAGCTGCATTAACAGGTTCTGGTGGTTTTAGAAAAGGAGAAGACGCTGAAAGCCTAAAATAGCCTTTGCATTAGAATATTTTTTTTAAAGTACAAGGAGGCTAAATGTATCTTCTTTCAACTTGATGAACCTCAAATGTTTCTAAAATTGTCAAACCCGTTTGGACACCTGTAGATTCACAACCAAACACATTTCTCGCACGGTCCACAAAAATGTGTTGATCCTGAGATTCAGCACAAAAACACTCCCTCATGATTTTGCAGACATTTTCTGCCCCCAAGGAAGCGGTTGATGACGGCACACTCACCCAAAGTTCTCGCACTTGCAGCAGCAGAACAGGCAGACAAAGAAGGCAATGATAATAATCCCACCAATCACGGCCAAGCAGATAATCAGCGTCTGGAAGTTCACTGCCAACACACATAAGGTCAGGATGGAAGCCACAATAACAAAATAACTACTTAAGCGCACACACACACACACACACACACACACACCATCCAAAACAGGAGGAGAAAACTGTAATCATGTCTGTTGCCACACTTTTAATATCATCAACCAGGGCAGGCACACCCCAGCCTCAGGATCAGGTTAGAGACTGCATGGCGCCACAACTGCGAGTAACATTGCAGATATTTGTCTACATGTGTGTTTTTCTTACTCCAGCACAGCCCCCAGCGTGCATCATTCAAAGGGCAGAGGGCATGCGGAGGCAGGATGGTCCTGACTGGATAGGTCAGGCAGGACTTGGTGGTGATGCACCACAGGCACTGCAAGAACACCAAGGCCTTCTTTAGTATTCACGCAGACGATGAACAGTGAGGTAAGAGTGTGATATGGCAGGAGGAAGGGAGGAATTTAACGGATCAGTTACTCCTCAAACCAGTCAAACAGGTGCAGAGGCGGAGCTCCTAACCGGGACTTCTGTTTATACATACACTGGAAACTTGCAAAAGAAAACCAACATGGACCTACCGTGACATTTTTCAGGCATTCCTCGCAGCTTGTCCCGTTCTTTGACTCACAAACTGTAGGTGGAGGTGAAAATGTGGTTGGTTTATTAAACAAAACAGGGCACGATTAACTTTGTCAAGGTGATTTCTGTCTTTTCCTCCAGTGCAAACGCATCTACTGAAAGTCTCCAGGGAGGGAGCTTAAGTGAGTCCTGTTGGTTTGTTCTCACATAGGTTTTTGAACTGGGTTTAATCCTTCTGGGACATTTTCTATGGAGACGGTGCAAACAAACACACCGACCTCACAGTAGTATCAGACAATGATTGCGAGAGGCCCCGAATCAGGAAAATTAAGCATTTTGCCACATTGATCAGTTTGAAACTTGGACGGTTGGCTGGGACCCACCGTCGCCAACGCACCAAGATTAGCAAAACGAAAGTTATTTTCTACTACAAAGCAAAATAAAACGTTCAAGTAATTGCACTTGATTTTGTGCCGTCGTTTACGTTGTTGTTGTTTTTTTTAAGCCATACACGTTAGACACGTATTAATAGAACCCTACCTTGATTAGGTGAGTTAGACTGAGCAAAAACTGTCACCAAACCGAAGAGAAGCAGGACACTGGGGACAAAAACCCGAGAATCCATCACGCCGCCGCCCTGACGAAGATTAAATACGATATGACCGACTTTTCTTCCGGAACCAGCGTGCGAAGGTAGGAAATGTTTTACACAGCAGCTGGGTCGAGGTGGACTCGAGCGTTGCGTTCTGACGCACATTCATTGCGCACGGAAGACAAAGGCGAAGAGGGCGTGTGCGTCCAGCAGAGCGCATTGTTCTCTGCCAAAGTGATAGGAATACCTCAGAAACCAGTTGGGCACAAAGACTAGAAGTTTTCTGTTTTAACGTGACTGCAGGTGCAGCGATAGACCTCTCTCTGGGGACACTTCACTGATTAAACGTCCCAACAAAGCGTCCAAACAACACAATTAGAGGACAATAATTCCAATAATTTATTAAAGTATAACTTTGTAAAGCCCGTTACAAATAAAATAAGAACAACACGCATCTCTCTCTTCCTCTTTTTTAAACAAGCACAATATGTTTTAACATGTGATGATAATAATAGAACATAAAGAAAGGGGCCCCACTCTGGCCGCCTGCGGCTGATTACAGGACCCTCTGCGATGTCGTTGCCCGTGTAGTCAAATTTGCAATCAGCTGCTTCTAATGTATTATTTCACACTCGGATCATATTCAAGCAACTTGGGCCAACTTCCTTCTACTCAGTGTAATATCAGGGACAGACAGAAGCAAAGATGCAGACAAACTAGAATGAGACAGCTGCGGGTTCCCTGTAAATTATGGCTCTGCTATCCCACTTATTTGACCAAACATTAAAACAGGAAACAGTTCTGTTGCTAATCTTCTCTGTGTCCAGGATTAAATGACGAATAGGCATTTGTTTAAATCTCAGTACTTTTGAAGTATTTTGTCAAGCGTGGACACCAAATGGGAATAAACTGTTTTGACCATTATCTGTTAATACATATATTTGAGTTCAACCACTGTCAATCATTTAAACCCTCAAATGTGATTCTTAAATGCTGGCTTTGGCCTCTGGTCAGTTGTAGATAAGTAGACAACTATTTTCTGGGGAAATTATTGAAATTGATGAGGACACATGAGCTATTTGCAATCAAGTGAGTGTTGTTTTTGTTTTTTTTCCTGTTATCTGGGGATATTTGACATGGAGACACTTGCAGAAAGAAGTTCTGGCCCTCTGGAGGTGTTAGTCATGTGAGACGCTACCTCTGACAACACTCACATCACGTGACAAACACAAACTGTTAGCAGTCAAACTACCTTAGATCCTTCGAAGCATTCTATCTGCCTCTTTTACACTGAGCTTGGAATTTTCCATATTATTGCCTTCATCATGCTATTCCCTCCCAAACACACAAAGCTTTAAATACACTTCAAGAGTTAATAAATATACCACAAATTCCATGCTTTGCCCTTTAACTCACAATCACGACACCAGTCTTTGCAGATATTAGTAATGTGTACATCTTATTTCCAAACAATTCCCCAGTGAAATCACTTCTCTTTTCTCATTTCCGTTTTCTTTGTGTTACACCTTAAATACACTCACTCACTCACACAAACACATACACACACACACACACACACACACACACACACACACACACACAGCAGTAGCAGCAGGAATCCAGCCACAGCACTTTACAGTGAGAGCATACACTCATAATATTACAATATCAGGTTTATGTTCATAAACAAGTTGGAAACACACCAAAACTGGAACTCTTATTCACTATAGTTCATGATTCAAAGTAAACAAAACGTGAACACAGCATGGATAGATTGGGATGGATGGGGGGGGGGGGGGGGGTAATTTTTATGGCTCCAATAAATGCTGCAGTGTGAATATCACAGAAAACAATAATAACTCATAAAAACGCATGACCACTATGACACCCTGTCTCATATTTCTCTGTGATTCACATTAATGGCACAACCCGTGAATGATGGACTGTATTATCATCATACTGAGACACAGAGTGCTCATTATTATTATTACCAGCAGTCACTTACACGTGTTTTACACAAGAGGTGTCACATTGCATTTTAGATTCTTATACTGTACAGTGCAGTGGCCATTTAAGGTTCAATAGTAACTCTTATAATGTGTGATATACATTACAAAACAATACATGTTGGGTCAGTCTGTGTTTGCTCATGTACAGTTGATAGAGTGTTACAAGATCCTATAGATGGGGGAAATACTTATGTCATTCTGTTATCAGGGATAAATATTCTTCTTTGCAGAAGCAGGTGACTCGAGAGCCTCCAGTGCAAATCATCTCCTTTTTCTCAATTATATCAGTTTGAGATTATTTAGAAATAGTTCCTTTGGTTGCGTCTTCCACTAGTGGCCACACGGTGGCACCGATGAGCGAGCAAGCGAACACTGACCAGAGGAGGAATCATGACTGAGTCACAACCGGGTGTTTTGAAACAGGTGCAGAGAGGAAAGCAGAGAGAAATAAAGTAACAACAAGACTTTAGTATTTAACTCAACGCCACAGACAGAAAAAACAGGAGTAGGAAACCTGAAGAGAGAGAGAGAGAGAGAGAGAGAGAGAGGACGTGAGATGAGGTGTGCTTTTCTTTTGTCTGGCAGTACACTGGGAGGGGCTGTTGGGACATACTGGGACTGGGCGGCCAAGTTGTGCTTTGTTTCAAATTGAATTTCGTCCAGAAAAGGGAAGCAGAGAGAAGTCTGGAGTGTGCTTGAACATCTACATGCATTACCAGGGGATTTTAATCTGAAAGCACTGTCCCAACATACAATTTTTTTTCCCGTCTTGCTGACTTCTGCCCAGCGGAGTATGTATTTTTGAACACTCATCCTCTACCCTTTAATTCAAGCTTAAGCTGTTAGATTGAATTGGTGCGACTGCCTCCATCAAGGGACACAACCCATAGCGGAACTGAGGGACGTCTCTCGCCACTGCAGAAACCGTGGAATCTGACGGGAAGGTGCCGATCACCTGACCCATGAACTGGCGACGCTGGTCACTGACATGATGCTGCAGCGTTTCTTCACCATCATGTTGATGTAAGCCCTCATTATCTTGGTGATCTCCCCCACCTACAGACAAAAAAACCGTGTTAATGCAGCACTGACTGTCGTCGCCTTAAAGGAATTTTTCTATTAAGAGTCAATAAAGAAAGTATTTGCATTTCTACAATATTCATTTAACCAGAACATCACAAAGGACTCTTAAGTTGAGCGGTGAATAAGACAAGCAGAGTGACTTGTTTT
This sequence comes from Takifugu rubripes, assembly GCF_901000725.2. Classification (NCBI taxonomy): domain Eukaryota; kingdom Metazoa; phylum Chordata; class Actinopteri; order Tetraodontiformes; family Tetraodontidae; genus Takifugu; species Takifugu rubripes. The sequence continues at coordinate 5,913,938 of NC_042286.1, read as the reverse complement.
AAACACAGGGATGGTGGCGCACCACAGTCTCTCCAAGACTGCATTTGTTTTGCACCCAAACCTTAACAGGAAAAAACTGTTTTGTCTAAACAGAAATATATATATATGTATTTATATTTTTTCCCGTTCACACATGTTTCTGCTTTTCACATTGTGATTTAGTGTTTTATGGGTTGGAAATACAAATCTAGTCTTTCAAAATGTAACCAACCAACAATTTTCTCTGAAGAAACGTCCTGGCAATTTTACTTGCTCTGAACAGCAACAAACCCAGACAAAAACATTTTTATATGAAATGCAAAAAACATGTGATCCGTCCCTTTGTGCCTGGTAGCATGTTGCTCTTCCATGTTTCTAACACAAATTCAGATCAAACAAGGAGAAATAAATGTGAAAATGTTGTAATAATATTTGATATGGTGAGCTCTCACCAGTGGCGTCTCAAAGAACATTTCCCTCTCGTCCACAATGATCTTGTAGGTGCAGAGCGACGACGCCCCAAAGAAGGTGATGTGTTCGTACTGGAAGGTCTCCAGAGGTTTGGGTTCACCTCGTTTATACACTGACACGTTATCAGCGCTCACACCCAGCCACAGATCATGAGGGAAACCACCCTCCTTACACTTTAGAGAAGAGAGCGGTGGTTACACATCTGGTCGTCAGAAAGACCTGAAAACTTTGGTTATCTGCTCACCTCCACGTCAAACAGAGTGGATCCATATCCAGGCCATTCCTTGATGATGCTCATATATTTAAGCATGGCCTGATGCTGGGGCATGCCCTGCAGCCGGGTCCATTTCTCCAGGACGCTGGTCCGTGTCGCAGACGTCTCCTCCTTCACCCACATCTCCAACATCTGCTCCTCCTCCACCTGCAGAAAGAGACGATTTTCAATGATTTATGAGTAAACTGTAATGTAAGTAAACAGATTTACAACTACTGACCTTCTGCTTCTTCAGAGAACCAGTTTTAAAGCTTCTCCTTAGGGTGCCATCCAGGAAACTGGGGGTCTTTCGCTTCTCCACTGCCACCGGAACACCTCCCTGTCCTCCTATAGTACCTTTCCCATCTCCAGGTCCTCCTCCAGCTCCACCTGTCGTCCCCACACCTGGTTTAGTGGAGTGAAGGATGCGGTTGCGGAGGCGCCCAATCGGGTAAACGCTTCCCAGGCTCCAGCCGGCCCGGCCTGCACCGTCACCGTGGAGATACTGAAGGCGTAAAGCAGCCAAGTGCTGCAAGGTTTCCTCAGAAGCTGGGAAGTGACCACTTATTAGAGACTCGTGGGCCTTCACAAAGGAGAAAAGTGGCAGTGAGCAATTATCTCGTGATCCTCTCCATGTCGACACAGCAACATAAAACTAACCTGCTCAAACATAAAAGCAAATTCTACGCCTTCTTTTGGGACACTCTCCACATCCAAAAAGCAGTACAGCTTGAAGTAGAGCTTCCATTCTCCTTCCTCCTCCTCCTCTTCACTGCCTGCCAGTCTGGAAACACAAATTAAACAAGGCATTGAAATTAAATCTTTACTGATAGCCTGATCTATAACCTACCCCACATTAGCTTTCTGTTGCAGTTTATCAATATAGTTCATCTGTCTGTATCAGAGTCTTCACTTTGGTAAAAACCACCAAGAAATAACCTTACTTGAGCCAATACCTTTCAAACTTGGCAAGAACGTCTGCGACAATCACTCTGCTCTCTAGTGCTCTGTCTGTGACAGAGTTGTGCTCGAAGAGAGAAAACAGGTTTTTGCTGTCCTCCATGGCCAAACCTCTGATGAGCTTCTCCACAACCTGCCCAAGCAGCACATAATCACAGTAGTAGTGACAAAAAGCTCACCCAGGATCTGTCTTTGTATGCCTTTGCCTCTGTCATGCGTGTACCTCTCCAGCTGTGGTGTGTGAATTAATGGAGATCTTGCAGGATCCCCCACCGTGGCAGTAGACAGTGGTGCTCATCTCCTGTCTCAACAGCAGGGCGGCAATCTCCTCCTGAGAGGGGACGAACTCACGAGTCTTGGTCTTCTTCAAGGATTCACCAATGAAGCTTGCGTAACGCTCAATATCTGTACCAGGAAAGCGCTCACGCACCCTGGATAAGTTCAGATAACACATTTGTTGGAAAGAATTTTTTTTTTTTAAAAGCAACATAAAAATATTTGTACACACCTCTTCAGGTGGAAGCGGAGGTATCTGAGGATGGCTCGGCTGGGGAGGAAGGTGCAGCTCATGCAGGTGAGGAGATGCCAGTGCGCCCGATTGGCAGGGCTGTTAGGCTGAGGCACGTGATTGGTCTGTTTTATCACCTGACAGTAGACCTGAAACAAAAGAGAAAAATGGGATGCTCATATAAATCTTTGCTGTAGCATCATTTCTGCCATTAATGCATTCAAATAAAAAAGGCACTCCTCAAAAATAAAAAAAATGATGCAATACCTCATCCCTGAGGGGACGCAGGTCCTGGCAGGTCTGCAGGATACCCTGGATGATGGGCACGGTGTCTGCCAGAGTCTCCATCTCCTGTAGGGAGTTAAAAACTCGCACCGCCTCATCTTGAAGACTGGCGTAACCCTGCTGTCGTTGCACTGCAAACAAAGGTAATAAATGTGACAAGAATGAGAAAATGGCCAAGAAAACGGAATGATTAACAAAAAAAATCTTAAAATGAGGCTGTAACAGGAGACAAAATACACGGCACATACTTTAAATGACACATCTGATTTTGACCTGTAGGGGGCAGTAATGTACAGACATTTCATAAAGAAGAAGAGTCACAAACTTGCCCCGATGTAAATGAGTAGTGATATTCTAAAAGAAGCGATCCAGAAAATATTTTGACCGTTCCAATTGATGCAAATCTGCACTCACAGCTGGTGACCTCTCCATACGGCAGCGGCAGTAGAGGTGCGTGTAGAGGGTGCTGGGTGTATCTGAGAATGGGGTTCCTCCTGTACATTTGCTCAACTATTTCCGGGTTCACGCTGTTCTCCTGAAGTGAAAAACACAAGCCGCACAATTAGGAGAGTAGGATTAGAAAATCGTGATAAATGTCCGGGTATCTGTTTTACCTTAATGTCTCTGATCAGCTGCAGCGTTGGCGTTTCGATGGGAGTCTTGCTGTCTATGACTCCCTGAATGGCGGCTGTCCATCGCATGGCCTCATTCAGCATCTTGGTATAGAGACGGTAAGAATGCTTCCTCCCGTACACGATGATGTTCCAGTAACCTGAAAATTACAAAAATTCATAGAGAATAAAGTCTGAAAGTACTGTTTTGACCCCTAATTTAATTCATCTTCTTCTTTTCCCTTCACCTGTCTCCCTGTGCACACGTTCATCTGGCTGAATGATGGAGCAGAGAGAGTTGAGGACCAGAGTTCCCATCTTGGATGAGTTTCTCTCTGAGCTCTTGTAGTAATCCAGAGAATTGTGGGTCAGCACGAACCAGCGCTTCTTTAGCTTCAGGGAGGTGCTCTTAGCATTTGTCTTCACCTCTTTCTGCAGCCAGCCTAAACAGCATTGAGGCAGGAAGGGAGGAAAATATACCAATGAATGATTTGTCACAGCAAAAACAGACATAATCCAATTTTCATTTACCACCTCTGACTAGGAACTCCTGGCCATCAATCCTGGCATCTCCTTTGGGTTTCTGCAGGAGACTAATCCAGTGGTGCATCTCCTCTGGTGTGTCGCTGTTGCAGTGGATCACACGGTTGGCAGTAATGATGACGAAGGAGTTGGGTCTGCGCATGTAAAATGATCAAATGCCGTTTGTTCAGATGTAAAAGAGGTAGGGAATAAACTATACAGAGGTTAAAACCAGAGTTTTGTTATTCAAATGGGCTTTTTATTTTGAATTGTGAATGAACTGACTGACCGATCGGGATTGTCTGAAGCACAGACAGAGTCAATCAACCCCACATCCAGAGTTCCCTGCATGAGAAAAGAGTAGACTCAGTCATGAATCCTGCACAGCTTCCAGAAAACTGGAGTTTATCCCAAGTTGTGTGAAGACACTGACCACAGCATTCTTTGGGTTGGCCTGTTCGTGGGACATGTCCAGCAGTTGCTCTGGAGTGCAGACACGCACCTTACTGAGAACGTTAAACCAGCCGCTGCACAGACAGACAGGGCAACTCTAAGGTTAATTTCAGATGCAAACAGAGGTCTGTTACCGATTTATGCCCGACCCACCTTGCATCCTCTGGTGACTCAGCAAACACCTGATAGGTTCTCTCATCGGTCACAATGTTGAGCGCGTTCTCCTTTTCATGATTATCCACAATTTCTCTGTAAAGAAGCAAACAGATGTGTGAGAGAAGCCGCTGTCATTTAAGAAAATCAACAGTTGTCACAGAAATCTCACTTGGCAGCCCGAATGTCGATGGTTCCTTTCAGCTTCTCTTCGCTGTCGTTGTCATAATACATCAGCTTACTGTCCCTCAGCACGAACCAGCGCATCTTCCAGTTTCTGAGTCAGAAGAAGACAATTTTAAGACAGATCAAAAAGATACAGTTTAAAAGTTTCAAGCTTACCGTTTATTCTTATTTACTGTTGAACAGCAATAGTCATACATGAATGTGAATTGAATGTGCTGCACAGTCCCGAGAGAGTGATTAAATCTAAATATTCAGAAATTTTGTTTAATTAGCATGCAGTTGCAATCAGTGATAACTACAACAACCTCCGTGACAAAGTGGAGAGCCCTCCTCCCTTTTTATACAGCCAGCCGGACTTAAGCGACTCTTGTTTCGACCGGAACCACATGAAGGTTTCGTCCTTCAGCACACACCAGCGCCTCCTCCATGGAATCATTAGGCCAGCTGAAGGAGAGGAGACATAGCAGCTACGTATGTGATGGGGATGGATCTGTGTTAAATTAGAGAAAGAGTAAAAACCCACCCTTCATGTAGAGGTAGCCATGGAAGTATGGCGGACCGTTGCCATTAAATAAAGTCACTCTGCCATTCGTCACTTCTTCGTCGGTGTCCATCATGCCATCATGTTCGTCCTCACTGTCTGCATACTGCAACAGCAAATAACATTTAGATGATGCTACAAACATAGGCTTTTTGAGAAAACAAATGCTGAAAAATAGTCAAAACAGTTCCACTGCATGGCTGCTCATACATATCTGTGTGCACGCGTGTGAGGATGCGTGTAAGTGTGTGTCCTCACAGAGTCAGAACTGCCTCTGCAGGACTCGACGCTTGCATTGGTGCAGGTGGACTTCCTTGGGTGCTCCTCATCCGTCACAGCTGCGCTGCCGCGGTTGCTCCCGGATACGGAGCTATCGTCTCCGGCGGTGACGGATCCTTCCTCCTCCTCCTGATCGTAATCTGACTCGGTGTCGGCCGGCATGCTGTAGATGGGCTCATCCCCGTCCACCAGGCTCTCCACCATGCTCACCTTCCTCTCTGGCTCTGCCTTAACTTCCTCTGAGGGGGGTGGGAGCGGAACACCCGCATTATCCGTGGGTGGAGGGAGAGGAGGAGGGGGAGGGATTCCGGCAAGGGGTACGTCGTCAGTGGGCAGAGGAGGTGCAGGAGGGACTGCAGGAGGCACCGTCCCCTCTGCAAAAGCAGGTGGAGGAGGAGGTAAATGGGCAAATATGTCCTTATCCAGAGGAGCGTCTGTCTCAGCAGGTGGAGGGAAGTCAGGGAGAGGGATACATTCCTCCTCCGCATGGAAGCCTTCATCTATCTCTTCCTCTTTGGATTTACTGCAGGCAGCACTCACAGCGTTCTGTGGCTTGACCTCTGCAGCAGCTTTCATTGAAACGTCTCCCTGCGAGGGATCCACACCTTTGAAGTTCAGGAGGTCGATGAGTTCCGTGGCTTTGCGGGACGCCACCTTCTTCATCCGCTTCAGCTCCGCATCGCGGCGCAGCTGGAGCTCCTGCCTGGAGGACTCGCAAAGTTGGGACACCTCATCCTCCCTCTTCTTCTGTAAGCGCTCAATCTCCCGCTCCAACTGCAGGATTTCCTCCATCTGCCGGGTCTCATCCTGCAGAAAGGAGCACCATCAGAACATTAAACACCATCATTTTAAACAATAAACTTATCTAAACTACATTCAGATGTCTGATGGTGACAGAAAGTGACCTTTTTATCATCTGTATCGGTTGTCTCTTCCTGCTCATCTGTGCCCGATGCCCCTTTCTCCTCCTCTTCCTTCTTCTTCTGCTCTTCCTCTACCTTCTTCTTCTCCTCTCTAAGCTTCCGAGCCCGAGCACGGGCCACCTGCCCTCGTCGGTGCCGCTGCAGCACCAGCGCTGCCTGGCGCTGCTTCACAAACCGCTTGCGTTGGACGTGCCTTCGTAAGTGCTTCTGGAGGGTGATAACACTAGAACGAACCTGCTTGAAATGCTTCCTGTTGAAAAATATTGAAAGCAGCGTATAAGACCAAGGACACATACTGTACATTTTCTAACATTTTCAGGAAGACAACAAAACATTTGCAGTTTTCTTCTTGGTCTCTTACTTGGCAGAGAAGGTTAGAAGGTGGGCTCGAATTATCATGGCAGCTTGACACCTGACTTCATCTCTGTCTTTCTCCAAACGGTGCTCCAGGGACTCTTTCATAAACACCTGCAAATCAAAGATGTATAGGAAGACAGTTCGATTATTATTTTCCCTTGTGCAATGTTTTATGATCCCATATGAGGACATTTATTCCCACCTTGGTTTTGCCAAGCTGCCATTCTTTCTTGGTCTTATCATATTTGATTAGAAGGTCTGTACTCTTCTTCTTATCATCTGCTGCTGCTGCTGCTGCCGGGACTCTGTCTTTCATAATAATCTTATACCTGATAAGGAGGAGAAAACATTTAAGACAACAAAAGAACAGGAGCAGCCATGATTAAAATATTTACAAATCAAAGAGGCCAACCGAGAGAAAAAATCTTTGAAAGTTCTGCGCACGGGGAACCCGGCTCGACGGATTTTCACTGTCTCCAACATCCCAGAATACCTCAGCTGGTTCAGGACAACCTCTGGGTCAAACACGTTTGGGTTCTGCAAGTAGAAGGATGCAAAATATCTCATGTTTGACTTTGTGGATGTCGACCAGGTGATTGCAGGAGGTGTGGGACCAAGCAAACCTTCTTCATGTTGGGCTTTATGCAGCGGATGAAGAAAGGGTTGGACACACTGAGAGTGGCCATGAGCGCATGGAGGGAGTCCTTGGAAGGAGAAAAGGACATTTAAATTTATGCTGCCTTTGAGAAATCTCGAGGCAATTGCCCTTTTAGAGAGAGAGAACCCAAACATGTGATGATTATCTTGTAACAAAACCAGAACTTGGACCAAAGAGGTCAACGTGTGGTGTATGAGCCACCGTGCACATTCCTGGTGGTATGTATCACTCACCCTGAACTGAGAGCTGACGGTTGGTTTGCGTCGAGCCGTTCCCATCTTCTCCTCATTGTTCCTGCTGCCGACCTTTTCAAACAGGTCATAAATAAAGTCCAGTCTGATGAAAGACACAGATATGCACATTACATCACCCTAGTAATGAAATTGGTTCTTAAGAATGACCCAGCAGGCCTTTTTTTTCTTTATTTGAATGTCCTGCCTGCTGTCCTTGAGCAGGTTTAGGATGTCATCTCTGAAGGTGTCTCTGTTCTTCTCCAGAATCCCTTTAACATCATACAGGACCTGTTCAACCAAACAGGTATTATATGGTAAATCTTTGAGAGCTCACACAACACATCCAGCGTGCTGAAACCGAGTGATCCTCTAATGTTTCTCACCTCCCCAGCGTAATGTTTGATCCCAAACTGATGGTCAGCGAGTCTAGGTTTGACATAATATGGATTTGTCTGCAGAAAATGGAAAAATATACAAGAGAGGACATTTACTTGCCAGCACAGCATTTTCAGTGTCTGAAATTTGAAGGAGTGACTGTCTCACAGAGTGTCTGCTGTGCAGTTTCTCCAGCAGAGTGAAATCAGTGCCTTTGGGAAATCGACTCTCCTCGTTCACCAGCGCCAACAAGCCCAGTTTCTGAGAGAGATGGGGAAAACACAGTGTTACTGCATCAGCGCCACTTTTCTGACACTTAAGCTCTATTAGAGCAGTTACCCCGATGCAAACATCCACCAACTTTTATCCATTTCCAGAGGAGATAATAAACTGTTTACCTTCTCTATCAGGTCGAGACACTCTGCATTGTCCATCCAGTCTATGGCGTCCCACTGCACCCCTTCCCTGTGAGGATTAATATATGGGAAATTGTCTAATCAATCAATTATTTTTTTAAATATTTTTTCATGCTTCATGTGCCAGACATGTTGCTTTTTATGAAATGATTTTACTCATGTGGGCATAAAATCCCTTGGTTGCTGGTTAAACCTGTTAGTTTCCACCAACAGTCTAAAAGCAATGGTGGTTTGGTTGACCTGTTGTACTCCAGCTGCTCCAGGGAGAAGATGTGCTTATTGAAGTACTCCTGAAGTTTCTCGTTGGCATAGTTGATGTTGAATTGTTCAAACCGATTCACCTGGAAGCAGAGATGCATATTAATATACCTCGTCTGGTCTGCAGAGACTTACAAGGGAATGTCAAATGTCTCACCTCAAAGTTCTCAAAGCCAAAGATGTCGAGGATGCCGATGGATTTAAAATTCTCTTTGCCTTTAATCTTCTGATTTATCTTGAGGATGATCCAGGAGAAACACTGGGAATATAACGCCATGGCAACAGAGTCTCGGGAATCTATGGCCTGTAACAGGGAAAAGGTGTGTTGGACTCGTTTTTGGTGTGTTTGAGGTCAATGTAAAATAATTGTATGCATTCCTGACCTGCTCTATAGTGAGTGGGGAGCATATTTCCTCCCCCCTGAGGATTATGGACCGTTGAGTCAGGACTTCAGACAACTGGAAGGCATCCAGTCCCAGCAGTTCACTGGCATTACTGACCACTGAAAGACCGACAAAGATGCTGAAAACACATTTCTCTTTGGTTTCACATTTCCAGACTCACATTACACACAGACCCACCTTGCTTGGTGGTGATCTGCGCTCCTCCGGCAGTCATGAACTCGATGTTTCCCAACTGGAGGACTCCTGACAGCAGCTTAAACATGTCTCTGATTTCGTCCTCTGTGAACTGTAGCACCTTCAACGCCTCCTGCTCCGGAAAAAAGACGGCGTGAGAGATCAGACACGAGCGGACACAGAGGTGAGAGTGACAGAAGTGCAGCCACACTGACCATGACGCTGTTAAACAGCTCTTTGTCATTCAGACTCTTGTCCTTCAGACAACCTGACTGGCTGAGGTAGTGGAACAATTCAGGAGAGTCTTCCAGGAAATAGAGGTCTGGCAGAGAAAATAGATTAAAATTAATATTGCAATTCAGATTCTTAACCTGAACTGCATAGTTTTCGCATATTTCCCCACTTTTATGCTCTTTGGTGGCTCCTGCAAGCAGAGCATAGAAGATATGGTAGTTTCTTTCACCGGGGTTTTGGCGTACCACTCGATTCTGTGGGAAAATCCAAGTGGCAACACCGTAACTAACAAATTAACAAAATTTCACAACAGTGCAAAAGAATTTTAGCTCATGTCAAGAAGGATGACTCGGATTCTTTACCTTCTCCAGCAGATCTGAAAAGCTGTGGGTCAAGGACAAAAAAAATACCTGAGACAGTCACAAATATGGGTGCGCAAAGTTGCTAAAGAATATTTAAATTCTTCGATCTTGGATGAAATCCACTTATTTCTTTTTAAAAGTACAAGGATACAGTCAATGATGCAGCCGCCCTGGATGTTTCCACACTCAGAGAAGTGGAGTTGGATGAATTTTCCAAAGCGGCTGGAGTTGTTGTTGTAAACCGTCTTGGCATTGCCGAACGCTTCCATGATCGGACTGTCAAGAGAGTATAAAGAGACTATAAGTGTTTTTATGAGTATTCAGCACAGAATACAGCAAACAGTAACTCATCGTTAGCTGCAGATTTGGATAAAGCACCCTTATAAATGCTGTGCTGAGTTGATTTAAGGCTTGTGGTTTGGGACAGGTGTTACAGGACCTGAAAAATGTTCCATCACAGGAACCCTGAGCATCTGCAGTACCTGCTCTGTACGATGGCCTGTTCCACCCGAGTACTTTTCTCTGATGAAGGCGTCCCGGCTGAGTTCTGGCTCATTACTGACAGGAACTGAAGCAGCAGTTTGGTGCTTTCTGTCTTTCCTGCCCCTGATTCACCACTTGAACACACACACACACACAAACACACACACACACATACAGGCACACAAAAGATTTAATTAAACACATTGTGACATTTTGTGACATTCGAATATCTCAATACTTAATTGCTACTGAGGTTTGATGGGTTTGTAAATTGCATTAGCTCTAATTGAGTTTGAGTCAGGAGTGAAAATAAATAAACATAATGAAACTGGATGAGATGGCTGCACTCACACTGATGGAGTCAGTGTCTTGGTCTGGACAGATGCAACTGGTTTAGAACATTTAGAAGCATCATAAATCTTTATATTACTCCCCCACCCCATCCAGCTGCTGTGCCAGACTAACTGACCTGGATAGTTTGGGACTATTTGCTAATTCACTTAAGGCTGATGTTAGTAGGTGCTTAGCTGAAAGACACTACAAATATGGATAGTTTGATTCAGTTCACAAGATAAAAAAGTGGATTAATCATCATTTCCTCCATAAACATAATCCACAACGGTTGCTTCATCATGGTCGTCACTGACCTGATGAGCACGCACTGGCTGTCATGGCGCTTCCAGATGCAACGGTAGCATTCGTTAGCCACAGCGAAGATGTGCGGAGGGAGCTCCCCCAGATGGTGCTTGGAGTACAGGTCCACCCTGTCGAGGTCATACAAACCTGGGATCTGCTTGTAGGGGTTCACAGCTGCCAGAATGCTGCCAATATTTGTCTGTGGGGAGGAGAGGCGACATTGGGCCCTCTTACAATCAGTGAAACTGCTCAGTTTTGTGTTAATCAGGACAGGAGGGTGGGAATGTGGTTTTGTACTTGGAATTTTATTTACAAAGCTGAGAATGTTGAAAACAGTGAACATTTCATACTGAAATGGTGACCCAGCAGGGTAAATTCTCATGATCAGCTTAAGGCAAATCCATATAAGGACAACATTTCATCATCTAGATTAGGTCACACCCAGTGAGGCTGGTATTGGTCCATTTGCTGATAATCTTTCAGAAACTGACTTTAATCATAAACCAGTTTTAGGTCTCAATCATAATTATTAAATCTCAATACCCGCAAAGAGATGATCATCTTCTCAGAAGACGCGGGTAAAACAAAAACCCACAGGCAAAGTGCAGTAATGTAGTTTCAGAGCATCAGCTGACATATTTATTCATTTACAACACACAAATAAACGACTAAAGCAATTCATTTCTGGATTACTGTGTGTGTTATTGGCTCTGATAAAAGCAGTGTTGCATTATAATGCTAAAATAGCTTTGAATCTTTTGTTTTCTGAGGTGGTCTCTTGAATAAAATAGCTACAATAGCTCCAGAAAATGGGGCTCAGCCTCTGCAGCATCCTGTCAGACACACATTTCTACCTGAACACACTTACATATATGTTATCCTTTTGGTAACGCTGGTACAAGTTGTGCATGATAGCGGCCTCATGCAGCTCAGCCAGTGCAGACATGTCCTCCACCCCATCGATGCTGGACTGATGCATGGCATACACTCGCTCCCTGGTGACCTCGGCCTGCTGCAGATACAACACCTGGAGGACAACACAGCATCTAAAATGTCACCTGGCACATCGGATGTGTTGAGCTGCATGATTTTCTTAGAGGACTTGATTATTGTGAAACGGGAACAAAACATCCTCAACATTTAACTGTTGTTTAAGAGTTTCTAAATCATATTTACCAATAATATATGCTTTAAAAGTTTATATTTTGAGGCTGATCCTATGGGTTTAGCTGTGAAGTTCTTTCTGAAGCCTAGATTGGAGGATAAAACAGTGTTTTTGAGGAGATGATGTGCTCAAGAACAGAATAATAGTGATGCAATGGGATGAAAAAACACACAATGATCAGACCCTCATGGTAGTTTCTCTAACTAGACCCCCATTCCTGTCGTGTGTCACCATGGAAACGGAAGAGCAGGGTGATGAGATGGGTGGAAAACACAGGGCTAAAAGTGGAAGTTGAAGGAGGGAGGAAGAGTGTAACTGATCTGATCTGGCAGAAGCTGAAAGGTGGAAGAAGCCTGGGGTGTCAGACACACGTAAACACACACACACGCACACACAACTTCCTATGCTGTCTCAACTGTGTAAGCACAGGAACAGATGTGATGGAAGTCTGTTGAGTGCGACAGAGCCGCCGTCGGCCTTCAGGCGTCCCGCTCTTAAGTAAATCTATTACACTGCGCTGTTCATTCGCTGAGCGGTTGTGTGCAGTCAGTCAAACCTGCAGCAGCGTCACCGTCTGGACCGGAGATGCCGTCCATGGGTGACCATATGCTGCCTTTAATGCATCCCTCTTATTTTGCTGATACTCTGTCAAAGCAGCTGATGGAGGTTTGACCAATCTACCAAATAACCACAGTAACCATTCTTTACTCACTCAACTGTAATGAAACAACCTAATTAGCCTTGGTCCTCCATTTGGGGGCGTGTGTCTCATACAGCGTTCACTGGTTCACATCTCATCTCCAATATGACCCCCTGCACTTGACTCCTTTTAACAACTGTCATGACGTGTCCAGTCCAGATCTGCTGAGATGTTGTTTTCCACATACTAATACTGTGCATCAAGGCTAATTAATAAATACAAATTCTATTCATTTTATTCATGGCACAGAAACTAATAAGCTCCTATGCTGCAATGCTAAATAAAGGAGCTGCATTGGTAATACAGCAAATTAAAGATGAGCCCTCTGTGGCTGCGCAGGATGACTGCAGCTTTTTAGTGGTCAAACAACTGAAACTGGGTTTAAATCATTAACAACTGCTGAAAGAGACACTGTAAAAAGCTTTAACAGCCGGGTGAAAGAGTGTGAACGTTAACCTGATGGCATTTACAGCAGTGGCATTAATGTTTATGCAAAATAAATAGCTCAAATTTTCTTTTTCCCCTCAAAAGTCATATGAAAGATCTGAATATGTGGTTTGAGTGTGCCATCTGTGACGGCGGCGTGCATATGATGCGCTAACATGCCTGATAGTCATGCTGAGAACATCTGTGCACATGAAGATGCAACGTCTGATATAATTTGTGGGAAAAAAAGGATCAAATAAGTGATCGTTTTATCCATTTCATATCAGATTTCTCACTCTTTGGGTTCCCATCCCACAAGAACTCTGTCTGTCTTCTGTCTCATCTGTCGTTCTCTTTGTAGCAGCACCTTTTATCCTCCTCATTTTCTTTGCTGTAGGCACCTTTTTTCTTTCCCTCTCGCTTTCCCTCACATTGTCCCGCTCTTCGTCATTAATTTACCACATGCGATCTGCCTGCACTGCACACGTTTCAGCTGCTGCTCCAGCAGTGTGAATAAAGCATCTATATATTAACTTTTATATCATTACTGCCTGACTGGCGTGATAAGGGTTCTTCCTGGGAAAATGGAGAGCTTTTTTCACCTTTTCGGGTGGAGATTAAACCGAGAAGCCAAAATGGCTCACAGTGCCTGACCCACATGAAAAAAAAGTTTTGGGGAACTTCAGATGGAGACAAATCAAAATGAGGAGGAGAACTGACGTGTTATAAAGTAAGAAACTTTGTCAGCGTCTGAAGTAAAAACCCTTTCACGACCATGTCTGGCCTTTCTCCTCCGGCTCTCTTACACATATATACACAGTGCCCAAAATGGCACAATTCATATTTAATAATTAATTACCGGAGAGAAACATTTTTAGGAAAGTAGCACTGGAAATTCCAGCAACTGCATGCAAATTCGATTTTATTTACACTGTAAAAGATTGTAAGTGGTTTGTTATACAGTTACGCTTTCGTTTTCATCAATTTTTTAATATTGCTGCTTTTCTTGAGTTGAAAGAATGCATTTGTAACCTGCTTTGTGCATATGAACACACACACACACACACACACACACACACACACACACACACACACACACACACACACACAATTACAGCCTCCCGTATAAAAGCCTCTGATGTCTGAAGCTCCTTTGCATGATTCAGGAGGAGAGCCAAGGGAGACAGGCCTCTTCATCTGAATTCACATATTAGCAGCAGGCAGAGTGAGGGATGAGAGAGATTCAGATGGAATAGAGAGAGAGAGAGAGAGAGCGAGAGAGAGAGAGAGAGAGCTGTGGGCACAGTGACCTATATGCTGCAGAGAGCTCTTTTTTTAGCCAAAACGTACTGTATTATCCAGAACTGTATCCACCTGCAGGTCTTCCCGCTGACCCCGGATCAAAATTTCCAGACTACCATGGATGAGATTAGGATTGAAAACCTTATTCAGCTTTATGTGACCCTTCAGATTAGAGGTAAATAGTACAGCTGCAGTCAGTAGTGCTGGGAACAGCAAAAAGAAATGAGCTCTTGAGCAGTTATCATGAGAAACACTTGATTTAAAATGAGACTCACAGTAAGAAATTCATAAAAGCTGAAAGTTTAACCTGACAGAAAATAATTACATAGAAGTACCTTTCTTTGGGTTGATGTATTAAAGTACACCAGTGTCAATATTACCTTTAAAATGCTATTTATACCAAAGGCATCATTAACTGGATATCATGTACATTAAAGCGCTCTTGCAAAAATGCATATTAGTGCCTACACTGGCTCATCTGATGCTACAGATTTTGCTACTGATGGTGATATTTAAGCTACATTTGAATGAGGAAAAATGTGGAATTACTTTCCTTTAACTAGAGATTCTGAGTCAAATAGGGTGGAAAACAAGCTTTGGTCTGTCTCTGTTAGACTCATGGATGTGTAAGACTAAGGCATAACATCAGGATTTAGTGATTAGTGGATGGATTTCAGCTTAGGTTTCACTTGAGGAAGACAGGTGGAACACAGGTGAATCACTGACATGGAAATGTATGCTGTAATATTCACTTTGGTTCAGTTAATCTCCTTATGAGAAACAAGTGAGTAGCATCTTCAGAGGGTTAAAATATAGTGAAGAGGGATTTGGGTCAGGAGGTTACGCGGCGATGTAGTTTTACTTTATTACAGCACTTTTCACCAGGCACGTTTACGCTATGCGTGTGTCACGTCTGCAGTTATTTGTCTGCACAGTGGAGGAGGACGACACCCCTGGAGCATGTTCTACGCTCGCGTGAGGTCTCGCTGCCGCTTCCACGCACGCTAGCTTGTGAAATCCAGGTCACGGTACACAGATTGTGGCTGAATCACTAACATAACCTGTGTGTGCGCGTACGTGTGTGTGTGTGTGTGTGTGTGTGTGTGTGTGTGTGTGTGTGTGTGTGTGTGTGTGTAATACAGGTGTATGGTTGACTTCTGTGTAGCCATCTGTTTTCATGTTTACATTTTTTCCTGTAAAACATGTGGGCTAACATACACACGCACACGCACATCTGTAGTTACAACATACTGAGGGAGCATTGCAGAAATTATTGCTGAAAGATGTGTGTTCGTAAAGGTTTAGTACAGCAATGCTTAATGTGGTGATTTTACAGTTAATCCTTCTGTCAATAATTCTGCAGATATATCCCATATCTATGAGAAGTGCATTGTTGTTATACTGGATTAATTAAATTGTATCAATTAAGATTGAAGCTATTGTGATCTCATAACATCTAATCATGTTCCACGTGATCATTTTGTACAGTTACTGTGACTGTGGATGACTGATAATGACGTCCATGTTTTTATTGGAAACTGTTCACAGGACATCTGTAGGAATCCCAGATTGAAAGGAGCTGAAAGGAAGAGCAACACCAGCCACTCATCCAGAGTCAGTGGAGAAAGTTTTACTCAGACATCCGACAGCAGACTGAATACTAGATGGTTGGGTGATACAGGGACTGCAGAATATCCTGGAATAAGCCTCATTTTGTCTTAGACAGGCCCTGTATGAACTTCGACTGTTCTCCCATCTCTATCAAACTAGGCTTCAAATGACTGTGCATTATGAAGATGAAATCTAAACCTGATTATTGATTAATAATTCCAACCGTCCTCTGCAACAACAGCTATAGCACCTTTGGTTCGGGTGCAGCAGCATGCTGGATTATCTGTGTCAAGAGTGCAAGCTACTATGAATAAAATGAGGGATTGCCTCTGAACCGCTGTTGAGCTGATGTGAAGCGAAGGCTCGTAGTGTCGAAGCCACAGCACTTGTAACCCAGGATCTGGGTCGTTTATTACCTAACCAGCAGAACATGGCAGCCTGAGAGAAAATACTGTAGATGCAAAGTAGAACAGGCTAACGCCCTTAAAATGTTGCCATATTGTACTTGAAATAAAGAAATATGGCCAATATCAGTGTAACACTGATGACTGATGTTGGGCCTGAGACTGTCTTGAAGAGATGAATTCAAGTTAGGGGGGAAATTATCCCATCCTGCTGGTTCTCCATCAAATATTCACCAGCTCCTGCACAGCTAGCATTTAAACACCGACAGCTAACCAAGCACTAGATCAGCAAGGCAGCGAGCTCCGCATGGGGGTTGGGGAGTTGGGGACGTTCATAATCCAGTGCATGAATAACTGCTGCAACCGATTCTGGTTTTGGAAAATGCCTCCCTGCGTCTGCTGTGTCCTCAAAAGACACAACGGTTAAAAAGCAAAATGAAGCCAATTTATGTCTTCAAGGCTGGAAAGTGGTGGAGCTCATGCGTGTTTTTGGTTCACGTTCACCATTAAGAAATGTTTGTATGGAGAAAGACTGGACGTGAACACAG
Source organism: Takifugu rubripes (assembly GCF_901000725.2). Lineage (NCBI taxonomy): Eukaryota > Metazoa > Chordata > Actinopteri > Tetraodontiformes > Tetraodontidae > Takifugu > Takifugu rubripes. The sequence continues at coordinate 5,897,068 of NC_042286.1, read as the reverse complement.
AGATGAAGCCCGAGATTTAATACTCATTTCCAATATTTTAGCAGATGTCCTGAGTTTAAATGGCTGAGGAGCCTGGAGCTGCAGTTGAGTTCTGAAACAAAACAAGCAAGTGTGGTATGGCTCGCCTTCGCCTCTAGTGCTCCTCTGGAAAGTGCTGAATGTGTGTCAGCGATGAATTCTGCATATGTATGAGAAGAGCGCAGAGGAGGAGGATGCGGATGAAGGCAATTGGACCATCATCACCAAGAATTTTTATTAATCTTCCCTTTATTTTGACAATTCACTGGCCACATGACACAACTCTTGTGCGGGGGGAATCTAACGGCCCCATACAGTTCCTGTTGGGGGTGAAATTATTAGTATACCTGCTTTTGATCTATATGTAACGGTATTCAGTTTGCTGCAGACATAATCCAAACATTATCTACATTCCTTACCTCTCCATAGTCGGTCGTGATGACAAGGATTCCATCTCCACAGGAGTTGACTGTTGCAGGAAGCAGCTGCTCCTTCTCTCTGACCCAAACGCGGGCTCCCTGCATCAGACACAGAAAAGTTCAACTTGATGGGAGGAAGCATGAAAGTATGCCGTTAAATGACTATAAGAGAGCAGGTGTGTGTGCGTGTGTGTGTGTGTGTGTGTGTGTGTGTGTGAGTGTGTGTGTGTGCGTGTGTGTGTGTGTGTGCGTGTGTGTGTGTGTGTGTGTGTGTGTGTGTGTTTTAGGGTCATGAAAAAGCATCTTGCAAATATAAGATCATACCTGCAACCACTGAAAAGATTCACTGGAGGGGGGTTACGGGGGGGAAGGGTACAGGGAAGGAAGGAGCATGATGGATCTGTCTAACTTATGTCATTGCTATACCAACTGTCTGCTAACTAGATTGTGTGTTTGTTAGATCACAGACATATCACAAATCTCGCATATTTTAAATTAGGTTACATATAATTCTGTTTAATTTACAGTAGGATATTTGAAGGGTGTGTTAGGGTTGTTGGGGGGTGGGAGGTGGGGGGCAGAGAGAGTGAATAGTTTAAGCAACAGATGGGCCCAAATCCCCTGACAACTTTTATCTTTCTATTTTCCTTTTCTTTCTCTCTTTTTGGCATCCTTGTTCCACTTCCACACACACGCACAAATTGAGAAAATTAGCCCCCAAACACACTGAGTTAACCAGGCAGAAATCACACACACACACACACACACACACACAGTGTATTTATCCGCACTATTGGATCGCTCACAGTGACGCTTGAGGGTAAAGCCTGTCTAATTGCTTTTGGCTACTGAGTTCAAGACTTTTGGCTCCTGGGAAAAATTTACTATTTTAGTCCAATATTACACAAGTGACGAAGCAGAGTAATAATATCTGCAATTCCACACATCTCTGCACTGTTTTATATGGAAGAAATTATGCGCTACTTCTCTCTCTCTCTGATGCTCCGTCTTCTTGATCCAGTCTCATTGGTACCTCAGCACTGTTTTAACTGATGACATGGACTCTGGTTCTACTTAAACCTGTAACACCGAAGCTTTTGGGATAATCCTGTAGTGCAGTTGTGGTCCATAAACTCTTTCTTTCTTAAATGTCCCCCATAAACAAAAATCCATTTGAATCTTCAACCTCTGACTTTATCTACATGCCATTTGAGTAAATTGGTCCCAGATCGATGTACTCTGCATCGTCTGTATGCTGCCAAAGAGAGAGGAGTGTTATAAATGACCCACCAGCAATGCATTACAACTTACGCTCACAGACACCCTTGTAGTTCTCCTCTTTGTGTCCTCCTCCCATCCCCCCATTTATTACTGGTCCAGACGGACAGGAATGGCCATGCATGACAACAAACTCCTGCACTGAGGGCAGCATGTATGATGATCGCCAGGTTTCTGCTGCATGAAATTCAAACTGGCTCACTGTCAATCCTGTCAACCCACCTTTTGTCACACTCCATTTGACCTCAGTTGTCACTTTACCCTCAAATATGACCCCTGGATGCCCTCTGGATGTGGTGAAAACCTATGAAAACATAGCTGATAAGGGCAGGTTTCCAATTTAATAACTTTAGAAACTACTTTTTTTCCTGTTTTTAAAATGTCCACATGCCTCACAGAGGCCTTCTCTCTAGCTTTTTTGTGACTGGACTAAACAACAACTTTATATTCCATTTTAAGATGTGTCCTCTTATTAGAACACCCTTAGACAAAGTCTCTGATGTGACCTAAGGAAGGTATCAGTGTGATAAGGACTAGTCAAGGGTTATCTGATACACTGTCATTTTAATGGAATGAAATCCTTATATTACACAGTAAATGAGCATCATTTAATCACCCCTCCTCATTTATTTTTCTCCAAAAGTGACGAAAAAACCTTCTCATGACAAACTAGCACAAGAGTGACTCCCCCCTAACCACAACACAGCAGCAGAATCTCGAGACTACCTCAGAGATCTGGAAATAATCAGCAGATGTGCACAGCCCAAACACCTAGCCCCCAGTGCCAGACAGACCACCTGCCACACACCAGACCGGTCCACCTCATCAGGTCCTGTGCACGAAGGCGAGCTGGGTGGGGTCGAATGAAGGAGAGGAGAGAGTTTGAGAAGCAGAAGAATCTTCATTAATCAACACTGGAAGGGCAGCATGGCCCTGAGGTTCCAACAGCTATACACGAGTGTGTGTGTGTGTGTGTGTGTGTGTGTGTGTGTGTGTGTGTGTGTGTGTGTGTGTGTGTGTGTGTGTGTGTGTGTACATTTGTCTAATAGAGCCCTTGTTTCTGCAGAGAAATCACATGGATCCAATGCTATTTGACTGAGGCGTCGCCTTGGAGACGGCCTGATGAGAGATGTTCACGCCCTGGAAAACACAAACCACCGACCCAAACATGCAATTAATGTCAACAAGCATGTGCACATTTCCAACAGTCGAGCACGTTCGACAGTGACTCCGCACATTTGACTCTACACTTCAAACATCCAGAGTAAACGTCACAGTAGAGACTCACATTCTCACCTGACACAGAACTTTAGAGGGGTCTAGTCAAACACCACTGTTAATGTGGCACAAAAAGACTAAAAAGGGCTAATAAAGGGGAAGATGAAAGACAAGGAGCCAGGGCACATAAAAAGAATGGCACAAAGTTAGAAGCATGTCTGCCGATCAGAAGGCAGATGCATGGACACAATGAAGGAACGAAAAAAGGAATAGTGTTAATTGATGGAGGAAAAACAGACTGAAATTTGGAGCAAAGGTTAAAAACAGAGAATACTGAGGAAGACCCAGAATGAAAGAGGGGAGACGCATGAATAAATAAAGAGAGGACAGCTGACCAGTCAGCGGCTAATGGAGGAAGACCAACATGGTGGTGGGAGGCCACAGGAGGGTCTCTGGAGACTGCAGGTCAGAGGTGAGTTTAAGAACCACTTCAGATTTGTGTTTGTCTTTCTGTCTGTCTAACCGCCTCAATAAGCACATTAACTACACTTGCTACAACTATTAATCAAAAGATCAACAAGCCCGTGACAACAGAAGAGGGAATCGGTAATTTCAGCTCAACTGCCATTTTCAGAATATTTTTGCTACCCAAAGCTCAACTTTGTGTTCTGTTAACTCTTCACACCATAAAGCTCCTGGAGATGCTCTCCTGGATGATGGATGGTGGGCGTGGCCAGAAATCTTAACCTGAGTTAATAGCATGAAATGGGAGAGAATGGGAGTCAGTTTCAAACTGAATTTTACTAATACAAGAGAAAAAGTCCACACTTCCTCTGACAAACAGTGCAGCCACATTGTTTTAACCATGTAACTCAACCTGGCAGATTCTATATTAGAGGCCTTGCTGCCTGCAGGAGACACGTCTCAGTTACCTTCCACTGCAATGCATTGTGGGATAAATATAGTTCTCAGAGCCAGAAATGTAGTTCTTCTTGCATTTAACAATTCAACTGGCCCTGGATTATTCTTCCGCAACAACAAACCCACAAATTAAAAATGCATTTTTTTTTAATGTGTTTTTTGTACAAAAGACCTGACGGTGACTTACTGTAGGCGTTTCCTCTTTTCCGTCTCCTCTCATGCAGCTCAGGCCTGTGTCACAGGCTTAAACTGTGTCACTAATATTCCATTAAAGGTGATAATACAATTGGGACAGGGAGGCTTTCAGCAGATTATGGTAGCTGGAAGGCGAACATCACGCGTTCATGTGAGCGCCGGCCGGGTGCTACAGCGCATCACCTGTCTTATGAGTCACATCTGCCACTGATGGGGATTAAAGTTTAAAAATGTAATACATTTTGGCTTCATTGAACTTTACATTAAGGACACCATGTGGCTGAAACATTTAGATGGCCTTAAATCAAGCAAAGATTATCATCCGTGAGAGTGTGAGTGAATGGTATGTGTGCGTGCGTCCTGTGGACTAGTGACCTGTCCAGGGTCCCTTCCTGCCTCTTCATGTCTTATATATAGAAAGTATGGGTCATGTATCATGTAACATCAATAAGAATTAAAATTATGCTTTGATTTAATGTACTACCACCTTTTCTTCAGCCAGTACTCACTGAATACACTCATTAATACTGTAACACAAACATTTTGAGTGCTGAAAAGTAATTAAAATAAGTTTTCACAAAGCCTATATTTGACTATGAATCAAGATGGTGAACGAGCAAGAGGAGATATAACAGACTCCTCCAGAGAAAACAATATTCAACTACTGTTTGCTCCTCTTTCAGTTCAATGAAAGGATCATTGATACCTGCACTCACACCGAGCAGATGTGCTGTTACTTATGTCGAGCTTTACATGCACGACCTTTTAACCTGTCCCGACTTCCAAAGCAAACACACAAATGGCTTATCCACAGTAAACGGGATCAGAGAGCAGCGCTAAATTACAAACAGGGATAAAGACAGCAGAGAGAAGCAGATGCTGATGTTATTGTGCGTGTGTGTGGATGTGTGTGTGTTTGGGTGTGTGTGTATTTCTACAGTTGCAAATCCTCTTTGAGTTACCAGTTTTGAGCAGTCTGCTAATTATCACATTCTCTCTCATCTTGGATTAAACAACTGTCACACCACCCCACCCCCACCGACACTTGCAGCAGCAAGGATCCACGGCAACGGTGTAAAACAGGGCACCATGGAAACAGCCGCTCTCTGTAGTGGATGATGGGAAATGGTGTTCAGATTGAGAAGCATGTGGTACCTTATCCCTACAGGTGTAAGCATCTTTTTAAGTGAGAAGAAAAGATTCCTTTGCTACTGAAATACGTGGGACCAAGTTCTCCTGGCCTGATCCACCACAGCATTAAAGCCAGTAGATGGATTCTTTCAGATGTTGTTTTATTCACAGCCTGTGAACGGCTCATGCGGAGAGTAAAGGAGGAAATGAAAGGATTGAGTGAAAAGATGGATGTGGAAAAATGCCAGAAGGAGGCTGAAGTCTGGCGGAGCTGCACCTAAAGTGGTCGTTCCACTGAGATCTCAACACACCAAGTGATTCGCCGCGGGGAGGGAGAGAGCGTCGGATGGAGGGAAGAAGAGAGAGCGGCAGAGCCAATGTAGCTCCTGAACAGAACAAATGCATTTGGAGCCACTGAATATAGGTCACACATCTCTACTGACTGTTCTCTCCAATGAACCAGCTTCCTGCAGAATTCCCTGCATAATATGCGCCGCATTCCATGGACTGTTACGTTTATCACAGGACAAAAACTGGAATTCCCCTTACAGTTATGTGTGAACAGTCATACAATCATACACAAGGTAGGTCCCAAGGATGGAATGTTGTGAGAAAGCCTTCATTGCGCTGCAACTATTTTAAGTGTAGTAACCACTCAGACAATTGCAACGTAGAAAATGATAACGTATGGGTTGTTTAGACTAAGAAAGTCGGCAGAAAACAAACAGAAAACATGAAAAAAAGAGGCCAGAACTGTTGAATCTTCAGGACCTGAAAGGAAAAAAAGCATCCCAAGCCAACAGATATGATGTGACCATGGCAGGAAGCTTTAAAAATTGGTCACGTTTGGGGGAGGGGGGTCGCTTCTGCACATTCACACGCTACAAATGTGTTGCTGTAGACCTGTCCTGACCTGTTAAATGAACCCAAAGTGACCCTGTGGCTAAATGTGACCAAACAGACTGACAGACATAAACACAAAAAAATCAAACATTAAGCAAGCAAAACAGGTTCTGTTGCTTGAAAGGTTCCAGATTCAGAACAAAGTCCTCATTCAAGCTCGCTTATCCAAGACAATAAAAGCAACAAACACTTCTCCGGAAAGGAAAAAGATAGTTACCATTTGGCGTCTCTATCATTGGGGGAGACACTGTTGATCTTCTGTGAAACATCACATCACCTCCACATTGTTATCATGTATCTCCCATTCATCCACACACTCTGCAGATGCAGGAAATGCATGCCAAGCACCAAGAAGTGAACTGTTAATGCAACCATTGCACAGGCATAGTGAATAGTCTGGTGCAAAGGGTGCGTTTCCATGTTTTAATTCTGACTGTATTAAGCAGAAACTGCAGAACATTATTATCAAACTAAGAAACATTTTTCTAATTAGATGTTGTGTCCAATTTTAACGAGCCCTTGGGAAAGGAAGCCCCAGTTTTCTTTTCTTACTGTAACCTCTTCAGCAAATTCTGGGTCACAGGAAACCAGGAAGCCTCCAAGGCCTTTGGGAGGCTTCCTGGTTTCCACCTAAACTCGTTCTTCTATGCCAAAAACGCTTAAGCGCCAACCTGTATCTCACATTCTGTTTTCCCAGCACTCATATTCAAGACAGAACAGTTTCTTAACGATAAATTCTACATAAAGACAAAGACTTGTGATGACATCATATGAGGCCCCTGCTGTTTACGAGCCACTAGGTGACTACAGTCTGCTCATATCTAATTTCTTCTAGGTCAAATCTTACATTTGTTGATTTGGTTGATTTATAATTACACTTAATAGGGCAATTTCCATATTCGACCACAGACAAATCCACTCTGAATATGAGAAGATTCCACAGTGTCTGCTGCCACCTGACATTTCATGCTTGGCCAGTCGGTCAGCTATCATGTTTTCTGCCTGGTTTGAGAGGGAGCCAGAGAGTCAGAGAGGGCGATCACTCTTTTTAGCAACACCAGTAAGTGGAGGAAAACAGGGGTGAAACTATGGGATGGAGTGATGGGACAGCAGGGAAGTGAAACTACAGTAAGTGGATGTCGGACAGACACCTCCCAGGAGGACCAATTGCTCAGCAGCCTCGGTTCTGTTTGCAAACCGGAAACCCGATCATCAAAACTAACTTCCAGAGTCTGAGTCGCCCTGAAACGGTGGTCTGTCCGTTGATGCTATGATCGATATATTTACAAACCGGCAGCTGGCAAATGGCACAGGATGCATTTCTGATACATGTTGCTGTATCATCACAAGTGGTGTGATCATTTACATATTTTATTGGGAGCTTCACACATTTTTGATGAGGCTACCAACAGCTAATCACTCACACTGACAATGACATCACTGCTGGCATGAGGGACATTTAAACCTATATCAGATTAACTTAAGAGGGGGAATTATAAGTAGCTTGGAGGGGACGGCTATTGGTATAAAAGTCCACAGATAAGAGGGTGTTCCAGGTCAGATATCTATCAGCTGTGTAGATCAGTGATTGTTCAGGCCTAAACACACATGAAGTGAAGATGAAGGAGGCGAGATCTCTATCATCTATGTTGGCTGACAGTCCACAATAAAATGACTGAAGCACATAGAAGAACATTAAAAGGAATGCTTGAGAGCACTGTAGGGTTAGAAAAAGAATACATGTTATGAAGTGATGGGGATCATTCCTCCCTCTTAAGGGGTGTTTATCCAGCAGGCAATATGGGAATTAGAAAATGAGTGGGGTGAAAGAACAATCTCAGATTTACTCAATATTTAAATACACACAGTTAATTATGTCCTCATCACATAATCCATGCATCCTCTTCTCCACGCAAATCCTTCATCCTTCACCTTCTCCTTTATTGCAATGTCCATATAGCCACCCACCTCCTCATCCCTCACATCCACCTACTCATTTTCCGCAGAGAGCTGCCGACCCATACCCACCCATAGAAGCCATCCCATTCACGGAGCACTATAGAAGCATACATATAAAAGCTAATAAACAAGGACTCTCTTAAGCAGCGCTGACTGTTGCTGGAGGCCGACAGGGTCTGCACTCAGTTAACAGATTGCCTTTAATCCGAGAGTCAGCCTTATGGATGCAAAAGCCCATGTCAGCTCTCTGTGGCCAATTTATCTGCAGCTCGTTAATTCAGCAAGCTGGCAGCCGGGGCCCGGTGCTCTGCAGCGATTACCAAATAAACGGTGTGGTTGGTGTTTTAATCGATGCCATCACGTAGTTAGGGTAAGGTGCCGGCCTGTTCCATGGGGGATCGGTGAGGAAGAACGGTGCCGTTCGACAGAGGCTGATCATCACCTGCCGTAACCAACCCGAATGCGAGGCAGAAGAACTTGTCTTCCACAAAAAGGTCGTGTGATAAACACGAAAGCTCGACAAATGTGAGACCTGATCTTTGCCTTACCTCCGTAAAAAACGCCTCCATCCCTCCGATCCCTCCCAGCTGACGCGCGCCCGGCCCCGCAGAACGCAGACACCGGCTCCGGTCTCCGGTGCGCAAATCTCCAAGACCGACGGTTGAGGGTGTTTGTCAGGATCAATGAAAGCAAGCGGTGCCACCGTGCTGGTGATTCCCCATTTACCGAGCGCTCATCTTCGGCTCCGAAATGGCTCACTTCTGACTGTACACCTCAGCGGCGTGCGTGTGCTCTGCGCAAAAAAGGAACACGCCGCATGAGGAGAAATTCAGGCGAACGTGATGAAAAATTTAAAACCCACCACGCTGCAAAGAGCTAATTGTAGCACACTGGTTTCCTGGGCCGCTTCAATTCAGTCCAAGCGTGTATACACAGTATGTGAAGGGTGTGTGTGCGTGCGCATGTGTGCCAGAGAGAGAGAGAGAGAGCGAGGCTGAGTTCAGTGCGCGGGGATGAGAGGGAGGACCAGTCCGGCAGCGGAATAATCTTGACTCTGTCCCCCCCGCGCTGACAGGGCGGTGCAGGCGGTCTCCACGCACGTTATGTGCACAATTGTGCGCTAACATGGACGCACACACGCACTCAGAGCAAACGAGGGGTGGTACACTTAAACGCGTCGAGAAGGGAAGGTGAAAGTCATCGAAAGTGGCACCACAAGGTGAAAGGTGTTAACCGTGAATATATATTAATACATTTACCACAGCAAGCGTCAATAATGCTTTAAATAACTCCCCCTGAGTGAATCTTTATTGTTATATAATGCTCTTGTTGTCATCTGTTTGCACAAATATTTCCTTTTGTTGCTGAAATCAGGTGCAAATAGGGAAAAGGAAACGACGAACTCAGAGTATGTGTCTGTGGGCGGGGGGGTCTAAATTAGCCATGAGGCAGGAGCATTCACTTACTGTGGTTTAAAACTGACATAAAAAGGAGTTGGGATGGAGTAATCATGTTTTTAAAACCCGTCCCTCATCGCAGGAGGAGGGGGGCTGGCATTAGTTGGAGCCCCCAAAGGGTGAAAAATGATCTCCCAACACACAAGAACACAGAACCACATTAGCGAGAGGAAAATAGCCCATCTCCAAGGCTACCCCCCCTTCCCCCATCAAAAAAAATAAAAAAAGACACCAGTGTGTGTGAATAGACCCAGCAGAACTGGACAGCTGGTTTATGTGATGTCGGCCGTGCGCGGCTTGATTCTCCAAGCTGTGGGAGCCAGGTGCAGCTATCAGGAGCCCAGCAGGCTGAGGCCTCTCTGGGGAAAGTATTGTAAAGCTCAGCCAGTCCCTCCTGGTGCCCTGGAGGTAGAGAGGGGGCCTCATGTATGCACGGAAGTATTATTTAGCTGTGCCCGTATTAATCAGCAAGACAGTTCAAAGGCTGCAGGCCTCCAGACACACACTTAAAAAAACTACTGTACACACAAACTTAGAAATCTTCAGGAAATGAGACCCGATCTCTGTAATCTCCAGAAGTTGGAGCGGCCTAAAGGGAGACGAGTACTTATGATGAACCTGAGACGTTGAGCATTGGTCTTCCATACTTCACACACTCACACTTGAATTCGTAGTTGAACACAGTAAAAGCATAAATGAAGCCATTATTTAAATCACAATCTGGAACTTTATATTGTTCAAACAGATTCAATTGTTTCATTGACTATTTTGTTGTGAGTCTCTCAAGATGCATTTTGTAGAATTGGATTAGCCAGTAAATCAAAAACGGTTGAATGGTTTTTGTTAAATAATTATAGTTTTGTGCAGTGAAAATCATCATTGTACAAAAATGCAGCTGGACTGTCTGTGGGGTGATATGGCACATAAAGGTCTAGTGGTGCAAGAGCACATATCAGCATTAAAGCACACATGCACAAATATGAACATTTTGGCCACTTTATTCCACTGAAATGACAACCTCTGGACAGTGTGCCCCTCTGCAATGCATTGTGGGATTGATTTTATTCCATTTGCAAAGAGCAGAAATCTCCTTATTCAGTTCTCCTAGTTGTGCCCTTCTCCTCTTACAATATACTCAATATGCATGCATGTGCAGGCGTGTGTGTGTGTGTGAGTGTGTGTGTGTGAGTGTGTGTGTGTGTGTGTGTGAGTGTGTGTGTGTGTGTGTGTGTGTGTGTGTGTGTAAGCATGAGTAAGCACATGTGGCATGGACCCATGTTGGTGTGCATGCGAGCATGTGTTGCGTGTGCATCATTCACGCTGTGTCACAGCCCTTTAGTTTTACAGCCCCTGCATCCATAAATCTGGTTGCGTTTAATAACCTCTTTCTCATTCGGTGGCCCCTCGTCTGAAATTCTGCTTTCACGCTGCGAACACATCTGCTGATGGCTGTGTGAAAGGCCCAATTGATCAGCAGCCTGGCCTTGTGCTGGTTAAACTGGTAAAATGGGACAATCCAAAACGAGGCCTGAAGGCAGAATTCGGCCATCATAGCTTTGATTCTGTTTTTGGTTGGTTTTTATTTTTTAAAGATTCTGTTTGGAATTGAAATGTCTAGATAAATTATTTTCTATAAAACAGTAAACTAGGCTGTCTTTGACCTTTGCTTATTCATGATCTTATTTACATGTCTGAGCTCTATAAATGTCAGGGCAGCAGTAAATCACCCTAAAATTCTCAAATGCACTCAACCAATAAAAAGACGGGACACTTCGAATGATGTGGTGTCAGAGTTCATCCCTGGGGTTAAATACCCAGTAGACAATGAATCATACATCTGATGTACACCTGCATGCATACACACTCACGTGATGCCATATGATGTCATCGGTGTTGTATGACTCACAGAACACACACACACACAATGGTGCTGGATCCAAAGGAATTCTTATTTCTTAAAATTAAAGGGCAGAAAAAACATTTTCTCTGTCACATAATAACAAATGCATCACACGGGGAATTAAATCACATTGGTTGGGTTCCTCACACACACACACACACACACACACACACACACACACACACACACACACACACAGATGCACATATGCACCCCTCTCATATCAGTTTCCTTTCAGTGTCTGATGTAAGTGAATATCTGCAGTAGTCTGATTTGTCCTGTGAGCCTTCAGCAACCCCAGATATTACATCACTGTGCATTCCGTAGGCTAATTACCATCCTTAAATACACACTCTACACACTTTTGAATGAAGTTTAAGTTGGCAAAGGAAAATTCTTCATTCAATTTTAGCTACTATAATGTTGTGTGCGCTGTAACTTTTCATCAACATAAAACCTAAAATTGAAGAGTTTATTACAGTATTTTAAGATGACAAAGTATCTTTTTGTATTTTTCAGAACAATAGGTGGAGTACAATTATCCTAAATGTTGAAGCTTATGCCTTTAATACCCTAAAGCTTTTATATCTGCTGTGCTGTGTCCACATGTGGTCAGGTCATGCAAAGGTTGGTATGATCTAATTAAAAGATGACTTCATCCTTTTCCCAGCCCCCATCCCAGCATCCCTCTCTGCCCCCAGTGCTTCCCTAGTGCATCCCAGCACAATGCCACCATCTTTGGACTACACTGGCAATCAATGCAACCCTCCCTAAATCCCCTAAAGACTGGTGTAATTTAATCAACAGGCTCCAGCCTGCAGCAGAGCTCTAATTTATATAGACACATATAGATTATCATCAACCAATATCAAATGGATTATTTTAAAAAGGAAAAGAATTGATTTGTATTTCTAGTTCTTGCTGTTCTCAGAGTAAATATTACTTAAATACTTGGAGTAAATACTTATTTTAAGTTTTTTTTATATGTAGACATATTGTAGTAAAACAATAGATTATGTTTTTAATTTGTTTTTATAAAAAGAGCAATAGGTAAATTGGTATAAACAAGCTCTGTTGTGATCTAAAGCTAATTATACCAGAATAAATTATTAAAATTAACTATAATTCCAAGATTACACTGATTCTTCCCATTCTTGTTTGGGACACCCCTGTCCACATCCTTGCAGTGGTTATTAGTTTATTGCTAAAGCTCTGGAAGTGAACAAAAGCCCAGCTGTCATTGGGCCTTTAGTCATGTATGAATAATCATGAAATCACAGTAACAGAGGGTTAAATTGGCTTTGCCAAGCAGTCTTAGAACTCACCTCTTGCAAAACAATTTTGTCTTTTACTAAAAAAAACAGTGAAAGAAAAAAATGAGCAGAAAACATTTACTAAGGTTGGGTTGTTGAATTAAAAATTGAAGAAGCAAAACAATTCACTACAATAGCCAAAAAAACACAATGAATCAAAAATATAGATTTTTTAAAAATCTAGAATTATATACAATTAGTTATCAGATTGTTCTATTATTATTCAAGACCAATTAAACACTGTAGACGCGGTACTGTAAGTGACCAGGAGGTGGCAGTAAATTCCCTTGTTAACAGGAGACAAGAGGACGCGCCGTCGACTTCCTCTATTTACCCAACACTTCCTGCGTGCCCGCCTATGGCCTCACCTGATTGGCTGATATCCGCAGCCTTGTTTTGATTGGATAGTTGTCCTGCCACTCAACTGTGACGCGTTGCAAATTGGTTGCTGTTTGGAAAGCGAAACTGGGGTAGATACGACGGACAAAAAACGACACTAGGGCGGCACGTCAAAATCACCTTGTTTTTTCTTTACGGTATTAAAGGTCTGCGTGGAGGAAGACTGATCTGGTAGACTGATCTGCGATGTCATGCGGATGTTAGAGTTGCCGTATTTTTTGGAAGGAGGCAGGCCTCTGCTGTCAACCCACGGCAACAACAACACCTGATTTAGTCGTCCGGGCTTTGGCTCCTTATGGAAATAATGATCACTTTCGAGATGCAAGGTTGCGTATTACAACCGTCTTTAACGGAATCTGAGTGGCATATTTGTAAAACCTTTGCCATGCAATATGTTGTACATGTCTTGGATACCTTCAAAGAATATTTTACTTCTTTTGACAGCTGGAAATGGTGACTAATCCTCAAGGAGAGACAAGGTGCGTTGTACTTTAATGGAGTTAAGCAAATGTCCCTTCCTCCTACGAGACTAACCTTTATTATCATTGTTATCAATATTGCTGGCTGTGTGTTCCTAGTGTGGGTATGCACATCGTGTTTGGTTGGGGTTGAATGTTTAGTTTCACTTTTCATATTTCACAACCATCAGGGTTTATAGATGTGAACAATTAACACAGAAATAATTCATCTCATTTGTATGTATCAAGCTTTGAAAAACAATTAAATGCAATAGCATTGCCTCAAACTGAAAGTCTCCTAAAACATATTTTGTACACTTTATGAGGTGCCACATTTGGTTTATTATGACCTAACATTTTAATATTGAATCATTATTTTCTCCTCCTGCATCATGCCATCCCTCTATTATGTCTCATCACTCTCTTTCAGGCTGTAGTGATGTGCTTGGTTACGTGGTGGTACTGAGGCGGTGTCACCATGGCGCACATTGACACAGAGTATCAGCGCCTGGAGGCATCCTACAGTGACTCTCCCCCTGGAGAGGAGAACCTGTTGATGCATGTGCCAGAAGGAGCCAAATGTAAGGCATTCATCACACACACACACACACACACACACACACACACACACACACACACCGTCACTACCTTTACGTTGATGATCATTATTACTCTATAGCATCGTTGCTGATTTCGTAATAAATGTTTTCCAGCCCAGTGGCACCACATAGAAAATCTGGACCTGTTCTTTCAGAGAATATCCTTTTTTTTGTTTGACTGTGAAAGACCTAGTGGTCATCTTTTAAAGCTTTAATGATAACACAATGACTGCCCTAAACTGTCCTTTGAGGAGATTCCATAACAACCGTTACGTCTATAATCTGCACCAGAAGAATGGCTTCACCTGCATGCTGCTGGGAGAGATCTTTGAACTGGTGTATGTATTATATATCGCCTCTACTTAATCTAACCTTTGCGTCTCATTTGTTGAAGATGTTCTCCATGAATTACCATGAATTTCTTTCTCCTTGCAGTCAGTTGCTCTTTGTGGTTGGCTTCACAGTTTTCCTCGCTAACTGTGTGGATTATGACATCCTTTTTGCCAACAAGTTTGTAAATCATGTTGACTCATCTAAAGTCACGTTGCCTGATGCCTTTTTGCCTATGGATGTCTGCAGTGCTCGGTAAGGGAGGATTTATTTTGCTACCCACATGAATTTAATTATCTATGTGGCAGACATGCCCAAATAAATGTCCTGTATCTCAAGTAATGCTTCAGCTTGTGCCATATTTGCCTGTGCAGGATTCGAGGTAATGCATTTGTGATCTTCGTCCTGATTATCTCTGGAGTGTTTTGGCTGCACCGGCTCGTCAAATTCCTCTACAATGTTTGTTGTTACTGGGAGATCCGGTCATTCTACAGCCATGCACTTAAAATGACCATGGTGAGGCAGAAATGTGCAAGAAATTATTATTCTTGGGTTATTGAAGAGCTGTGTAATTTTGGTGTATATTTTTCTTCCCTCCTTATAGTCAGAACTCTCCTATGCCACATGGCAAGAGGTTCAAGCAAGGATCGTGGAGATCCAGAAAGAGCATCAGATCTGTATCCACAAAAGAGAACTGACTGAGCTTGATATTTACCACCGCATCCTGCGCTTTAAAAACTACATGGTAGTCAGTTACTGTCCAACTGTTAACTGCTAACAGAGTGAACCAGTGTAACAAGTTTGTTTCTTGGTGCTCTATTTTATAGGTTGCCATGGTGAATAAATCACTCCTGCCTGTTCGATTTGGACTTCCTGTAATTGGAGAATATGTTTTCTACACCAGGGGTCTCAAATACAACTTTGAGCTCATCTTCTTCTGGGGCCCAGGTGATTGTTTCTAAAAGTGTCCAATTTACTCTTTATCTGCTTAATGTTGTGATGGTGAAACAGTGGGTTGTCCTCAAAATTCAGAGATAGTCTCCCAGAATGTTAAAGCACGTAATCTAGCATTGGTCATGAATTGCATCTATCTCGCAAACCCACAGCAAGTTCCGAACAGTTCTCTCCAAGGAAAACAGCGAAGCTAAAGTCATTCAAGGTTGGACTCAGCAATCGCTGCAGAACACCCATAGTCTCAACAGTACCACTTCTCCACTGTTATTGTAATCAGACACCACCCCTCTCATTTAAAATTAAGAATATCTAATTAATAATTAGTGTCGACTCAGATACATGTATGGGTCTAGGTTTACAATTCTTCTATTTTCAACTTCTTCCATCTACTTTTCCTTTGCTGGCAGGGTCTCTGTTTGAGAATGAGTGGAGTCTGAAGCCAGAATACAAGCGAGGAAGCAACAGACTGGAGCTGGCAGACAGACTGGCATCCCGAATTCTCTGGATTGGGATTGCTAATCTGTTGCTGTGTCCAGTCATCCTTGTCTGGCAGATCCTTTATGCCTTCTTCAGTTATACGGAAGTAAGTTATTTTTAGGGGTTGTTTTTCTTTATTATTTTACAGCTCTGGACAGTATTATTTTCTGTCTGTGGTTACAGGTGATCAAGCGAGAGCCTGGCTCTCTCGGAGCGAGATGCTGGTCTCTTTATGGTCGATGTTACCTTCGTCATTTTAATGAGTTGGACCATGAACTCATGTCACGCCTCAGCAAAGGCTACAAGGTCAGTGTTCTTACGATTCATAATGAATCTCTTTTTCTTCAAAATGCAGCTTTAAAGCGATACTTATTTTCATAATATTGTATTGTTGTAAACTGCACTGCAGAAGAATGTAGGTATAAATGGTTATTAACATCACATATTGACAGCTGTTTGCCATCCATGGCCAGAAAAGTTTGTAATTAATCACTAATATTACCTTTTTTCTATTTTCCTTTTTTTTTTTTTTAAATCCAGGCTGCGTCTAAGTATATGAATTGTTTCCTCTCACCATTGTTGACTGTGGTTGCAAAAAATCTTGCATTTTTTGCCGGATCACTGCTGGCTGTCCTCATTGCCCTGACTATCTACGACGAGGACGTTCTTGCGGTGGAACACGTTCTCACATCCATCACACTGCTCGGAGTCTGCATCACAGTCTGCAGGTTCCAATTCATGTCTTCTGTTTCATCAGCTTGTCAGCCTGTTTAAATATGCAGAGTCAGTGAAAGGAAATCTGTTCATTCACAAACAAGGTTTTGAGAACAAAAAATAAGAATTACTGTTACTGGCTTAACAGTCCAACATCGGTTGGTCAATATATTTCCAGCATCTGACTGTTCATCTCTCCACCTTCTCTTTGTCCAGATCATTTATTCCTGATAAGAACATGGTGTTTTGTCCAGAGCAGCTTCTGCGGGTTATCCTGGCTCATATCCACTACATGCCTGACCACTGGCAAGGAAATGCACACAGATATGAGACCCGTGACCAGTTCTCCCAGCTCTTTCAGTACAAAGCGGTAAGTGTGGGAACTAAAATAAAGATAAACTAGCTTGAAAATTGTCAAAATCGTAGACATTTATTCATGAATCACAGAAACAATCCACACTGAGGGCAGTCAGTATGCTGTTTTATTATTGGAATTGACAGTGATACAGAAAAGGATCACAAACTCTTTTAACCAACTTGCTAACTCATTCTCTTCTTCTTTGGATTGTTAAAGGTTTTTATTCTAGAGGAGCTGCTCAGCCCAGTGGTGACACCGATCATCCTGATCTTCTGTCTGAGGAGGAAGTCTCTGGAGATTATTGACTTCTTTAGGAACTTCACTGTAGAGGTGGTTGGGGTCGGAGACACGTGTTCCTTTGCCCAGATGGACATTCGGCAGCACGGACACCCTGCGGTAGGAAACCAAGCAGGAAACACTCTTAACAAAATACCATATCTGAATGGGTTAAACACAGAGCAAAACTAGTATATTACTACCTAAATTTGAAGGATTGGGAAGTGTGAACTAATACCTGTGCACTAAATAACTTCCCTTTCTTTGGTAGTGGATGTCAGAGGGGAAGACAGAGGCTTCTATTTACCAACAAGCAGAGGACGGCAAGACAGAGTTATCTCTGATGCATTTTGCAATCACCAATCCCCAATGGCAGCCTCCTCGTGAGACGACACACTTTATCAGCCAGCTGAAAGAAAGAGTCCACAGAGAGGCTACAGGGACTTCTACAGAAACACACCGTCTCTCAATATCTGAGTCTGAGGTACGATGCAACACCCGTGTCACTGGTCAAGAAAATGCATTTTATCTCACTTTTCAGTGGTTAAAAGAATGTCTCCTCTCTCATTTGTGGGTGTTTGTCACTCCTTCAGCCACAAAGTCTCATTGCAAACCTTCTTGGTGGCCCCTCGACGCTGGAATCAATTCATTTCTGCAGGGACGGCTCTCTGGCCGGTCACACAGCAGCTGGCATAATAGATGGGGCGTCCGCGCTACGCTCTCTATCCCCACTTACCAACAGTGTCCAGCTAAGGGGGAGTCTGAGTGTTGCTCACAGGCCTGCTGGTCACAACTTAGCCATGAGCAAAACACTGACCGGCTCTGGGTAGGACATTTTTCTTATGATGAGTCACAGGTTTTCAATAAAGCACGATTGTTTAGTCTGGTTTCAGGTTTGTATTTCAATTGTATTCATGGTTAATTTTCTTTTTAATCAGATATTTTGTCATGTTCTGAAGCTGTTCTATATTTCCATTCTCTTTTCACAGAACGGATGCACGAACTGTAAGCTCGGGCAGCAGTGCATGGGAGGGCCAGCTCACCAGTTTGGTACTTTCAGAGTATGCATCCACTGAGATGAGCATTCATGCACTTTACATACATGAGGTACATCTGTTTAAGCAGACTAGACTTGTGAATTCAGCTGAATAAATTATGTCAGTCTGAAAATGTCACATATGATCAAATAGTAATTTTTGCTATATTTTCTCAATGTAGCTACACAAGCAGCAGTCCCGTGGTGAGCTATCCCGACACACATGGCACAGACAGGAGAGTGATGAAAGCAGTGACAGTGTCCCTGATGAAGTGAGGAGTGAACCCACTCCTCATTACAGGAATTTTCCCCGTTCCTATACTTTCCCCGTGGCGGTTCCAAGCCCTAGTGCCATTCCAACGTCAGCCTCAGCCACCAGCAGTACCAGATGTGGCCAGGAGGTGGCCTCATCACATAGTAGCGGCCAACGGCGCCATAGTGGACCGAGCACAGGTACCCATCACAGCTGATTTACCTGGTGAATTTTAAGCACAGTTTGAGTTTGTTCTATCCTGTGTTTGGTATGTATTTGGTTTTCTTTTCAGACTCTGGTGCGTCTGGGAGCAAAGTAGTGAGGGTGGCACGTTCACCGATGGGTGGATGGGCAGAGGACAGCCAAGTGGCACCACGTCACCATGACCCTGTACCAGAGGGAAGCTCAGAGGACGAAATGCCTCCCCATGTCCACAAGGTAAATACGTTTCACTGCAGTTTGTAAATTTGCCCTAAACTATTTTTGGAGTTGTTGATAAACAACTGTTCTCTTTTTCTTGTTTTAGGTTAACTAACGAATCCATGCCAATCTTTCGAACTGTCAGTACTGCAGAATTTGTTTACAAAAAAAGGAACCCCCTTCTTGACCATCCTGACCAGGATTGATCTATTGACGGGACAGTTGGACGTGTACAAGGAATGTATACCCTGAGTGTTGCTTTGTTGCTTTTGAATTAATGTGGACAGGTTCCAAAAATCCTGTAACCTGTGTTCAAATTGAACAGGCTAAAAATATTCAATAATTCTTAGAATATATTGCACTCCTATAGAGTATCTAAAAATTCTATAAAAGGGATTATGTGATTGAAAGAAATTTGTTACAGAACAAAGTCACTTTGCACTGCATTAAAAAATTAAAATAATTGCCTGAGATTTGACCACAATTTACTAAATTTTGCTGTCAGTGTCTTTTACCCTCCTTTATGCAAGTAAAATATGTGTAATTTGAAGACTGTGTAGAATTATTAGGAGTAGCACTCACAAAAATATGTTAAAAATGATGCCAAACACATTGACGATAACTTGCAAGAGGCTCTTTAAGATATTCTATACTTATTTTTGTTTGCATTTTGCCTCTTGCGGTACATGTGAAGTCATAAAATAAGAGGCATACCTCTGATTTTTGTTGTGTTAATTTATTGCATTCTAAAATTTGTAAATTTCTAAAATATTGCAAAACCTATTCCAGGGTCTGTTGACATCTGCACAGCTACTGTATACTTATTTCAAGAGAAAATCTCCAGATATTCTTCTATATTTTGAGTTTAAGACTCTTGATCAAGTCAAATAAACTCCTTTATAGCCATGATATATTTTTAACTGCATCCTGCAATGCTATTTGCAAGCACACGAGATGGACATTTTTAGATGTTTTAATTTCCAAATTGCTTGCTATAGTGCAGAAAAGTAAAATAAAGCATGTTATATTGACATGTAATGTCATACAGGAAGTCACCGGGGACAAATGCATGATCATTTTTAAAACTTTTTTTTTTTTTACTTTTACCACAGTCCAACATATTGTGATCATCTTTAATTATAATCACAGGAAAACCCCGTGTGACCTTTTTAATAATCAGCACTTTAATCACTTCTAATTGCAGAATACCACACGTTTACTGTATATTTTGTAACAATTTTATTTATCATATCAACTTGTCATGGTTATCACCGTTGTGGGTTAAGTTTACGTTGTCCTGGGTGGAGAGGCAACGCTGTTGGACTGAAACTGCACTTGGCATCGATGCTGTGTCATTGTTGATTTTTGTCCGAGTCTTCCATGATGGTGTAAATTCACCGTAAATTCATCCATTAAAAATTCAGAGAATTCAGTGAATTCAGAGTCAAGTCACTGCTTTTGCAGAGCCCGGATAGCTCAGTCGGTAGAGCATCAGACTTTTAATCTGAGGGTCCAGGGTTCAAGTCCCTGTTCGGGCGCTACTTTTTTCGTTTTGTGAGTTTTTCTGCAAAGTTTGAAAGTAATTAATCTGCTTCTTTTATGAACGTCGCTTTTTCATAGAAATTCCATCGCAACGTAATATCTAATGAAAAAATGATTCATACCCAAAGCTTTACTTTTAAATCTTAAATAGGAAATGATTAACGTCTACCAATTCGTTTGATGATAGTCCTTCATATTTTAAAGGAAGTTGTATTTTTGGCACTGACAAGTTACCATCATATATATTTTTAAATTGGTTGGTTTCCAGTTTGTTCCGCACTTTGCTTTGAAAACATTGAAATTATGGCGGAAGTCCACTTTCTTACGCTGAATGGCCACGCCAGCCGTCAATTTTGAATTTTTGAGTGATTCATTGGTCAATCAGACTTGAATTTTGAGTTTGAGGGCGGTTCAGAAGTGTAATAAAAGCGAGCCAGACTCTACTGGAGGAAAATATAGCGTTTATTTGTGTGATTGGCCTCTTCGCTGAAGGAAACTCGATAAGGGCGGAGTCGAACTGCCTTGGCGGCCATATTGAATAATGTTGACAGTTTTCTGTTGGAACCTCTAAGATTTTGTTCTTGCGAACTTATGTATGGTGCAGAACTGTGCTCTTTTTTCAGATGACTTCCATCGTTTTTGCTACACATTTTATAAGTAAGCATAAACCGAGAGATGGACGAAGATGAACGCCAAAGGAAACTACAGGCTGGAAGAGCTAAGGTTTGTTGCTAACATGGAATGCATGCTAAATTGGCATGCTAGCAGTTAACACTAGCCAACTCTTTTGTCGTAAATTTCTGTTTCCATGGCAAAATTTAACAATTTCCAGGATGTTTTGTTGTTGTTCGTTGAATGTTTGGCCTTTCACCACAGGCAGTCGTTACTTTATATCCCGAAAATGTGAGACAGGTTTCTCTATTACTTGTTATTCTGCACCAGGTTTCAAATTTCTTATTTCTAAGTGAGGAGCAGTTTCACCGTTTCTAATCTGGTTTACTCACCAAGTCATACTTACAATACAGCATTTTTTGTTAAAGATGACAAATCACTACAGAAGAAAACTTTGTCCTCTTAAAGAAAAGTTGTCCTCTTAAATGTTTAGAAAGGTATAATGAGCGCCAAATATGTGTCGCGTTCATTTGTTGCACCCTTTGATATTCAGCGCAATCGCTTTCTAAGAGTGCAAAACACCGATAAAATCACAGCACTTTAGCGTTCATTTGCAAAAGATGGATCAAATGGAAAACAAATTCTTTTTTGCGTTCAGATTTGTGTAGACCAAATTCAACGAACTGCTGTGGGTGCAGTATTAAAATGTACATATTCCTTACAACAGAAACTGGTCCACATGCCACGAAGCCAGTCGGTAAGTAATATTGGAGGTGACCAGCACCAGAATTTCCAAACGCCACTCTGGTTATTGTCATATTCCTTTTCTTGCTTTCTTTTGGGTTTCTCTTGGGTGATCCACGACTCTTTTCCTTTGGTTTGTCGTGCCAGTTATACACCATCAGGTGGTGCAATGAGCCTGTTTCCTTCATTGAGGTTTAGACGGTTGCTGGATGCCTCAGATCAATGCTGTTGCCATGGTACCGAATGCTGTCACAGGCAAGGTGCTCCAAACTTGGGCTTTATTGTAATGCCCATGTTGGGAACAACAGGAGTGAGGGAACACACGAATAGGGTTCAGCAGGCCAGTAACGTTGCTGCAGCTACCCTCCGTCACACTGTCTGTTGTTCAGAAGCAGCCTTGGGCAAAACGCAAGTTATCTACCTAATGGATCTTTTTGTGATGTGTTTTGTGGCAGACGAATGTGACGAAGACACATGATAGGTGGGGTTTTACGTGATAAGAACAAAGGCAGGGCTTAAATGCATCGCATGTGTTTGGGAATAGCTTTAAGGGCTAGGATTGATGTCAAGAAAATGGCATTTTTCAGATTCATTCAACAGCTAAATGCAAGTCTTTGTGCACAAGTATACATGTGCTGTCATGCACATTTGTGTCAACATTCAACAAGTAGGTCTCCAAGGCCATGTAATCTCAAATTGAATTGAGGATGCACACACAAAGCTGTCTCCTCCTCTCCATCTGAACCAGTCTCCACCCTCTTTCCCTGGTTCAGCCACATGCTATCCCCCATCTAGTGTTTTAAACCTCTCCTCTCTGAACGTGGGCTGTTTTCGTTTGATAGTAATGCATCAGTGCATACATACTGCAAAACGTATATCTGCTGGTCATTTTAAAAGCTGCTTGGATACGGAAGCATTGACCGTCTTGGCAGGAGGTCGATGTTTGTCTTTGGTTCCTGATCATGATGTGAGCTGCTGAATTTAATCCTTGCTGCTTCAAGGGAACAGCCCGGCTGAGAGTGATGGCGACTAAAAGGAATGTGTTGTCAAAGAAATGACCTGAGATGGATGTACACCATGTCTTTCCCTCCGGAATGCATGTTAAATATTACGATTTGATGCTCTTTTTTCCATTGTGGAGGAACTTTTGATTCGTAGCCTTTTTTGTCATCATTTTCTTTATCATCAGGAGTAGATGCTCTAACATGCTTCTGTGATGAGTTTGATGATCTGACTGTTTTACTATCCTTTTTGTTTCCGGTAGTTTTGCAATGTGTTTTTCATGTGGCAGTTAAGAGGCAGTGCAGTCTGGGTGTCACAGATGTGAACTTCTCATGGGTTTAATGCTGCTCCCTGAAGATTTTAGAATCTTTCTTTCCGTCACCTCATTTGAACCTGGATACTTCTGCCTGGTGGAGGCTATTTTTGGGTGTGAGTTTGGGATTTCTTCCTGCTTCACTGGGCATAGTCTTGTTGCACAATTACTCATCGAATTAAGGGCTCTGTCTTTTTTCCCTTCAGCAGAGTCTTGTCATTCTGCAGATTGATTTTTACTTTGAGTTTGGTTTCATTAAGTTATCCCAGTTTGTTTACGGAGCGAAAACTAAAAAACTGTTCCCGTAACAGAGATCTGGACTGTGACCTGAATTCACTTTTGACTCCAGAGCTTCGTCATGCTTGTAGTATGGTGTTGTTCTGCGATCCTTACCTATGTGTCCATCTACGTCTCACTGTCATTCCTGCGCAGCTTGCTAGCTTCCAGCAGAAGCGGGCAAAAGGCGACGTCGCGGGGGCGTCGAAAAAGACGCAGAAGAGGAAGGGCCAGGCTGTCAAGCAAATTCACAGCACAACGCAAGACTGCCCCGTAAAGTCCGATTTGTGTCAGACTGGTGACGCAAATCTGAACAAGACCAACAATGAGGTATGCATGCAAAATATTAGGATCCTTAGTAATTCATAGTTAAAAACCTTGTTTGTTTATTAGCGATTGCAGGTCACTTTTGTGCTTATCTAATTCCATTTGTTCAGATGAGGGAGTAGTGAGTGTGCCCTGCACCCTTTCTGAGCATATATTTAAAAAATGGGTCACTAAACATTACATATCCTGTAGGGCGAGTTGTCATAGTAACCTGACCAGCATTAACTGCCGCTGCATTGACTGCCCGATTTCTGTTTAAAGAAAGAATTTGTTTTTGTCATATTTCCACAATGCAAAGTCGTTAAATTCTAGATTGTTGAATGTGTTTCAAGGAATCAAAGGAGCCAAAGACACTGGAGCAGCAGCACCCACAGCAGAGTGACCAGACCCCCACCATGGAGAAAGGTCCATCCCTCCTAGAAGCTTTTGGTGGAGGGGAGTTGGTTGCATTAACTGGAAAAGAGCAACTTAAGGTATCCTAATTCCTTGTAATCAAACATCTTTTTGTTTGTTTTGAAGATTCTAATATCTGATTATGGGAAAGGGGGATTTTCTTTACCCTGGCTTTGTTATATATATATATATATATATATATATATATATATATATATATATATTTATACAATTTTGCTTTTCTGTAATATATTGATGTTTGAATATTAAAAATTAATAGTTGTTAGTGTTTTGCGTACCATATTGACCTGTAGTTTTCGTATATTACAGCAATTGCAGCAGGCTGTAGAGAAACGTAATGAGATAATTGCAAGGCTTAGCTCCAACCTGCAGGAGGCTCTAGCTAGTAGAGATCAGGTCCAACTGGAGGCACAGTCCCTTGCTGGACAGATCATGGCTCTGCAGAGACAGCTCCAGCAGGTAAATGTCACTCTACATTAGATCTGTTTGGAAAGATTTAATATTGTGTCAAGATGTGCCCTAATTATTATTTTTGACTCTTTATATTGTTTAGACTAGTGTTGAATTTCTGCGCATCAAAAGTCAATCGGAAACTGAAGGGTTCAATACCCATCAGCAGCATGACCAGGCTTCCAAAGCAGATCTCAGTCATAGGACGTCACCATCACTGGAATCGGCGAATGTTGAAACTACCGCTGAGTTAAGTGTTGAAAGTGTGGACAGTGAGACAGGAGCTCTTCTGCAGAGCTTGCGGACTCAGCTTGAAGAAGAAAGGCAGCGCAGCAAATGTGCATATGCTGATCTAGCAGTGGAGATCGAGAAACACCAACACGTACTCTCTTTACTGGAAGAGGAGAGGAAAGGCAGAGAAGAGGAACGAGAGGAAAGGGAGATGCAGCTTCAAGAGCTACAGACCCAGTTATCCTCAGTCCAAAATCAGTGCCTTGAATTACAGCAGGACAAAGCTGAGAAGGAGAAGCTGAACAGAGAAGTGCTGGAACTGAAGGAAAGGCTTCAGATGAAGGAAAATGCAGAAAGTAAATTGAATGCTGATGCTCCAGGTACTACTGCCCTTCAGTTTCAGGCTCTCGAGGAGGAAATGGAGATGCTCAAAGAAGAACACAGAAAGGAGGTGGAGAAAGTAAAGCAATTATTGAATGAAAGAGAGAAAGAATTGGAAGAGGTGATGGGACTGAAAGCCTCTAAAAACCAACAGAACCAAGCAAAGGCTGCTGTTGGCTGTGATGAGAAGTTTACAGCTGAAGTCAGACCGGATCAGGACAGCATGAATGTAACAACATCTGGAGATATCCTGATGGAGCGCTACCTGTCTTCGATACCTCTTGAACATCCAAACTCTGTGGCCAATGAAAGCTTGGATCAGTGCAGTCAGTTGGACATCTCTGCAAACGATAGGTTTGAGACCTTGTTCTGTGCGTGTATGTTTCAACTGGCTATACTCTTAAATGATCTTTTGTCTTTCTTTTTTGCAGTTTTGAGCTCAATAGTGAAGTGCTTGGAGATGAACCCCTGTTATCAATTTCAAATCGTTTCCCTGAAGAACATGAAACCTTCCACAACAGCCCGCATTTGTCTTTGCATATACCTGCATCTGATGTTTCCCATCCCCAGACTTCTGCACAATGGCTTCACAACTCCACTTCTGGGGATTTGGAAAGTAGCCAAGTGTCTGAGCAGCATTGTGAGGAGATGGACCTTGAAAAGGAGCTGTTGAATCAGCAGTGCGAAGAGCTTCGTGAAGAACTGTCTGTTAAAGACAGAGAGACAATTGTGTTAAGAGCGGAAATTATGAAGACTGCTGAAGAACTGGAGGAGGCTCGGAGCAGGTATATTTGGAGTATTTATTCTAGGATTATGAAGTACATATATTGTGTTCCGTATCTCTAAAATAATATGCAGCATATGATTAATAATGAGTCACTTGGAAAAAATTGTATGTGCTATTTTTACTTTTTTTTTTTTTTTTTAGGTGGGCCCAAGTAACAGATGAGCTGAGACAGACTCTTTGGGAACTGCAGGAGGAGAAGGAAAAGAGGAGACATGTCGAAGAGGACATGATCTTAAGAATTCACGAACAAGATGACCTTAAGAATAAGCTTCATGCCTTAATCGAGGAAAAAGAAAATGCAGCGATATTGTCTGCCTCGACTTGTACTTTAGCAGAGGGCGAAGATGAGCTCATAGAAGAGCAACATAATACGAAGGAAATGGCACTGCCATCTGATCAAATGAAGAGCAAACTGCTGATTGTATCTGTGCAGGAAGCAGCGGAGGCTTCAGCATTTGCTAAAGATGGTCTGGATCACAGCAACGTCAGCCAGACACAAGCTCTACAGGTATACAAGTGTAGAAATGTACAATCTAGTTAGGCTAATCTCTACATTGTAGATGCATCTACCTTGATTTAAAGATAAAAATATGAGTCAAGTGATACAATATATAAAATTATGCAGTTTAGCAATAATTAACGTATAACAAATGTAATATAATTTTCTTTCCTTTTCCCAGGTCCGCTGTGAATGTCTACAGTTAGAGCTTGAGGAGTCAAAAATGACTTGTAAATCCACAGCAGCATTATTAGAGGAAAGGACTAAAGAGCTGAATGAAGCATTAAAAGAGCTTGAAACAACTCGTGCTCAGGTTCAAACAATTCAAATGGAAATGGAAGGATTGCACGAAGAACTGGAGAAGAGCCTACACAGTTTAAACAATGCTGTCATGGAGAAGAGTGAGCTAGAATCACAGCTCATCTCTTTGAGGGAGAACCTCGCCAACCTGGAATATGCCCAAACTCAAGCACTGCAGGAGGAGGAGCACATAAGAAGGGAAGCAGCGATGGATGAACGACTTAAAGAAATGGAACAAGTTATGGAGGAAGAGTTGGAACAATTTGAGCACCTGCTAAAAACCAAAGATGATGAGGTGAGATTTATAATTTTATTCATTTCAGTGCTACTTTCAAAAGGTTGAAATATACATAAGAATGTACATTTACAGTTGAGTGACGAGAGGGAGAAGTGGGAGGTAGAGAGACAAGAGAAGGAGAAGGAACTTGTTCATATGAAGCTTCACCAAGAGGAGCAGTTGAAGGAGAAGGAGGAAGAGATGAAGACTCTCCTGGAGAAACAGGTTTCATCTGTGAAGGAGGATATGGACATGCTTGAGCTCTCTCTCCAACTAGAAATTAAAGACCTCACAATGAAACATCAACAGGAGGTGGGAGCTACAAACTGAACTGTCTGGTTTTACTTTTACCTCTAGAAGTTTGAAATTTGAATTTCATGAATTCCTAGATATCTGAGATCAATGCACGAATGGAGTCAGAACTTCTGAGGCAGCAGGCTGTTTTGGAGGAAGAGCAGAAGAGACAAATTTCTCTAATCAAACAGGTATCCTATTGCGGGAAGTAACCTGTGCAAATGTCTTTCTATATTTATACACACCTTATTTATTTTTCACCTTGCCAATTACTCCTAATTCTGTCTTCCTTCAGGTGACTGAACGGGAACACGAGCGGATGATTTCAGAGCTTAATGCCAAGCACAGCGAGGATTTGAGTGAGATGAAGGCAGAATTGCGAGAGAGTCTGGAGGCTGCCCACCTGGCTGAACTGCAGCAGCTACAGGTATGCTGCTGTATGTACCCGTGGACGTAGCTCAGAGAATGCAGAGAATTTGCAGCATAGTGAAATTTAGTTAGTGCCAGATGCATTCAATGCTAGAATTAAGTTTTTTGTTTTTTTTTCAGAGGATAATAAAACAATTATTGATATTTTGATTAACTTTAGGAACAAAAGACCATGGAGCTTGAAGGTTTACATCAAAGTGTTTCTGCCATCCAGGTGTCTGGGCTGGAGCAATGGCAGGTATGCTTGAAAGGGAGCACGCATCCACTCTCTGGAGTTTAGGCTCCACTGGAAAATATATATTTATTATGATTATACATTTAAATTTATCGTGACCTCCTTTTTTTTTTTTTTTTTTTTAAACCCTATAGGCTATAAGGTTACAGCATGAAGGTGATGCAGAGAACAAGAACGGCTCTAACGCCTCCCAGAAAGAACTTGAAAGCACAAAAGCCTCCATATTGCTGACCAACCAAACTCTTACTGTGGCCCAAGCAGCTCAGTCACAAACCCAGCCAGTCCTGCAGGAGTCACAGAACAGGCTGGATGAACTTCAGACCTGTAACAGGGAGCAAATTCAGAAACTACAGGAGGAGCTGGAAAAGGCTTGGGCTGACCGAGATGTTGCTGTCCGTGAGTTGCTCTCATCACGCTCTGCATTCCAATGGGCTTTTTACTATTTGTTGATGTCTATGTTTATGTGCAGGGATGTTGATTTTTTTAGTCTTTTGTCAAATGTTTCTCAGGTGAACTGGAGGATTTGGTGTCAAGTCATAAGACAGCGCTTCTGCAAAAGGAGCAACAAGCAATCGAGCTAGAGGACAAAGGGAGGCAACTGCAGACAGAGGTGAGGACACCCAAAGATCACTTGGTGCATTTACATGCACGGCTAAATCAAGCTATGCTCAAAATTTGACTTTGGAATTTGGTCCTTGTCCCCATTTACATGGAGCAAGGAAAACAGGAACATGTCCTCCCCTGTCACGCTTCGTATTGATATTAATCTTTTCAGTGGCTTAATACGGCCCCCTTTTGTTTGGATCTATTACATCACGTCATAAACAACGGGAGTCAGGTGGTGGGTTGGTATTTCGAACAACAGGAAGATGAATAGTTGTACAGATTTGTTTATTTAGTGCATTATTTCCGCTTTACTTAACATGTGTCTTATCTGCACTATAATTAAAAGTCAAAGAACTAATTATTGCCTTAATCCAACTATAACTGGATAACTGTAGTACATGTAAACACATTAGTCCAAGTGATAACAGAGTTATCTGATTAAGACACCCAGAAATGTGAATGGAAATGGATTTTCACTAGAATGTGTACACCTTACTTGAGTTAAACTAGAGGACGCATGTACACATGCTCCATGTTTTGTATGACTCCAGAACAAAAACACCTCTCGAAAGTACCATGACCAGGAGGGGTGGCATGTATGTTATCTGCACAATAAGTAACTTTTACACTATGCATGAGAAAAATAAAGCTGTATGGTTTTTCATCTCTCTGTTCGAAATGTCTGTCTGCCACCTATTGTTCATCAGGAGGAAATGTTCCCCTCAGTTTTTCGATTTTCATTGTTCAACTGGACAAGGACTAAATTCTGACAAGACACCAATTGCACTTATTTCCTTTTGAATGCTTAATAAAAACATTTTTTACTTTTCTGAACTAGGTTTTACGTTTACAAGAAGAGAAGAAACTCCTGAAGCAGAGCTCTGAAGAAGAAGTTGGTCAGCTGTGGACCCAGCTGGAGAGCATGAGGGCTAACCGCCAAGAGTTGGGAGGTGAAATTATTTGCCATTAATCCTCACACATGTACTCGCACAGTCACCACTCTTATTATGGGAAAATACTTTATTGAAATGTACTAATGATTTTTCACCTATTCTTCTTTCTTTCTCACAGAGCTGAAAGAGCAACTGCTTGCTCGCTCATCTCGTGTTGAAGACCTTGAACTTTTAAAAGCGGATTTTAATGTTCAAAAACGGGAAATCAAAGAGCAGAATGAGGCTGAGCTTGAAAGCCTAAGGAGGTAAAACAAAATAGATCCAAAGTACTTATTCTCATAAATCTGCCTTGGTGGAAACACCCTGTGGACTTGCTTTACTTTCATTTTCTTTTAGGTATTTTGAGCAGCGATTACGCGTTTCAGAGGAGAACTACAGAGAGGAAATTGCTTTGCTCCAGCTGAGGCTGGTGGAAAGTGCCTTAGAAGAATCTGTGTTGAAAATCAGCGACGACAGGTATGGCAGTTGCCGGCATACAGAATTAATTCTGTAATTATTCTTTTATTTTAATTCTACATTTTTTATTTTTTTATTTTTTTTATTTATTTATTTTTTTAATTATTTTTTTCAGTTTAATATCCCATGGCCTACTTGAAGTGGAAAAAGACCACAGACATTCTGAGAGTGTTCTAAACAAAGAGAAACCCATGGTATGCATCCAACTTTAAGATCTATCATTTGAAGTAACATAAAAACATGGTAGTCCATAAAGTATGGTGTGGAAAGGCAATCCGAATTGTTTCTCTTCTCAAATTCTCACAAAACTATTAAAAATCATAAAAATATTAAAGTGTCCTAAATGTAATATGTTATTCTGCCCAGGAAATGCTTTACACTCTCCAATTGGAGGAAAAACATGCATTGGAACTGGCAAATCTGCAATCATCTCTGACTCTATCCTTCAAAGAAGAGTTGGAACAGGTCAGATATAGTTTACTTGAAGATTATATTGGGGATTATTCACAGATTATTTGTGTTTATTGTGGATTACGAGCAATTTTTATCACAGTTTAAACACTTGATCATTTACAGTTCTTGTGTATTGTGGATCACTTGTGTGTTAGGCACGCTCAAAACTTGCTGAGCACTACTATGACGAGCTGCAGGAAGTGAAGAGGCGACATGCATTAGACTTGGAGCAACTCAAAGCTAAACTTTCTGAACGTCACTTACAGGGTGTGTCATGAAAATATTTAAACAAATTATATTTGTTTTTCCTGATCCTGCCTAAATTTAGAAATCAAAATGATGTAATATTTTTCTTTGTAGAACTGACCAGAGTTCATCTTGAAGCTGCACATCAGATTGAGGTAAAACAAAGTCTTTCCAATTATCTGATAAACGTGTTTATTATTATAGTATAATATAATCTAACTATAAAAAAGCACTCCATTTCACACATATTGTGACTTACATCTGTAGTATAGTGGACTGTATATACAGGCAGTAGTAGTATAACAGGTAGTAGGTTGGTTTATGATCAGCATTACTTGGCTTTGTTCATTGACATATCAAAGGTTGAATTCCATCTGAAATCCAGACCATCACTAAAATTTAATCAAAAAATTTATTTAAAATCCATTCATAAATTTTTGAGGTATTTTGCTAACCAGCCTGCCACACAGACAAGCGGCAGTTGTCGTATGACCTCCTTGGCAGCGGTAGTAATCTGGTTATTTCAATTAGGTGGAGATGGAACAGAAGGTGTGGCATCACACTGAGGAGCTGCAGACGACAGCAGTTATCATCCACATCTTGGAGGACAGACTGAGGGACCTAAGTGAACAATATGAAGCAGATATACAAAGGAATGCCGAAAAGGTGCAAATGCATGCTTAAAATGCATGGATATGCGAAAGCTCAAATATCTTCTGATGGTTGAATAGAGTATTGCACCTACATTATTTTATTTTTTTTGAAAATAGATTTATAAACTCACTAAAATAAGATGATTAGATAGGCCAATGCACCTTGTGATATGCTGGCATTTCAAACATGAATTCTTGATCATTTCTGCAGTTGAAACAAGAGTTTTCTGGGGAGCTTGTTCTTCTCGAGGAAGCTTTAAAAGAGGAGAGGCAGGAGGAGATGAAGCGACTGACAGAGGAGCTCCAACAGAAGCATCAAGCTGAGCTGTCAGTCCTAAAGGCAGAACTTGAAAAAGAAATGAAAACTAAGACAACAGATCTTCAAATTACCCTTGAAAAGGAGAAAGAGAAATTGAGTTCTCTACAGACGGCTCTGGAGAATGATGAGAGTAAGAAATGCAAACTTATTTTATGTACCGTAGGCTATCATTTATACACTTCATCAGATCTTGAAATTTAGAAATTTGATACTTAAAAATGGTTTTGGCTTGTCTTCTGCACATTTAACATGTTTAATTTAGGTCCAGAGGTTGTGATAATAAAGCAGAGACTGGAGGCCCAATATGATGGTGAGCTGAAAAAGGCAAAGACCTGCATGGCAACAGAAATTAAAGAGCTCAATGCTCTCCTCCTGGAGCAACATCAGGAGCAGCT
This sequence comes from Takifugu rubripes, assembly GCF_901000725.2. Taxonomy (NCBI): domain Eukaryota; kingdom Metazoa; phylum Chordata; class Actinopteri; order Tetraodontiformes; family Tetraodontidae; genus Takifugu; species Takifugu rubripes. Next base: position 5,864,888 of record NC_042286.1, on the reverse strand, counting down.
TTGTCAGGCTCAAAAGAGGTGCGATAATAGTGAAGATCATTTCGTTTATTTTTAATTTTGTAATTTTTTTTTCTGGTTGTACAGGTTTCTCTTTTTCAATAGTGATACTGAAAAGCCTAAATCCTATCCTATTAAATCATTTTCTTTTTGTGTTCAGTTTCCAGGAGGAGAAAACAGAATTGGAGCAAAGCTTGGCACACAAATATGAAATGTGTCTGGTAGAGCTCAACAAAACCCACCAAACTGAACTAGAGCATCAGAGAGTAACACTTGTAAACAAGCACAAGGAAGAGCTAACGACGCTCCACGCCAAACACAATGCACAGCTAGAGTCTCTCGGTGCCAGTCACCGAGCTGAGCTTGCAGCTTTGGTTGTTAAACTTGAGTCCAAACACAACACTGAGCTTGTTGCTGTGGAAGCAGCTCTCAGCTCCAAAAGGAAGGAAGACCTGGAGAGTCTGGAGGCTGTTTTTCAGAAGACTACCAAGGCTCAGCTAGAAGCCGCCGAAGCAGAACTGGCTCACAAACACCAGGAAGAGAAGGATGAACTTGAAAAGAGAATGCTGGCTAATATGGACATTGTTGAGGCAACATACCTAAAAGAAGTTCAGGTAGGGTTATTAACTTTTCATTTGAGATTTTAACACATTCCTTTTGTTTTCATAAAATTTTCCTTTGTAATGCTTCTGTTATTTTAACTTCAGGCTCTGCGTGATGAAATGGTGCAGCTTAAAAACAAGTATCAGGAAGAGCTCGGTCGCCAGAAGTCAGAACATAGGCAGATAATTGAACGGCATACAGCAGAACACCTGTCTCTCAAAGAAGCACTGAGGAAAGAACTGGCTCAAGTGCACATGGAGAAGTTTAGCGCCATGGCTGCTGAGCTCAGTTGCGTTCACAAGGTGAAAAATACACCAGTAACTCAATCATTTTTAGAGGCTTGATGGGGGAAAAACTGTGACGTGCCTCTTGTGTTGTTTTGAATGCCTCCAACAGTACACACTGATAAATTGTCCGTTGTTTCCATGGTGTGTTCCTATAGTCTGAGATGGTTGCTCAAAAGGAGGCCTTAGATACCGAACACTGCAGAGCTTTGGAGGCACTTAAAAATCAGGTACTACACTTGGTTGTGTCTTTTATTTATTTCTATAAAAGATGCAGACATATTATGTTAGTGTTATTTCCATAATTCTGTGTAATCTTGTTGGTTTGTAGCCTGATTGCTGACATAAATGAAATGTTGAATATAAGATAAGAACTATGCTCTGCATCCTTAATTAAATGGGTATTTCATTCATTTGCTTAAAGATGAAAAACAAATATTTTAACTTTAGAAATCTAGTATGATAAATGCTATATATTGCTGTAAATACAGTCTATTACTGCATTGTGGAATTTAGTTTATACTTCAACTTATTTGCATTTAAAATATTGTGTTATATTCAAATTGTCAGGTTTTGGAACTAGAGCAGCAGCATGGCAACGCCCTTCAGGAGCTGTCAAAATCCTACAGTATTGAAAAGGAGCAACTTGTCAAACAGCATCAACTCCAATTACAGGTGTGTGTGTGTGTGTGTGTTTGTGGTGCACTGTGGAAAAAAGTATGTACTGTAGTCATATTGGCATTGAAGAAAAAAAAACATGTGGTCTTTGTTTCAGGAGCTGAGGAATGTTTCTGCAAGGGAATTGGAAGCATGTCGCAGAGAGCTTGAAGAGGAGTCTTCAAGGCAGCGCCAGCACTTCCTGGAAGAGGTGGAGCTCCTCAAGGTCCAATCAGAAGAGAGATTGCAAGACAGGATTATTCTGCTAAAGGTAAAATCATGTTTTGTGTGATTCAAACAGAATAGGCTTTAATATGTATAATGGACATACCGATATTTACAAATGATCTCAACTATAGTGATACAGTCATATAACATACATGTAATTATTTATTTGGAATTGTTTTTCTGTCCCCTCCTTTACTTTTGCTTGTTATGCCAGTGCATGTTTTACACATTATATAATGGCCGAGGATTACTGAGAGCATGAGTGTGTTCTGACATTCTAAGCTCCAGCTGCATCATTTCATTCGTAGGGATCGCTCTTTGTCTTGGATTCTGTCCCACTGGAGCTTTATTCAAACCAAATGTTTACATAATCCTACTAACATATATGGTGGAATATTCTTGTCAGTCTGTGTCCTCTGCTGACGGCTACATGTGTTTTTTTTTTATCTGGCTAGTGGCTAAATGGGTGGATCTAAGCTTTTTATCCTCTGTAGATGCTTTTAAGGCCGAAGGTACCCCCCAGATATGAGGGCATTTGGCATGTGAAAAGTGCAAGCCAGTATTCTGCTGTCAGCCAGCGAGTCATGTTGTTTTTAGCGGCAAAAAAAAAACTAGTTTATGATTCTGCAGAATTTTTAAAACGGCACTTAACATGTTTCTGTGAAGACGGAGTTCGAGGAGCAGAAGCAGGTGGAGATTGAAAACCTGCGGCGGAGCTTCACATCTGAACAGGAAGAGACGGAGCAGAGCTACACAGTCAAAATGAGCCATCTTACAGCCCAACTTCAGCAACTGGATGCTGTGGTCTCCCAGGTACTTGGCACACAACTGTGGGATAAATCATTAAAACAAACCGCTTCTTATATTCTTGAAGCTATGTGATTTGAAGATGTTTAATACAACAAAAGATGGATGGTTTATGTTTTCAGTCTTACAATAAACTCTTTGAGACAATAAAATGTAGAATTAAATTCAGATATTTTAATTCCAAGCGGTTTAAAATAATTTGTTGAACAAAGATATGGTTTTTAGAATATTGTGATCCCATTTTTGTGATGCTGTTGTTTAACGTTTGGATTCTATTTGACATGTATTAATGTTAACTTATTTAGGAATATAAAATAAAAAGAACTTTAATAATAATCACTGACAATGGATGTGAATATAGTATGAATTATATTCAGTTGTGCCTTTTTGTCACATTAAACATTAAAATTCCCCAAAATGTTTTTCCTTCCAAGGCACATGTTTGGCTTAGTAGTTAAAATTTAACACACAAGCTCCTCTTTGATAACCACATGAGTGGGTTTAAGAGGTTGGGAGGGTGTGTTGTCAGGGCAACTGCATTGTTTGATGCAGGCAGGTGGCAGTTGGGCGGGAGGGAAAGTAAAAGAGGGGGAAGATGTGTTGAGAGAAGACGAAGAGATGGAAGGTCTAAAGAAAAACCGTAATGAAGTTGATTCTGTATTAGTGAATCGGGCATTGCTAATTTCAATTGCAGCTGTATTGTCAAACTCCTTTTTGGAGAAGCATGGATTTCTTTTTTTGGATTGCTCCAACTGATAAACTATATCAACTACTTCTTTATCCATTTTTTTTTTTCTAGCTGAGGTCAGAGATTGGTTGTCTGCAGGAGGAATTAAAGGGGAAACGAGCAGAGATGGAAACTTTGGACACTCTCCTACAACGAAGGGAGCGAGAGAGTCAAGAGGGAGGCAACCTTCTAAAAATGCTCACTGATGATTTACAGAGTGTAAAACAGGAAAAGTAAGTGACATGAATATTCTTTTTCAGTGTACATTGCTATATATCGGTTACGAGTGAACTCGTATCATTTAATCTAATTTGCTTCACATGATATGTGGATTACAACTAAATTTGATCTGTCACATGGAAACATAGAACATGGCACACTGCTTTTGAGCAAATACTAAATTTTAATAATTATTCTTTAATATTTTTTAGTGTGTATATTTGTTGTTTCATTCCTATTTATTTTCTAGACACAAGCTGGACCAGGCCAATGAAAAGTTTAGGAAGGTGTTGATTGAGATGATTCGCAGCACAATTGCAACTGAGGAGCTAATTGGCCATAAGCTGAATGCTAGAGCCGAATTGTGTGAAGAGAGCCAGGGGAGTTCAACAGGGAACAAAGATTCACCAGACTCAGGTTTGTTTCAGTAGGAGCTCTATTGTAAATTTGATTGTGTACAGTCATAATCATGGTAAAAAAATCCTCATGTACCGTACATAGCTAATTAAATGGTTGGATATCAGTAGTTCATTTAAAGATGTTTTTCTAGGTATTTTAGCTGCCGGCTCCTCTTCTGAAGACCCAGAGCTCACTCACCTGCTCTGTGAGAGTCTGCTGGTCTCTGACACTCAGATCAGTCCTGAGGGAGAGGAAGCAGCTCAAAGTGCCTGTGTCAGACTTCGTCAGACTGTTGAAACACTTCTGGATCTGCTCAATCAAGCTAACACACAGGTAAAGAATCATATATATCCTTATCAAATGTTCTGTTTTGTGATGCTGCCTCACACTGATATATTTTTAACATTTTTTGGTAGCTGGAGCAAACTCATCAAGTCCACCTTTCTCTTGAGGAGAAATTCTCCAAAGCTAAAGAAGACTCTGCTAAACTTCTTGAGCAACACAAGATCATCTTGGAACAACTTGATCAAGAAGCGAAACTAAAGAATGAACTTCAGCTGGAGCTCCACAAAGCAGAAGGTGAGCCCTGCGTCTTTCTTTGCCCTTTTTTAAATGTCATCATACTGTTACAGTATTAAATCTGCACCCTTAAGAGAAAAACTGTACATGTAAATGGTTGATTTTCACACGTTTCATATTCATGAAATCCTGTAAAGGACTGCTGGATGGCTATGTGGCAGAGAAAGCAATCCTTGAAGAGATGCTGCAGCAGAAGGAAACACAAGAGGAGAGTCTAGTAGAAGAACTGGAAGACCTGAAGATGAAGATGCACCAGATGCAGGGCCTGACTGCAGAGCTGGACAGTCTCAGGTCGAAGCATCAGCAGCTGGCAGAGGAGCATGCGGCACTTCTTCGTCAAAAGGACCATCTCTCTGCTGGCCTGGGCGAGCGGGAGAAGGGTAAGCAGAGCAAACACAAAATACTGAAGTCATATGCAAAATAAGTACATGAGATTTTAATGAGATTGACCACACCTTTATGTAATGTCTGTGCTCCTTAGGCCTTTGTCTCAGTTTAGATCCTGGTGCAGGTTTGTGTGTGTTTGCGTGCTGTGAGAGGGATAACACTGATTTATATCTGCTGTGCTTTCTGAGGTTGCTGTTATGGAATGTTGTGCTCAGTAAAATAATCAGATTTATACCTCAATTCAGAATGGAGAAAAAGTTTATTTGTAATGGGTGGATTAAACTCTTCAGACTGCTTGCATATCACATTTTAATGTTTTATATCAGCAAGATTGCCCTCACTCTCTTTTCTTTTTTCAAGCTCTCCTCAGAGAGACAGAACGTTTGGTTGAAGACAAGCTGGACCTGCAGCGGCAGTCAGAAAAAGACCAAAGCTCTTTGATGCAGCGCCTTAGAGCCCTGGAGAGAGACCTGGAAGAACAAGAAACCAAGGGCCTTGAAATGGAGCACCACCACAAGTCCCACACAGAAGATCTCAACCAACGTGTCCAAGCCCTTGAGAAACAGTTGAAACATGACCGGCAATTTATCGAGGTGAACTTTGAATTTAAGATTACTTGATTATTTGTATAACACTTTACCCCTTTTATCATTCACCATCCTTAATTTAGAGGACATAAACCTTCTACAATGCTTTTGTCCATATAGGATCAGGCTGTGGAGCGAGAACATGAGAGAGATGAGTTCCAGCAAGAAATCACAAGGCTCGAGGCTCAGCTAAGACAGCCCATTAATGTGGATAACAAAGGACACAGGGTGAGGCTCATTTGTTGGATATGAATGTTTATAGTCTATATAAAAGAGCAGTGTGCTTGTGCATTTGCAGCGTGCATGTATGGTTTGTTTTTTCATAAAAGTTTGGGTAAAAAAGTTAACAAAAGTGTGATTAGTGGTACTCAAAGAGGGTTTGGTGAAAGAATTTGAGTGAGAATCTGACTTTTGCCATGTTTTTATCCCATTGTTGAACGGATTGCTGTAGTTTGAGGACTTGGTTCTGCAGGTATGAAATCCATGTTTAGCATATTCTTGTAGTTCCTCCTTTTTTTTGCATGGTGTGTATTGTACCTCATCATTCATCCACAGTCATCCAAACATTAATTCCATCTATTTTGTTCATAATCATTCACCTTTTCTTCTCCATTTGCTTCTGTTTGATAGTTGATTTGCATCTCGGCTCTCTCTGGAATGGCTTAACTTTGTTTCGTACTGTAGTCGCTCTCCTCGAATGGCTTATTTATCTACACGTCATAGATTTTCTTGGGCAGATTGTTCTTAGTTTGCCAAAAATGTATGAACTGTTTCCCCCATCTACGTATACAGGTGGAAAGTTTACAAGCCATCATCAAAGATAAGACGGATGACTATGCCTCCTTACTTGCTGCCAATCAGCAAGCACAACGTGATCTTGCAGAGCGCAATGATGAGATAGACAAGCTTGCTGGCAGAATCAGAGAGCTTGAGCAAGCACTCCTTAACAGCACTGACAATAATCGATTAGCCAGCCAGTTGGAACAAGAGCTCCACAGAGTAAAACTGAGAGAACAAGAGCTCACACAGGTAAGAAATGCAGACTATGTTTCTAAAATCATGTGTTGTTATTAATAAAAGTGTCCACCGAAGCACCAAGTTTGACATGTCTATTAATTATTTGTTAGGATAAACAGGCCCTAGAGCAGCAGCAGCTGTCATACAGACTCCAGATTTCTGCCTTGCAGTCCAAACTTGATGAGACGAAACATTGTTACAATGACCACGCACGGGACCCCACGCAGGATCTCAGGAATGCTCTGGACACTGCTCAGCAGAATCTGTGCAGCAAGGAGCAAGAGGTCTGTAAAAAGTGCAAAATTTTGCAGTTCGTAATATATGTGCTAGTTTGAATGCATGAATGACTCTAAATTGTGCACAGACATACAAAGATATATATGAGATTTGACATTATTCACATGCATTTAAAAAAAAAGGTTCATTCAGGGACGGCTTGATGTTTTTAGATTAACAACATTTCTGTGGATTTTAGGTTGAGATTTTGCAAGGCCAACTGGACAACATGCAGAGGGATTTTAATATCAAAGAGGCTGAGCTAAAACACCTCACACTACAACTGGAGCTTGTGACCAATCAGAATGCTGCTCATATTAATGAGCTCCAGCAGGAGATCAGTGGACTGAAAGTAAGCTCTACTTTGTTTCCATCAAAATCCCGATGCTTCATTTCAGTGCTCAGTGAAATTTGAGTTTACTTTTTTTGAACACCTAATCACAAAGCAATGTCCAAATGTTAAGGTGTTTGTTATGAAATGATGAATCCAAAACCTCAGTATTAAACTGTAGAAGGAATTATGATTACAAATATAATAATAAAATAAAAATTTGAAGTTAACTTATAGCTGAGAGGCTCATAATTCATTTAGTGTTGCAGTGGTTTGATTTCAGACTGGTAAAAGAATTTCAGCCATGGATGTTCAGAAGCTGTTTGTTGAAATGGTGATATTGTGTTTTTCAAATTTATTTTAAATTGCAACTTGTACATGCATCTCTGAAGGACAAAGTTTCTGCTCTCCACATACTTGCTGAGGAAAAAGAGGAAGAATGTGTGGTGGACGCTCCTGAGGAAGAGACCCTTCCATCAGCATTACTTGAGGAGAAAAATCAAGAGATTGATCACCTCAGCAATGAGATCCAAAGACTGGAACAGGAGCTAGAAAACACCAGGGATGCCAAGGTTAGAGTTGGGCTGTCTTTATTTGTTGTGAACTAATTTGCCTGATTTAATTTTGACTTTCTGTCGAATTAGATCCTGGAGGCTGAGCTGGAGGATTTGCGTTCACAGGTGGAACACCTGAAGTCTGAAGTCAGTAGAGTGCGTGAGAACAAACAGGAAGAAGAAGAACGCCTACATGAGGTCATCAGTACACTGCAGGCAGAACTTGCCACATTAGGCCCCAACTTGCATGAAGTTAGTGACTCTCAGGACGGAGACAGCATCAATCCATCACTCGCTCCCAGCCCTGAACCTCACCACTGTACCATTCAGGAACAAGAGAGCAGTGGGGGCCCCAGCAGTCTGAAGCAAGAGCTGAGTCTTTCTCACTCAACTTCTACTCGGTCGCTTCAGTCCCGTCTCAAAGCGCTACAGACTCAGCTCGAAACTGCAGTGGCAGAGAAGGAAAGTCTGGAGCAACTACTTTTCAAACAGGAGGAAGATTATAGAGGACATGGGGAGGAGTTTGGAAAGAGGCTCCAAGCCGAGCGGGACAAGGTAGAAGAACTTCAAGTTCTCCTTTCTCTCAAAGAAACTGAAGTGGCAGAAGCCAAAGGATTGATAGAAGAAGAGAGGGAGAAGAGAAAACAAAGTGAAAAAGAGAGGGATGGATGCAAATCTCAAGAGGAAGAAGTGGATACTTTACATGAGAAGAATTCCCACCTTAGCTCTCTTATTTTAGAGCTCCAGAAGAATGAACAGGGGAATGTAAACATGATACAGGCTTTAAGAACAAAGGAGCAGGACACAAAAATAGAGATGGAAGTCCTCAGAGAAGCCAATATCACTCTTGAGAGACAAGTCCAGGAGATTAGAGCTGAGGTGACGGACATGGAGCAAATAGTGGCTGAGGAAAGGACAAAGATTGAGACCCTTGAGGCAGTGAAGGGAGAACTTTCTGCTGAAGGGGAGGTACTGAGGAGGAGGGAGGCACAACTCCAGGAGGAAACTGAAAAACTCAGGCAGGAAGTGTCTCTAATGAGAGTCTGTATCCAGGACCTGACAGTTCAGCTCCAAGAGAAGGAAACCAGTCAAAACCAGGCTCAGAAAGATGTGCTGGTGAGTGTTGTTCTGAACGTAAAAGGTTTCATAATCACTACTAAATGTTGCCTAATGACAATTTTGTAGGAAAAATGTTAACAAGGATCGTAACCCTCTTAGGTATTATAAATAAAAAAGTTATTTAAAGTTAGGTTTCTATTCGTATAACTGTTGCACGTTTTCTGCAAAATACATCACTGTACTTCCTATAGGATATTTGTGCAAAGGAAAATCAGATTTGCTCTCTATAATCAAATAAATCTACTTCAGCCGTCCTTATAATTGGGGAAATGCCCCTTTTCTGCTAACGGCTGCTAACAGGACTACATCTGGTCATGGTTAGCTGCTAATACGTCAGCCGCGTCGGTCTGGAGTCGGCTAAAACAAGCTAGCACAGGAATTACTCAACAGAGAGGAAGCAACAAGAGGAACTTCTTTGCCGTTTTGAAAGGTTTAGATTAGCTTTATTTTTCATGTTTTGATGTCATATTTCTACAGAAGTTGGTGAGAAGTGATTTCGGTTTTTAAAAGCATGACTTGAAAGTTGTACCGTTAGTTCAGGAAATCTAGCTGCTGTGGTTTAGTTGTGTCAAAGAGGCAGTCTGCTTGAACTGCAAAAATTGGATTCATAAGCAAAGTGAGCGTATATGGTTCCCCTACTGGTATCATTTTACAAAGCAAATCATATGTTGCCTTTGTGTAAGCATATGTTTTTATAGCACTTTTAATTCAAGAAAAAATGCAAATAAATGGGGGGATTGTGCATGTAAAGTTTGAGAAATGCTGGATTTTCTGGTGATGTATAGCTTTCTATCTTCTCAGACGCATGCTGAGGTGACTCTGGCTAAAGCTGATGCTGCCTTAAGACAAAAGGAGAATGAGCTGACCAGACTGCAGTCAGAGCATCTGGCTGTCAAAGGGGAGCGGACTGCAGTGAAAAATTGCCTGGTGACATTTACAGAAAGAGTCCAAAAGCTACTTGAGGAAGGACAGGTGGGAATATGAATGACCAGAAACATTTAACTCTCAGATTTCCTGCTGTGTTTACAGTTTAATATATTGGAACGTGAAATATTAACGCTACTTTTTCTTCTTAGTCTAAAGACCGTGCCTTGGTTGACCTTGAGACTATTAACCGGCAGCTGAAGGCGGAAAGCCAAAGTCTACAAGAAGAGTTGGCTGCTCGGGAAGAGGAATTATTGTGTCATAAAAGAGAATTGGAACAACTCAGACAACACCGTCACCAGCAGGAGAAGATTCATCACCAGCAGGATTATCAACAGAAAGGTGAGTATGGGATGATGGGGACATGAATTTATCACAGGAGTAGCAGGGCCAGACAACCTGCCTTGAATATATCAGTAAACATGATGGGAAAAGTGATATATATGACCACAAAGTAATTATTACCTATTGCAAGAAACACTGTGGCTCTACTGAGGATACCTGCTTTATGTACCTCTAGTCAGGTACAGATACATGCGCATTACAAGTCTGGATCTATAAAAACACAAGCAATACTGTATCTGTAGGGGAGCGTTGACCTTGGCACATCTACAAAAGCTATCATTTGTTTATTCTTTTGTCAGAAATTCTTCACAGAGGTTTTGAGAACGTCCTCAGTGTCTCTCGTGAAGAAGCTTCTCTGAGCTCCCCAGAGGTTTTGAGAAGACTGGAAAGCTCTGAAGACAGAATCCCAGAATGCATCCACGCCTCTGTTCTGGGCTCTCGTCTCCCCGAGATCAGTGCCCTTAATAGCCCAGGTCTGGATCTTCCTCATGCAAAGACATCTCCCAGAGTTGTGATGGAGACTCCGTGCTCCAGGACAATCACACCAGTCCCGGATCCACAGAGTACTAACTCACCCGGCTCTGTCTCATTGTCTGACAACTTCTCTGTGCTGGACTCACTGGACACTGACAGAGTATGTGATCTCTACACCTATGTACATGCTCTTTGGGAAAGACTTTTATATATTGACATTTTCTATTTAATATCCTAGGTACGTGAAATGGAGGGGCTCGATACAACAGCACCTTCATCTCCTCTTGGTTCCACCTCTTCCTTGTCTGCACCTGAATGGGCCAGTGATGGTTATGGAAGCAGTAAGTCTGTACTGACTGTCATAGTTCAGTGACTGAGAAAATGGGACTTAAGATCTCCAATAAAAACCTATGGAGCACAGTCAGACTTTTCTTCTTTGCCTTTTTTCCTCCTTCAGATGTGAGTTCAGAATTAGGAGCACGACTGCGAGTGGAGTTGGAACAGACTGAAAGGCTTGATGCCCAGTTTGTTGAATATCTACGTTGCAGAGGAATAAACCCAGCAGTTAACACGGACAGTGCTGCGGGTAGTATGAGCTACAGCGATGACCTTTTGTCACCTGAGCTTCAGGTAGATCGGTTTGTTTCTTTGCTGTAGTTTGGTCCGTTTGACAAGAAGACCTAAAGTGTGTTTTGTTTACCTTTCGACAGGGTCTTCTGAAGAAAGTTTATCAAGAAAGCTGCCGAATTCTCACGCTGTCCCAGCGTCGCGTTATAGCCCAGCCTCCCTTCTCAGACTTGAAAGTTGTCTCACTTGGCCAGATGGAGCATCAGGATTCTGAAGATGCCTCCGCCTCTCTAGACCACAGGGACAAATCCTCCACCAAGCGCCCCATGAGCTGGCAGCAGGAGAAGCGAGCCCTACAGGAGACGGTGATTGCTCTCAGGGAACTCCTCTGTCGAATGGCTCAGAGATACTCCGAGGTCAGTTTAGGAATTCTGTCATCTTGGGAAATTGAATTGAATTGCATATTTGTTGTAATTTGTATGTTTACAAATAACGTGATGGTTGGTTTTCCACCAGACTGATGGTGGTGATGGTTGGCAGAGAGATGAGCTCAGTCGACAGATTGAATCCCAATTTAGGACCGAGATGGAGGAGAGCCAGAAACAACTGAAATGTGCTCAGGACACTCAACAAGAACAAAAGAACCAAATACAATCTCTCAGGTACATTACTTACCATAGCCTTCAAGCTAACCTTGTCCATGGATTGACCTGAAATTGACAGTAAATAGGTCATAGAAAAAATGCAAATATATTTGAATCTGATTCCAATAATGTGAGAACTGTGCCATATCTTAGGACGGTTGTTGAAGAGGGGGAAGATTCTTTAAGGAGGGAACAGAACAGAGTGCAGGAACTTCAACAACAACTGGAACAAGAAAGAGCTGTGAGTCTTCGCAAGGAGAAAGCAGAGGAGGAAAGGAGAGGGGTAAGAACAAATATGAATAAACTCGGTAAAACACATACTCCTGTAGAGAAGGGCCTTTTGTCCTGCCCTCTAGCTGCATTTTTATGCTTCATTCAAGTTTTTGCTTGAAGTAATTTGTGTTTATAATCTCTCAAAGATGATTGTCTCTGTTCTCTTCTAACCTCAGGCTTGGCACACACGTTCTGAACAGCAGAGGTCAGAGTTAATGGCTCTGAAGGGTCAGGTGGAACAGGAGAAGGTGGCCTGCAGCAACCTGAGACAGGAGCTTCAGATTGAACAGTCTCGCAGTGTTTTTCTAGAGAAACGTTTAGAAGACATCCAGAAGGAGCTGGAAAATGCCCATCAGCGTTACAGTCACCAGCAAGTAGTCAACGCACAAGAAAAGGCTCATCTCGAGCACCTTCTCGCTGAAGCTGAGTCACGCTTGGCCGATATTCACGCTAAACTCAGAGATGCTCACGGGAAACTGGATGAACTTAGGGATCAATGCTCCAGGCAGGTGGATGAAGTCACCCGCAAACAAGAGAAAGATGCAACAAGAGACAGGAATTTCATCTCAGACCTGCGTGCCCAGCTAGAACAAGAGCGAAGACGGGGTGAAGAGCTGACAACAGAGGTGGATGGCTTGCAGGCTGAAATAATGCAAAGCAAAAGGAAACTTGAAGAGCAGGAAAAAGCATGGAGCAAAAAGCTGAAGAGAGAACAGGAAGCTGCTGTCACACATCACGTAGCTTTGGAGGTTTTAAAAGAGCAGAAACAGGAAGTCAGTCATGCTTTAGATGTGGAGCAGGAACAGTCCAGACAGCAGAGGGCAGAGCTGGCTGAACTGAAAGAAAGATTACAGCTACTCAAGGAGAAGGAGAAGGAGAGGGAGGAGCAGTGGGAGAGGGAGAGGACAAAAGAGAGACAAGAGCAGATAGAGCGGGAGAGACGACAGCAGAGAATGAATAATAAACTGGTAAATTATCATCGACTTATTTCATTGTGTACTAAGCACCTATCCAAAAAGTAATCCTCTTTAGCTAAGATGTAGTGGCACAAAAGCTGACTCTCATGATGCTTTCTGCTTTCAGTGTGAGTTGGAGCTGTTAAGGCAGCAGGACCAGAAGCGCATGCAGACTCTCCAGTGCACTCTGGCAGAGCTGCAGAAAGAGGAGCGTGAGATGGCAGCACAGAGGCTGTGTGTGCAGACCCACACAGATGGGACGCAGCACAAAACCCAACAGGTACACAAGTAGTAAGGAACCAGAGAGAATATAAATGACGGCAGAACCAGGAGAACGTGATGATTGGTGTCGACTGTACAGCTTCTGGTTTCTACAGTCAAATGTACATATTTTCCTCGCCATAGACGCCATCACCCAAACTCGTGGAAAGGTTGGTGACGGAGAATTCGGACCTGACGGAGCGGGTGACATCACTGAGTCAGGAGAGGGCCACCTTTAAACACAGACTGGCCTACCTGGAGCGCCAGCTGCGGCGTGCAGAGTCCGCACTTACAAAGGTTACCACGGAAACTGAAAACAGGCCCGTCTGTGATGGGGCCAGCAACACCAAGGTTGGAAGAAAACCTTTGTTGAAATATAAATCGAAACAGTTTTATTTCTCAGCTTTTAAAACCAAAAATGCCGATCCGTGAGGTGAACATGATTTCATTTCTTTGCAGGTGCAGCGTCTCTATGAGCGTTACCTGCGTGCAGAGAGTTTCAGGAAGGCTTTGGTTTACCAGAAGCGTTACCTGCTGCTGCTCTTGGGAGGCTTTCAGGAGTGCGAGCAGGCCACTTTGTGTCTGATTGCCACTATGGGGGTGCGTCCCTCTCCTCTGCTCTCCTCCCAGCGCAGGCCTCGCGTGCGCTTTAGGGCAGCTGTACGAGTTGTTATTGCTGTGTCAAGGTAGGGAGCGTACCAACATGTACAATGCATGACGCAAATTTAAGCATTTGTGTGAATATGACTGATCACATGATGGTCTTCAGAATGAAGTTCTTGACCAGAAAATGGCATAAAGCCATCCGAAGATTCTCTTCATCTGCAGCCGTCAATGGACACACTCCAGGTGAACGCGTTGTTTGAAACAAGCACTATTTGAAAATGCGTGTTTTTTTAAATGCAAATGTCTTGCAGGACCTAAAGTTGAAGTTCTAAGACAACAACAGCCAAGAATGAATTCTGACTTCCCAACAAATAGAGACAGCATTGTTGATCTCAAAGAAACGGTGTTAGTTCATGTGCCGCCCACCAAATCACCTTTCAAGTTGCACAACAGGTTTGTGTTGCTGCTCTGACAAAATCAACTGTGGACCATGTGGTTGAAGACTTGACATTTCAACTTTTGTAATAGGTCATATTGCAGTCTGGCATCGGGGCCGTCTGCAGGAGCATCTCATGATCCAGAGCATTCGCTGACTGACTACATCCACCACCTGGAGAAAGTCCAGCAGCGACTGATGGGAGCCAGACAAGGTGAGTGTCAGAAATCATGTAGAAAATAATCAAAGGGGGTTTCTTGAGAGCAAAATTCAGTTTAAAACACAAAAGTCAGCAATTTAAAAAATGGTGTGAAAATGGAATTTAATGTGGTATCCCAGTTTAACGATACTGGAAATGTTTTCCCACTTGTCTGATGTGTAATCTGTATCTGACCAGATTCATCTGCTCTCCGGCGTGATCAGAAACCCTTTGACCACTGAAACGCCATCTCCAGTTTCTGTCATTACAGTGCTGTGCTCACATGTAAAATGGAAAATACCACATGTTCAATGTGACTTTTAAAAAAAAAAAATCGCATAACTTATTTTTTCGTTGTATTTTCTATTGTATTTTTCTACAATGTTCTCTGTACTATAGTTTCCTGAAGGCAACTTTTGCAAACGTCAAGAACAAATGCCTTTTGTTACTTTTGTGCCAGTGTGTGTAAATATGGCTGTGATCTTTGCGTGTCCACATTTGTACATGTTTTATAATTGAGTGTATACTACAGTTCTGTATAAATGTAAACTGTTTCAGTTTCTACCATAAAGTTGATCAATATTTTAAATTTGTGCCAAACCAACAGTCTGTTTATTTTGTGTTCTCTATTTATTTTGTGTTCTCTATTTATTTTGTGTTCTCTCTTTTCGGCACAATCCTTTCAAATCTTTTCAGATTATTATAATGGGGATAAAGATGTTATAAGTCCCTGAAAGTAAGAATGCCTTTCATGTTTTTGTTTATCTGGGATGGCCTCAAAGGCCCTCCCATTTAGATTAACCGATATATAATCAAATAGGCATAATATCTACACTGTTAGAAGGTAAATGACGCAGTTCTACTCATCAAAAATTCCCATTAAAAAGTAGATGACATGTCCAATGTGCATTTATTTGGACAGATGCATAATTATTAATCTTGAAGCATCTGGATGGGATAGTTTCAGATTGGCCTGATTGCCCATTTAAAATGCTGCTTATTTTAAAAGCAGGCTGGTTTGGTTTGTTTTAATTAAAAGACATTGCTCATTACATCACTGGATTTAGGTGATTAAAAACGGTAGCGATTTAAATGTTTCTAATCCTTGATTTTAATATTAATGAGTTATTTTCCGTCTTTAAGAATTCTTATTTTTAAGTGGTCAAAATATGTGTTTACACAGCGAATCAAGACAACAAAGCGCACGACTTTTGCCCCTTTTATTCTATGCCCCTCCGCGTGCCGGCATTACGTAACCACAAATGACGAGGGCGGCAGCATCCAATCGGAGCCTTCCTTCGTCAAGGGTTCGCTCGTTTAGACACCGAGACAGGCCAATTATAGTAAAGCAATGGGTTTCTATTGTTCGCCATGACTCCGCCCAGTTAAGATTTTCTGATTAATAAAACGTTCGCTTTCTGTGGCACATGAACGACCAGCAACGCCGCTCGCCCCTCCCATTAGAGGCCGTCCTACTGAGGATATCAGAGGCTGTGTGTATGTCGTAGCTTGTCCTGTTATAGTGTATCGTTGGCGTAAAAACCTATATAGACCTGGCCCGCACACAACCATCTACAATTTTTGCGTATTTGTCTGGGATGTATGGATGGATAGTTGACGGAATTTTCTCGCTTTTTGAGCCCGTTACGACGGGTAAGAAACCCACTGAGTGGTCCGGGAAAGGCAACGTTAGCGAGGAGGCATCAACGCGCCCTGGCGTTAAAGTCCGATCGCTGCAACAGGAGAACCACGCTAGACCAGCCAAACGACACTACCAGAGGTCCGTTCTCTCAATTATCGTTAAATATATATGCAGTCGTTGTGGGTCTGATTTGTACTTAACAGTCACCGTTAGCACGCTGACATGTCCATGTCTGCTAAGGCCAATTAGCTGTAGCCTAGCCACACAGACAGCTAGCATAACAAAAAAAAGTTGCTGTTTATTACTCGCTGAAATGAGCAAAAGAAACACACGAGGATTGACAAGACACGTTACACGCGAATAATTATGACTTGATGCAATAATCACTAATTAAAATTTCCTTCTGTGGTTTCCTGTCAGTGTCCATGTCGGAGATGGTGCATGTAACACAGAAGTAGAGGTGAAAAGACGGAGACGAGGTAAGTTCATTTCACAAGGGTTCAATGTTACATCCAGTAGTCAATGGCTAATAGTGGTTTCTGGCGCCAGATGTAGTTATTAGCTTTGTGAAGAAGGCGGTGGTCGGTGTTGCTGGTCTACTCGGGCTGAAGAATCCGAACACCCCCAGACCTTCTGAAGAGGCACAGGTATGTTTGCTGACTCCCCTCTTCCTCTAAAAGTGGATCCAGAATTCATGCAGGGCAACACCTGACTCTGTATCTTCTGTCCAGCCCATAACTCTAATAGGAATAGATGAGCTTCAGACCTCATGGTTGGCCAGTGCTGAGTGGAGAATGAGTAAGTTTAGTTGTCAGGGGGAGGTTTGACCATTACCTGTTCATTGTCCTCAGCTGATCGTGATTGATTGAGTTTCTTTTTTTCTGCTTTCAGATAAACAAGCAGCTGGAAATGAGAGGGGTAAGACTCTCTTCCAGAGTTATTCACCTACTTTAATGAGAAAATACAGGTGAGTCTCCCGTTGCCAAGTTACCCAGCACTTGATTTCGTATGAATTTTCCAGCCAACTTATCCCATTAATGTGTAATGCTCTTGTGTCACCAACAGGGCCGGGCAGTCAGCTGGATACTCTGACCGGGGAAAGGACTGGGAGAAGAGAGGTTCTGTTCAGCTTCTGCCCTCTAGACCTGCTCTGCAGCTGGGGGCTTCTACTGAGCCCACCTGCAATGGCATCGGACGCAATCGCAACTATAAACCCAGTCTTACTGTGGAAGAGGTATTCACTGTTAGATGTGTGTATATCTATGTTATTTTTTTAATTTTAACTTATGAGCTCATATATGTAACTGGGTATTTTTTATAAACAGTGCATTACATCAACCATATATCCCTCAGTTGACTCGTGCGTGTTTGGATTGCTCTTTCAGACTATTAAACAGAATAATAAGGAGCACTACAGGCGGTTTTTGGAATTGTTGAGTATAAATCCAATTACCTTTTATTAAATACTGTCAAATAATAAGTCCAGCATGGTCAACTTTTCTTTCCTTTTGAACTCAGTGAGTTGCTGTCTCAGTCGGGACCAAGAACTGCTGCTTTAAGAAATCCTTTTGATTCGGTGCCTATGAAGATGGGAGTCACAGGTAACGTCCTCTTAGTAATGTGGGGTTTTTTGGGTTTTTTTGCAGAACCCTTTACGGATTTCTCGCATTGTGTTGATAAATTGCTTAGTTGAAATTTAATTTAGTCAGTAATTAAAAGTACACATTTTGAATGGCTGACTAATGATGCTTTTCCTTTCTTCCTCCTCACAGCTGCTTCCTGTATGTTCCCATGCAGAAATGCACAAGCAAGCAAGGAAAGGTTGGTGCATTACATTTGGGGCTCTGGGTAATCCTGACTGCTTTACCCGAGTGTCTGCATTTCATCTCCAGATGGGATAGTTTGCCCCTAAGTAAGACCTTTAGTGGAGCCTTTGGGGATGCGCAGTCAGACAGTTTTCACAAGGTAATTGGTGTTATTAATATTGCTTCTGTACTCATCTACTTATCAGCGGTCAATCAATGCTATATCATCATTTACACTGAATCACTCTGCTTTAAACCGACGCATCAAAGCAAAGATTGAGAAATAGATGCCAAAGCGATCAAAGGATACCATACTGAAATGGAGTCTTTTGTGGTATAGCAGAAACAGACAACTGAAATGGACCTTTCTACCGAGGTTGCCATTCGTCTCAGTCTGGTGGACAGAGAAGCCTCGCCTGTTAGTCCTCCTGGCGCTCTGTCGGCGCCCTCAAGACACAGTGAGGAAGACATACCTCGACTCACCAAGGTGAGCACACCTCTGTAAGGTGTTGTTGCTGTCTTGAACAAGCGTGGGTACAATTTCTTAACCCCTGTGTGAATTAATTCTCAAGGAAATGGCAACAGCCGTGAGTCGTGCGCTGGCTCAGAGTGATCCCAACCTTGTTCTGAGTGCCGCTTTCAAACTGCGGATCACACAGAGAGATCTGGCCACCTTGCAGGAAGGTGGCTGGCTCAACGATGAGGTACGGACTCGCCTTGAAGGTGGTTGGAGCCGTTTAGTAAAGAGTGCACCATAACATTTTATGACAAATGTCACATATGTCTTGTTTTGTGTGTCTTTCTGAGTGTGGAAGAGCCGCAAAAGATTCCATGTTTCCAGAGTTAAAGTCTAATCATTAAATGAGATTCTGAGTTGTCCGTAAATGTGCTTTGTTGGGTGACTGGGAAGGGGTTGGTACTTTTCTAGCGTTTAGTTTCGCGTGTCATGTTTCTCTTTGGTGCATCAAAGGTGATCAACTTCTACCTGTCCTTGATAATGGAACGAAGCACCGATCAAGCAGCAGAATTGAAGGTGTATTCCTTCAGCACCTTCTTCTTCCCCAAGCTGCGGGGCGGAGGAGGCGGTCTGGGGGGACACGCTCAAGTGAAGCGCTGGACCAAAGCTGTCGACCTTTTCTCATATGACCTCGTCCTCGTCCCTCTGCACCTGGACGTCCACTGGGCTTTGGCTGTGAGTCACACTTATGATGGCTATTTTTTGCCAGGTTTTACCCCTTTTTTTGGGTGATCATTGTAAGTAATTGTTTGTTTGTTTTTCAAAGTGCTGCTTATTTTTCTGTTAATTACATCGCTTTCATTCAACATGGCTTTGCTGTTGTTCCAGGTGATCGATTTAAAGTCGAAGACGGTGGTGTCGTACGACTCCATGGGCCACAGACATGATGACATCTGTAAACTTTTATTGTGAGTTAACATTGTGCATATATACCTCTCCTCTTTAAAAGAAAATCCCATTTTGGCAATGTGTAGGATTCACACACGGTCTGGTATGTTCTCTGCCCACTTTTGGGGAAAATACTAAAGAGATTTTACAAAAGCTAACACATGTTGATGTTTTGCTGTGAAATATACTTTAACAGCATGTATGTATTTTCCAGACTTTATCTGAAGGATGAACACAAAGCAAAGAAGGGCAAAGAGCTCGACGAGACCAAATGGACAGTTGGAAATTTGAGAGCCACTGTAAACAAAACTGACTTACACAACTGATAACTCAACTTTTATTTTCGCAGATTAAATTCAGTCTGTTCTTCTCTTTTTAGGAGGCTCCTCAGCAGAAGAATGGTAGTGACTGTGGTGTTTTTGCCTGTAAATATGCTGACTACATTGCAAAAGAAAGACCTCTCACATTTAAACAGGTATCTATGCTGTATATAAAACCTGAATTATACTGCATAAAAACTAAAAGCAAACCTCCCTCCCTTTCTTTTTCACAGTGCCACATGCCTCTCTTCAGGAAGTTAATGATCTGGGAAATTCTCAATCAGAAGCTGTTATAGCAGAGAGCAACTGTCTTAATCCATGTTGGAGAAAGACAGATGCACGGGCCGAGGAAGGCTTCACCCATCAGAGCAGCTCTGGAGTCGAGAAAGCAGAAATTAGTCTTAAAAGTTCACTTGAGAGTGATTACCCTCCGTTCCCCAGCAGGGACATATTTAATTCTCTGAGTTGTAATTGGAGATATATTGCGTGGATGGCCTACGCAGACTGGCACTACTGACTGACCTTTTTTTTGAAGATTTATTTGTGTTTTGCTTGAATTTTGTCCCCCAAGTGCCTTCAGTCCTTTGATCAAGTCAGCCTTGGGCAGTTTTTGGTTACATTCAAGGTTTAATAATAAAAGTGTTGCCGCTCTGTATTATTTGTAAGATAAGATTTTGAGTTACTATACTGTTTCTGTCATGTTAACACTGCCTATAAAAAGCATTTCCCCATTTTCTTTTTTTTCATTCTGACTTATTACTGAAGAGTATTGACTTGATGAAAAGTTATTTTGCAGACTGAATCAGATTGTCTGAATGTCGTTGCAGTGTAGGTTTTTTCCTTCTTATTGGCAACAGCAGCAGTTTTTCTATGCAGAGTCTCCGAGATCCAAAAACTAACGAACAGCTATAAAATCCAAAGGGATTAATATTTTTTATAGGCACTGTAAGGGTGGGTCAACAATTCTTATCCAGCATCTTTCATAGCATCTTTCCCAAGTCAAATGGTTGTGTGTTTTTACTGAAATGCTGATATTTATTATTTACTGGACATGAAAGTGCAAAATGAATGTATACCTTTTTCCTCAAAACACATTGACCCACTAGTTACTTTGTGTAATTCAAAGTAATGTTAGATCTGTGAAGCTTAAGTGTACTGCAAGAAACTTTTTTTCGGCTACTACATTGACTCACAGTATGTTACTATGCTGTACAGTGCACGTGTGCATGTTAAGTTTGAGCTTCCAAAGATTTGTTTTTCATCCGTATAAAAGTACTTTATCTTTTTATGATGACGACAAAGGTACGCTCTCCCTGGTTGTTTTTCGTTATTTTAGTAATCCTACACCTTTCATTGTAAAAGAGGATCATTCCAAGACAACATTGTATGAAAATTGCTTGTGATAAATCTTTATTGTCCGTAATGCGAGCAACTGCAAACAAAGAAATACGCTTCAGTGCTCACCATGAAATAGTCTTTATTATGTTACGTAACGTAAGCATTAATAGGATTCTGTTATTAATACAAGTGAGAGCAGCAGGATTTGTCATAAAATTAAAACAAAACATTAAAGGCCACCTATATAGGGAAAAAACAAATCGGAAGTGACGATCCACCTCGCGGACGTGACGTCCTTGAGTCTATGCGCAAGGCCCGTTTGGTTTAGTATTCAACTGCTCTGTCGGTCGCTGTTGCCATAACCGAAGTAAACCGGTCGCCAGAGGCGCCTTACCGTCCAATCTGTTCTTGTCATATTTGTACTTACAAAAATGAGTGACAACGAGAAAGATTTCAGGGAGGAGGTGAGTTCTAACTGATAATCTTCGGTCGGGTAAGCGGTGAGCTAATGAGTTAGCTTATGATAGCAGTTCCCCGCGCTTGCTTAACGGATAAAGTCAGCCAATTTTAACAACTGAACACGCGTCTAAATTTAATCTGCAATGCATACTTGTAATTTTAAAGGATTGTTATTAGTGCCTATGACGAATATTAAGTTTTACGACGGTACATTTAGATAAGAGGTATTCTATCGTTAGCTTGTACGCGGCCTGCAAAGTATCGGACATGTGGTCGCGGCCTTGCAGCCACACCGTTATGTTCGGTTCGTTTAGTCGGTGTGTCGCACTTTAATGTACATTGTTTAGACAGATTTAAACTTGTTTTATGGATTGATGTAAAATCGCGGTTTTCAGAAAAAGGATCCAATTAAGGTATATCAGTAATATACTCATTTAACCTGTAACGTATTGCTGGTTTTGCTGTGCATCTGTGTATCATATGGGTCTTCAGAAACCATTTTGCCTTATCACCCTTGTTTGTTCTTTGTTAAGGTTGAGTTTGGAAGAAAGAAAAGGGCGGAAGACGTTTCAGATCTGACGTTGTTTATGTATGAAGCTGGTGGTGTTGATGCATGCTAATATTTGGGAGGCTGAAACGAAGCGATCAAGATCTGTCCCAGCTACTAGTGTTGTAATGGCAGATGATAAATGGGGGAAGAGGAGGAAAAAAGAAGTCATAATGTCAAACAGAAGAAAGAAGAAATGAATGGTTGTTTTGAAGTTAAAGAAGTTGTGAAGTTAAGATCAGAAGTTTACCTGGGTATGAGTAACCAGCCTGCTATGTTTATTACTCCATTTCATCTTATTTCTTTCTCTTAAGCATGCACGATTTTCCCCACCCACTCAATCAGAATGAGCCCATCTCTTTTATTCAATCCCAATTGCAGCTAAATTAATTTCTGCTCCTGATGTTTTTGACCATGTGTAATCAGACTACATCATTATCAAACTTTTACATTTAACAACCTATTGAATATTTTATAGGCACATAAAGAGACACACAGCCACCTTCTGGTTCTGTATTGTTTTGTCACTGTTTTACCTTTATAGTCCATCTTACTTTATTGATTTGTCCAGAATTCACAGCCTGCCTCAAGGAGTGCATCACCTCGAGGCTCTGTGAGAACCACCAGTCGATCACCTGCTCGTTCCAAAGATGGCTCTCATCCTTCTCGTTCCCGATCTCGTTCTCAATCAAGATCAAAGTCCAGGTGAGATGGGCTTTTGTTCAAGTGTGCATATGAGCACAGTTGCAAAACCAGGGCTAATAACCATGACCATGTCTGTTCCAAGGTCTCGTTCCCGTCGCAGTTCCCGCAGACACCACTCGCGCTCTCGTTCTCGCTCTTACCGACGCCGATCCAGGAGCCGCTCTCGCAGCTGGCGCAGGCGGAGGAGCCACAGCCGCTCCCCCATGTCGAATCGCCGCAGGCACATTGGCAACAGGGTATTTACCAATAGGAAAAAATATCCCAAGACATTCACTTTCAGTTAAAACACCTTCTATTGCAATTGCTTGGTCATATAAACCTTTAAAAAATCGTGCCTGTTCCAGCCACACTGTACTTGTTTGGGTGAACACTGCATTGATTCGCTTGCCCATTGGTATTGTTGGCAACAAGTTAGAGACAAAATCAAGTTCAGGGCCTTTTAATAGACACGTGTAGGACGTCAAAGATTTCAGTGACAATGAACACAATTCCCAGATCAGTCCCGACATTCCTAAGGTGGTACCATACCCTCATTAGTTAAAATGAGTGTTCAAGCCACTTGTCTACATTATATTTGTGTTGTTTTATTTGCAGGCCAACCCAGATCCTAACAACTGCCTGGGTGTGTTTGGACTCAGCCTGTACACGACTGAGAGAGACCTGAGGGAGGTTTTCTCTAAATATGGCCCTTTGGCTGATGTCAATATCGTGTACGACCAGCAGTCACGGCGCTCAAGAGGCTTCGCCTTTGTTTACTTTGAAACCTCTGAAGACTCAAAGGAGGTAAGGAAAACTGTAATAATGGAGGAAGTAAGTCATTTATTACAAATGTGTGGTTCGCTCCCTAATGCATCGCCTTCATTTACAAAAGGTTGATAAATTCTATGATATAGATTTGATAACTTGCATATATTAATTTTTATTGATTCATTTAAGTTCAGTTAAGATGCGTACTGTTTCACCTTTAGGCCAAGGAGCATGCAAATGGGATGGAGCTCGACGGGCGTAGGATCCGGGTAGATTTCTCCATTACAAAACGGGCCCATACCCCCACGCCTGGAATCTACATGGGTCGTCCTACATAGTGAGTGTTTTTTACCACGCTGGGGTCCTTTAGCTGAACTTTTCTAGGAGCTAAGAAATGTTTCGTACAAAGATAACGTTCTTTGTTTTCTTCAGCGGATCATCCCGGCAGTCCTCAAGAGACTACTACAAGGGATACGATCGGGGTTACGACCGCGGTTATGACAGAGGCTACGACAGAGACTATGAACGTTATGAGGAACGAGATTACCGATCATACAGGTGGGCATTCGTTTACCGCTATGCTGTCTGGATAAGAGGTTCTCCAAACATAACATCTTCCAAACATTCTTTCCCCCTACAGACGCCGTTCACCATCTCCCTATTACAGCAGGGGTTACCGCTCACGATCCCGCTCCCGGTCTTACTCACCTCGTATGTTATAGCCATGCGGAGCTCTTAATTGGGTTTAATTGATGCGGTTGTCATCAGTCTGACCATGTCTGTCTTTCACAGGTCACTATTGAGTCAACAGGAGCTGATGACAAACTGCGTTTATTACCAGGATGACTCTGTTTTTGTTTTTTATTGTATGATGAGTTAATGTACAAAGGCAGATAATGCTTCCTTAAGACACCCGGGCTGTTTTGCATCATTGTTTGTGCAACTGGGCTTTTTATCTCAAGTCATTTCCCCCATATTCAAAATTTAGGAATCTTTTTATTTCCAATGTGGTCCATTATCAAAATATAGCTGAAATTCTGCATAGTTGACAAATTTGGCAAATGCATCTCTTTATATCCGTGTGGCGCCCCTAGAAGCATGTAGAGTTTCTCAGAACTGGGCTGCAGCCATATTCAGTGTAATCTAGGATGCTGTAACCGCTTCTTTGGCATAATGACGGGTTGGAATAAAGCATTTTAATTTTTCGCATGAGATTTAAAAATAAAAAAAAAATAAAAAAAATAGGTGTTGTAATAAAAGAGTCACCCCTGGTTAGAACTGAAAAGATTGATTGGTTCTGACAAAGATGTCTTGCAGTTGTATTACACTTTCTAGTTTGATTTGTGTCTCGGATCATCAAGAGTAGGTTTTTATGGTTTAAATGCCATCTTTTGTTCTGGTGGAAACTTGTCAAATCTTATTTTCGTAGAGTAGTGTCAGGAATGCTTCTGGGTATTGTACTATGATGTCCTATAATGCATTTTGAATTGTTTTGAGAAATAAAATATTTCATTTCTTCACAATCTTCTATCCTGTCTTTCTTTCACAAGTTTTCAGGTAACAGGCTAATTTTTTTTAACTGAATTTTTGCACAAAATGATGTGTAAATTGATGGTTTTGTAGCTTTATCAGGATTTAATAAAATGAGTTTACTTGTATGTCAGTTTAACCTCATTCTTCTATTCCGATGAGTTTATGAATGACCAAAATGGCATTTTCCAAAAATTTGTTATATACTGTATGTAAGGTAAAGAATCTACATGTGGTATCATTACTTTATTAAATATACCTTTTACCTACGGTATTTGTAACTGAATCTTAATAGTTTAAAGCAATGTACATTTAATCTTAACTAGCACAGTGTAGAATATTGAAATTTAAAACCCCAAGAGCTATAATCTCCATCCATCCATCCATTCTCTACCGCTTATCCGGGTCGGGTCGCGGGGGCAGCAGCCTAAGCAGAGAGGCCCAGACTTCCCTCTCCCCAGCTACCTCCTCCAGCTCATCCGGAGGGATCCCCAGGCGTTCCCAGGCCAGTCGAGAGACATAGTCTCTCCAACGTGTCCTGGGTCTCCCCGGGGGTCTCCTACCGGAGGGACATGCCCTGAACACCTCACCAGGGAAGCGTCCAGGGGGCATCCTAACTAGATGCCCAAGCCACCCCATCTGGCTCCTCTCAACGCGGAGGAGCAGTGACTCTACTCCGAGCTCCTCCCGGATGGCAGAGCTTCTCACCCTATCTCTAAGGGAGAGCCCAGCCACCCTACGGAGGAAGCTCATTTCAGCCGCTTGTACCCGTGATCTTGTTCTTTCGGTCATTACCCAAAGCTCATGACCATAGGTGAGGGTAGGAACGAAGATCGACCGGTAAATCTCTTCACCACAACGGACCGGTGCAGAGTCCGCATTACTGTGGACGCCGCACCGATCCGCCTGTCGATCTCCTGCTCCATTCTTCCCTCACTCGTGAACAAGACCCCGAGGTACTTAAACTCCTCCACTTGGGGCAGGATCTCCTCCTTGACCCGGAGAAGGCACTCCACCTTTTTCCGGTCGAGAACCATGGCCTCGGATTTGGAGGTGCTGATTCTCATCCCAGCCGCTTCACATGCGGCGGCGAACCGATCCAGTGATAGTTGGAGGTCACGGGCCGATGAAGCCAACAGGACCACATCATCCGCAAAAAGCAGAGACGCGATCCTGAGGTCACCAAACCGGACCCCCTCAACACCATGACTGCACCTAGAAATTCTGTCCATAGCTATAATCTCGAGTAGAATAACTTTAAACTCTCGGTATGATTATGTGCCGTGCAAATTGGCCAATATTACAGTTGTTTTGCTATTGCTAGCATAATATTGACGCGTTTTACAACGTTAAACAGCAGCGAAGTTATTATCAAGCCTACGTTTGTTCTTTGGCGAGTGGCATAGCGGTGACGTCATGCGCTGCTGTTTCCTCGACCAATCAAAGAAGACCTTCGTCCAAATACTTCCGGGTTGCTTCCACACTTGTCTTTCCACCGGAGCGACTGGTGTGACCACCACGTAGACTTTAGGCTAACCAAGATTAAAAGGTACCAATGGCGATTTGTTTAGCTTAACGTGTACCCCGTTGTCTGGTGCAGTTAGCGATAGTTTATGTTTTATCTTTTTTAGTTTCACATACTCAACAGCAACAAAATTGCTAGTTGTGTTTTCAGTCAGCCACTTGCTAATGTTAGCATGGTGTGTTTGAATGAGCGTTTCTAGAGTAGTTTATAATAAAGAATTGAACTACTTACAACAAAATAGCTTATACTTTATTATTGACTATGTTTGTCACTAATAGTACTCGCATTGTGTGATGGGTTGAGGAATGGTCATAATATAACACATTTATCTTTTACATAGATGCCCCCCAAAAAGGGAGAAGCTCCTAAACAGCCTCCTTTGATTGGACGTTTTGGAACTTCCCTGAAAATTGGAATTGTGGGATTACCAAATGTCGGGTAGGTTTAGGGTTTCCACACATGTTCCAAAGTCTTTAGATATTTGTAAACTGTGTTGTGTGTGAATGACCCAGCATAATGACCGTGTCCACCTCAGGAAATCCACATTTTTCAATGTGCTGACCAAAAGCCAAGCTGCTGCAGAGAACTTCCCATTCTGCACAATTGATCCCAACGAGAGCAGGGTACCTGTGCCAGATGAGCGCTATGATTTCCTCTGCCAGTACCACAAACCAGCAAGGTGCATGCATCTTTCCAATACTGTATCTGCAGCAACGTTTGTGCAGCATCCATAGAATTGCCTCATTGATTCCTGGATTTGCCTTTACAGTAAGGTTCCAGCTTTTTTAAATGTTGTGGACATCGCTGGGCTGGTGAAGGGAGCCCACTCCGGACAGGGACTCGGAAATGCTTTTCTTTCCCACATCAATGCCTGCGATGCTATCTTCCACATGACCCGTAAGTTCTAGTTTCTCTTTTTTGGACCTGGGCTGGAGCCTATTTCAGCTGCCTTTGTGCACGAGAGTATTGTTAATGTGTTGCCTTATTTTAATTGTATTTAAGCCGTCTTTCCAAGTGACTTTGCTGTTTTCCTTCAGGTTCCTTTGATGATGAGGATATCATTCACGTTGAGGGCAACGTTGACCCTGTGCGCGACATCGAGATCATTCATGAGGAGCTGCGGCTAAAGGACGAGGAAATGATCGCTCCCATCATTGATAAGCTGGAGAAAGTTGCTGTCAGAGGAGGGGACAAGAAACTCAAACCCGAATACGTGAGGGAAACCTGCACACTCTAGCTCTGTATCATGTGTGTCACTGAAGAAGAAAGTAGATTCCTGCTACATATTACCTTACTTCTTTCACTTCAGGACATCATGTTGAAGATAAAAAACTGGGTAGTAGAAGAAAAGAAACATGTCAGATTTTACCACGACTGGAATGACAAAGAGGTAAAAATGTTTGCACATATTTTCTGTCTTTCTCACAGCTGTTAAAAGAATTTATCCACATTTAGCTCAGATTGGGTTGTCTTTGAAAACATTCTTTAGAGCATCCATTTAATTATCTCATGCGTTACCACTGGTGTGTGTGTGTGTGTGTGTGTGTGTGTGTGTCCAGTGGGTGTTAATGCCTCCCTAGTCAAGCGTTTACTTCAGCTATTATAATCAGTGTAACCACAGTTCACTGGAATCAGCTCGTGTTGAGTGGGTCTGTGGCCCTGGGAAGAAAAAATGATTGAAATGAGAGTTGCATGATCTGTATTGTCTGAAATTCTCTCCACAGATTGATGTGTTGAACAAGTACCTGTTCCTGACATCCAAGCCCATGATCTACCTTGTTAATCTCTCAGAGAAAGATTACATCAGGAAAAAGAACAAGTGGTAAACTTTGCTTTTTTACCCTCCAGGCTGCTTCTGTACATTGTTAAACATTCACAATAAGTGATCTCAATGTTTGTTCATCCCAGGCTGGCAAAAATCAAGGAGTGGGTAGATGCTCATGACCCCGGTGCACTAGTGATCCCATTGAGTGGCGCTTTTGAGTCTAAACTGCTGGACATGGAGGAAGAGGAGAAGATTAAGTGCTGTGAGGAACAGAAGACACAGAGGTGGGACATTGACACTATATGGTTTATATTAAGAACTCCCGCTTAAAGCTTATATTTATTTATCACTCTTTAGTGAAAAATGTGTATTTTACTCACATTATACTCAGATTTTGTCAAACTACAGCTGTTTACATCCATAAGTTTAGGTGACTTAATAATGTCTTCAATGTTTCCTGTATAGCCTGAAATTCACAGTTCTGTATATGTTTATGATCTGACTTTATTATTACGGATGGTGATTATGGATCGTGTGTTTCGTTAGTGTTCTGACCAAAATAATCAAGGCAGGGTATGCAGCACTGCAGTTGGAATACTTCTTCACAGCTGGACCAGATGAGGTGCGAGCATGGACCATCAGGGTAAGAACGGCTTTTTGTTCAGGATTCTGAAGAGTTTTTACAGCTTAGTGAGTGTTTTTATCAACTTTCTTGATGCTAATTTTCCCATTTAAACTCAAATTCATGCCAGATATGCTTGTATAACAAGAATTTGAACGTACAGCAACATTATCTTCACAATATTCTGCTGTTTTTCTCCTTCAGAAAGGGACCAAGGCCCCCCAGGCTGCAGGAAAGATCCACACTGACTTTGAAAAAGGCTTCATCATGGCTGAGGTGATGAAGTTCAGTGACTTCAAGGAGGAGGGAAGTGAAAGTGCAGCCAAGGTGTGTTTTTATGTTGATAAAGTCATTGCAGTACTTAGATTAAACATTTCCGAACAGTATTTAATCACTTTTAACCCATTTGCACAGGCTGCTGGCAAATATCGGCAACAAGGCCGGAATTACATCGTGGAAGATGGAGACATCATCTTTTTCAAATTCAATACACCCAATGCACCAAAAAAGAAACCATAAGTTGGCACTGTCATAAGAGGATCAACTCGCAGTTTAGTTGGGGCCCCAGAGAGCTTCACTGACTGCTGGTTTCCACACTTCTCTTTTGGATTCAAGATCAGACGCACTCTTGTGACCAGAATCAGTTTTTAATTCTAATTATATTCCTGGAACAGCAAAATCCATGGGTGCCATTGGACCAGTTTTTATTTTAATTAGAAGATATTTCCAATAGGAAAACGGGTTTTTCGGACTCATTCTTGTTTTCTAGCATCTTTTCGGCGAAAGAACTCCTAGTCAGCAGAGTTCGGTTGTCGCAGCTTTTCTGACTGTACACCTTCATTGCAGACAAGTGTTTAATGGGCCGGGCCGCTCTGTCAAAAAACAATGTGTCGATGTGTAAGAGAATGGAAACCAACACTCTGTGTGACAGCTCAGCCCATCACGACGCTGTATCCTCAGCGGGGGCATTTATTTTAGAAAAAACAAAAGCAGGCAGAACTGGAAATGCCTAAAAATTAACTGTCTCTTTCATATTGTTTGCTACCTGCTGCAGTGGACAATTCTGTGTGGACCTTGTGGACTATACTTCAGCTAAAAATTACTCACTGCCTCTGTGGTGTGAATGTCAATGCATTACAAATGCTTTCATCAGACATCTTGCCAAATTGTGGACAAATAGATATTAAAAAAGATCAAAGAATGCCACTATATATGTGCTGTCCAATAAAGGAGACAAACATGCTGCTGCATTATGTTTCTACTTTTGTCAGGTTTGGGTGCAGTAATGTATGTAAATATCATAGTTTATATCTAAATGAATAAAAAAACACGCTTATGGCCACAGAAAAGCTTTTAAATAGTTGGTGGCCAAGGAAAGTGAATATGCATAAATACTGTATATTTGGGGACTTGTCTGAGAATTATTTCACAGCTTTGAGCAACATTTCAATCAGCGAGTTAATGTGTTTTTATTGATGTGCAATATTTAAACAGCAAACGTCCTTTTTAAAACATACCAATATGGTCCACACACTTCTGGGTTAAGACTAACTAAATAGTTAAATCAGAAGTGTTAATATTGGTGGGGTGATGAAGGGACACAGTGTGAGAGAGGAATTTGGGTGTGATAATCTCACCCACATACAGTAGTGTTCTTCATCATCCTACCATTCAGTTGTGTTGCATTAGCTACCCATCGCCCATCTATTTGGCTCATATTCCTCTGACTCAAAGACAACAGATATCTCAGCTGTAACGAAAGAAGAGGAATTTGTCCAGGCTCCAAACTCTGGGATGGTCACATCCAACAAGCATTAGTTGCTTCCACTTGGGAGTCTTCCCACCCAGCTGTGCTATGGTATAACATCTGGAAAGGAGGTTAAAGCCAACAGCATGACATTATCAGGTAAACGTTTTGTTTTCTAAAAAAGATTTACAGCAGAAGGATTTTAAATGCACAGTCATCCCACGGATAAGTGCTGATGGAAGATTTACATTCTTCACACTTCTCATATAATGTGATAACAAACACAGTATAATAGCATGTCTTAATCCATCCTGCAGCTGTCGGGGACAGCCAGGCCCAGGTTGCTCACGGAGGTCAAAATTAGATAGAAAGCGATAACACTAAAACAATGCAGCTCCCTTAGTTTGATTATTATTTCTGATTGTTTGATATTGCAGGCTAAAGAAGCGAGTTGCAAAGCAGTAATTTGTGTGTCCAGCAACACTTGGCAGTGGGTACAGCCCATAACACAGAGACAGACACAAAGATCTACAGAGATATGAGGCCAGAAAACTAACCTGATTGCAAAAAAAAACCCCTGAAAATGGCATGTCGTAAATGGCATGCCTCTTGGTATGTGCTTTACTGCAGGTATTATTTTAATAATTACACTACATCCCACAATGTTTAAGATTAATCATTGTTTATATTTTGGTTTTTTTTCTCTCCACATTGAGATACAACTTCATGGTGTTTCTTGCAAAGCCAAAGAAGCCGAACACCTGTGGTACATGTGTCCCGGCAGCAGTCAGGCCAGTCTGAGAAAAGCCTCGACAGGATGACGGTCTTGTGCGAGGTGTTACCTAATTGTAACTGTGTGTGTGGTTCTTCTACATCTCTGGGTGCAGGTGGAACAGAGCAAAGGGCCAAAAATAGATACTTACCTGTTGCTTTATCAGATTTGATCTTTCTTTTACCCAGTGGCTGTTTCTTTTACAGCTACACCAGTTAAGTTTGACCACGGGTGGCAAAACCGTAGAAGAGGATATTTTATATTAGGGTTGGTTATACTGGTGAAAGATTTGAAAAGGATACTTTTTAATAAAGAATATTTACAACAAGTAACAAGTATTTAAAGAATATAACAGAAAAATGAATAGAAAATAATGATTTACCCCCCAAAATGGAAAAAGGATTGAATTGAGAGCTGAACGTTCTCTGAAATTCTCTCCACAGACTGGGGCATTGAAAACAATTAGTGAAATCTCTCATAGAAAGATTAAATTGGGAAGAAAAGAACATGCGGCAAATGTGTTTCCTTTCATTATTTCCTCAGAATCTTTTTTTCTTTTAATATTCATAATAATAACCAAACTATCTCTATCTGCTCATCTCTCTCTATCTGATGGTCCTGTTGGTAAAAAGGGAGTTGGGAGATGCTTCGGACCCCAGTGATCCCACTGAATCGAGCTTTATTGGCTAAACTGCTGAACACAGAGGCAGATGAGTAAGAGCTGTGAGAAACAGAGGTGATAGAAAGAATATCTGGTTGAAATTAAAGCTAATATTTATTTGTCTGGTTGTGTTTTAGCAGGGCTGTTGTATAACAGGAATTTGATTGTATAGCAACATTACCTTCACATTTGGAGCTGAGATGTTGAATATTCTGCTGTTTTCCTCTTTCAGAAAGGAACCAAGGCCCCCGAGGCTGCAGAAAAGACCCACACTGACTTTGAAAAAGGATTTATCTTGGCTGAGGTGACTTTAAGGAGGGGAGAGAGGGCTTTATCATCTGCTGGTTTCCACACCTCTCTCCTGCATTCAAGGCCCATTTGGTGGTGTGACAGAAACTCTTTTCATGTCTGGAGAAAAATCTGTTTTTAATTCTGAAAATTTGGAACCTTTTAGTAAGTGTCATATGACCAGTTTTTATTTCAATTTGAATATATTTCTGACACACAAGCCAAACAAGGTTTTCCTGCCGATTCTCTGTTTCTCGAGAATCTTTCCTATGAAAGAACTCAAAATAAGCAGAGATCTGAGGTTGCAGCTTATCTGTCATTAGCTGATAGTAAGAACTAATTAGTTGATCAGTACAAATTCATTGTAAGAGAAAATGAAAACCATCACACTGTGGGACAACTCGGACCAATAATGCCCTGTATTGTCAGCAGTGGGGGTTAGTGTAGACAAAAGCAGGCAGAACTGGAAATGCCTGACCACAACAAATTCACACACAGCCTTTATTTGGTTTGGACTGCCTAAAGTGTAACAGTCTCTTTTATATTCTGCCTGTTTCGGAAACCTGTGAAGACCTCGTAGTGGCTAAAAATGACTTGCTGCCTATGAGGCGTGAATGTCATTGTTTTTATTTCGAACATACGTGTTGTATATATATATATAACACATATGTCGCCATATTGTGGAAAAACATATACATTGCTTTAAATATTAAAAAACTATTTTTTTTAAAAAAAGATAAAAGAATGACGCATTTCATTAAACTTGACGAACGTGCCTGGGCGGAAGTGGAGTATGTGGAATCACGTGACCACCGACGAACTGTGCGGCTCGAAACAGCATAACAAACATTTCGTTTATTTGTTACCAGAAAAAGCAAATAAACATAATCAATAGAAGCTCTGGATAACTGATTTTTTTTTTAATCGAATTGTGTCACTCGTGATGGGGAAATCATCAAGCACGGCGACACCGTCCCCCAAGCGAAGCCGACTCGAGAACTCTTCCGGAACTGTTTCACTTAGCGCGAACATTGGAGACATTTTAGAATCAATAGATCATAAACTGTCCGGTCTCGTTGCCAGACTCTCTCTAGTGGAAACCCTTCACAGAGAGTTCCAGGCACTACGAGAGTCTCTGGAATCCAGAACTTGGGAAGCGACGTTGATGACGGAGGACGAAACATCCCGGGAAACAGTGGACGGAAGCCCCGCAGGAATTACACGTGTGTCGGCTGAAATTAAAAACACTGAAGAGCCCGTTGTCGATGTTCAGTCACGGAGAATAAGAAAACATTTAGTCATTTCCGGTAACACACAGCAGACAGGAGAAGGTCCAGAACATGCAGTGAACGACTTGACTCAGAAGCAGGTCAAAGTATCAGAAGATACCGTGAAAAACATTATCCTCCATCCTGTCCCCAACCTGGATGGAAAGGAAAAGAATGTGTGCAGATCCAGACCCATCCTTCCAGAAATCAAGGTTAATGCTGTAAACTCAGGACAATATAAAAGAACATATGCAGGTATGTGTGTGCATAATACAAACATGTGTGCATGCATGCTATGTGGATCTCCCCACTTGTCCATTAGTTTTGGCTTAGGGTATGGAAAGACCTCTCAGAATGGCCCACACACACACAATATATTCATCTTTCTCACCGTTTGAGCTTGCTGATATGTCCCTACACTCTGCCTTGACAGGAAAACTGACCACAAGAAAGATCTCGGTTGTGTTCCCAGCTCAAGAGAGTCCTGTCAAATATTAGCTCCATATCTACCTTCTCAAATACTCAGAGGAGGTTCAGTCTCTCTGGTCCCCAACTGCCTGTTCCATAACACAGCGGGATGGGGACAATTCTACCCTCTTGGTCTGAGTGATATGTGAGAGCCATGAATGTATGTGGTCTCTAGGTGGCCGCAGAAGTACAATCTGGGTTGTCTTTGGAGGGTGGAGGGCAGCTGTGGGGGGGGGGGGGCTTTGCAGGGTGTGGTTGCTGGCGGATGATTGGTTTGCCTGTATTTCTGGCTGTTGTGTCTGAGCCCCTGGCCTCATTTGACCAGGGGTTGTGCCTCCCCGTCCCCAGGTGTCCATGTTTGTGTGTGCGTACATGTGTATCTGCAGACATAAACTAGTATGCATGTGATAAACATGTGAGTGTAATGCGAATGAGTGTGTGCAAGAGGGCGTTCTAGTCCTGTCAACCCTCACATAGTGCAAGGGGCATTTGGCATTATGGGTGGCACATGATGATCCTATAGCAGCAGGCAGCGTCTGCAAGGGATTTTGTGCTGTGGATGTTATATTTGTGTATCTGAACACAGCAGCATAGGTTTACACGGGAGTTTGGATAATTTAGTTCACACACTCTTATCAACCTGTCTCCCATTCTTTTAAAAGAACCATACCATATGTTTTCTTTCATCTGCCACATCACCAAACTGAGACATCTTCACTACCCACCAAACCCCAATTAGAAAAAAAGATTTTATGGACAATCATATAACCAATAATCAGTAAAAACAACTACACATATCAACACTTAAACCCCCATATTTTCTGTTTCACTCCTCTTTTTTTCTTTTTTTTACATCAGGGGTGCTGACATGCAAACTACTTATAAAATGACCAAGTCAAAATGGTCGACCCATTATATTTATTTAGAAAACTATTGAGGATTCTTACAATTTATGTTGATGTACGTTGCATATGTTGCTGGGACTGGGACTTTAGTTCCCTCTTCTTTCTCTTTCTCAGCTCACTTTTCACGGGAATTCGGTGTTGTATTTTCCATGAACAGTCTGAAAATGCCTCTCAACATTTCCCTTCTTTGGTATTGCGATGGTAGACCGGCAGATGAGTCAAACGCACTTTGTAAGAGTCCTCGTGCAAAGAAAGTCCTCCTCCCTTCCCGTATGAAAGTGATAAGTTTTATTCTTCTTACTTGGCCCCAACTCATTTAATACTTTCTTAAGTTAAAGGGGGAAAAAAACGAAAGCTAAAAACTTTAGCAGTAACAAACTGACTAGATTGTTAGCTTAGCATGGTGTTTACTGTTTTGCTGGTTGTTGACTGTAATGTGGTGAATTCTGGATAGTTTGAAAAGTCATCTGTCACAACTATTCTACTCTTCCAATTACAGTCAAACAAATCTGCTCCCACCCGGTAGAAAGGTGTGTGCATGTGCATGAGTAGCAACATCATTACCGTAATTTCCGGACTAAAGCCGCTACTTTTTTCTACACTTTAAACACTGCGGCTTATTCTACGGTGCGGCTTATTTATGTTTTTTTTTTGTGTCACACTATCACAACTATTGTGAATCAGTCATTTTTACAACGTGGAAAATACTAGAAGAAAAGCATATGATGCGACTCTTAAGTTAAAAGCGATCACTCTGCCGCGCGTAATCTTGGCATACATTACGGTAATCAATGGCGAGAAGGTGGAGACGCCCGCCTGAAGAACTGATCGAAAACAAAAAGACGACAAAAGCTTCTAGACGTAAACATCGCAGGTGGCCCGAGCTTGAAAACGTTCTGGAAGACTGGGTGGACACACAGAGAGCAGGCGGCCGCGGTGTTTCCGCTGTACAAATCAGACTGAAGGCAAAAGCAATCGCCACCGCGATGAAAATAGAAGATTTTAGAGGTGGGCCATCGGGAGTTTTAGATTGTTCATTGTTGAGTAAAAAAGCATAAACAACATAATTTGTGTTTAGCTGATACAAACGTATATTTCAAGGTAGCTGCATTACAGACACTGTTAGAAAAAAAGCATTTACCCGTACAATATATTTGTTTATGTTGCTAAATGGATTAAATTAAGTTAAGAAATCCTGACGTGATAAAATTTGGATTTAAGGTCTCTGTATAAACATACAAGTGAAGAGTGGCTGTTGTTTCTTACCTGTCTGTTTGTCACTCGTCAGTGACTCGTCTCTTACGGTAATAAAAACATATAACGGTACTGAATGTTTTCGATCTAATTTTTCATATTACTACGTGGGATACCTGTGGCTTAAAATCCGGTGCGGCTTGTATAAGTACAAAATTGATTTTCTTTCTAAAATTAGATTATGCAGTTTATAATCAGGTGCGCTCTGTAGTCCAGAAATTACGGTAGATGTTGTGTTCCTCTTTGGTGGACCCTCAAACCATGATGGCATCTATCATGGTTTCCTCTCATGGTATTTACTCAAATACCATGTGGATCATTTGGTGATACAACTTAAAAACGGGAAGTGTTTTTCAGTGATTGGCAGTATCCATTCGTCATCTGTGTCCTCTGACAGTTGGAGCACGTCCTGTTTGAGCACAGTCTGCCTCTCCCTCAAGTGTGCATTCTTTTTTCTTAGTGGTCCCTGAGAAAAGCCCTTTGCATCAGGCTTTGTCTTGCCAGGGTTATTGCAGGCGTCATCCCCACGTGTCATCTCTTGTGTGTATGTGTCCCTCCTGTCCTGTGTCCCCCCCGTCCTGTGTCCCTCCCGTCCTGTGTCCCCCCCTCCTGTCTTCCTCACACCGGGGCCCCGTGTGTTCAAGGGACTTGATACTAGGATCAGACTAGACAAATTTAGCCCGATTTTGACGAGTGTGACGTATCCTCGAATGTGTCCCTAGATGTCACATATTGCCCTGCCCCCCCAACTTGTGCCCCTGCTCTTGGTGAGAGAGAGCACATGATGATCAGTTGGGGGTGGGGTGGTGCGGTGGTTGTCAGTGTCAGTCATAGTGTGGCCACTTGCTGGCACAAGACACCGAACTACTTTATTGACAGTGCGGCTCACATAGCGACTGTGGTGACCGACTAGCTACATGGTGCAGTGTGATACGGGTTCACCCTCTCCGCTCCTCTTCAAAGAGGCAGTGCTTGCTGGTTTGGTTATGCGTCTCTGAATAGTGGTTTCACGCCACCCACACACTCACAGACTCTTTGCACACTACACATGGTGAATGACCTAAATGGTGAGTTGTTACTTCATTTGGCTTGATTTTGTTCTTTTGTTTAATAAAGTAATTTGGTTTAAACATGTACATGATGTTGCCTCCCTTTCTTCTGTTGAGACATTGAGCCAGGTCATGACTCAGGTCTTTCTAAATGGTGGACTTTTGTTTGGCAGGTGTTCACCTTCACATCTTTACAGGCGCTCTTCTCTTTTTTTGTCTGTGTGAGATTCTGCCTGCCTTTCTCTTGGGAATCCTTTTTTCCAGTTGGTCCTTTGCTTTTACGGCTGCACAGCTGTGCCTTCCCTCTGCAGCTTCTTTATCTGTGCCCATGTGGTCTGCACTCGACACATTTGCACCACCTTTTCCAGATATATTTTCATATAGCACCCCTTTCCTTCAACGCCTGCTGTGGAAGCCATGTGACTATTTTGTCCTCAATCAGATGGTCTTTTAAATTGCCAAATTTGCAGGACTTGATCTGCATCACATTTATCAAACTGTGCTCCTTGAGTCTAATCACAAGCAAAAACGTGTATCTCTCTTACATTTATATACATACATACATATCTCTCAGACGTTTGTGCTTGGTACAAAGTACTCATCAAACTTCAGCATTATTATGACATCTAGTTTAATCTCACGTCACTTATGTGGAAGCGGGTGTAGATTTGCTCCTCGCCAATCACATGCAGGAGAAAGGACACTTTCTTCATTTTCGCCATCCCTGCCACTGGCCTCAGAGTAGATGTTGAACTTCTGCTTGAACCGCTTAAAGTTTTGAGCGAGATTTCCATCAAACTTCATTGATGACGTTGGATTAAGCAAATTGCGTTGCTCTGACTTATTCAGGTGATTTTGTGCTGTGTGCTGCCACTCACTGTAGCTAAGTTCCCATGCACAGTTCCCATCTCCATCGTTGGAGTGCATCAGACTTGACTGCCACAGCACTTCTGACACCATGGTGTCACTCAATGAACGTACCAGCACGGAGTTTTTACTGACCAACTTCAGGTCAGCATATTCTACTATGTGCTGTTACTCTCTTTCAGTGACCAGTACAATAGTAGTTTTGCCATATGTACAAAGATTCACAAAGATTTTTAAGAATACTTGAACCTCAAAGCAGGTAACTTCCTGTGACCAGTAGGTGGTGCTATAAGCACGACTCAATATTGCTGGATAAGTCTGTTCATTGTTTCAATAATCAGAATAATAATAATAAACCATAGAGGACAACTTGTATATGTTTATTAATGTATTGCCAAAGTATTGGACTTGGTATTGGCAGATACTCAAAATCAATTGACTTGGATTTGGGACAAAAATGTGATGGGGGCTCCCTCATAAATATATCAGTTTATTTCTTTGAATGGTTGTAATAATTAAGCTAGATATCTGAAAATTAAACTACAGAAAAAATATGGCAAAAGGTTTTGACATTTTTTTTTAAAAGTTGGTAGACAAGGTAAAATTGTGTGAATGGTCTATGAATTGTTTCACAGCTTCAAGCATCCTTCAAATTTAATAAATGGTTACAACACTTAATTGAAACCAACTAAAAAAACCTGACAAGTTTTGATTTTATGTATGTCAAAAGATTTTTGTATTGATAAGTACAATACAAAGTAAGAAAAAACTTTGGAAGACAACTTTTGTTTCAAGTATGATTATAGTCATAAAAATAATTAAACTTTGTTTTGGTTCAATTCAACACTTAAGAAAAATAGACCCACTTTTCTCTATTCTGTCACAAACTTTCTATAATCACAATCTTTATAATCTAAACGTGATTTTAACTATGAGTGAATTCCCAAACGTAAGAACATTTGAATTAACATCTCAGCGTTCAAACTATCCCTGCGTATAATTTAACTGCATTCCATCTCTTCTCTCTTGTAACAACAGGAAATACACGTACTATAAATGTTTCTGACGTTCAACGTAGCCAATAAGAATTGCCGAGCCTCTGTCTCAGCCAATCAGGAAGGAGAAGAAAGGCGGGACGTCCTGTAATGTGATGCAAATTCGACGGTCAAGCTTGTTAGTCCCACCTTTTTGTGTTTCCCGCACCGTCAATCAAAATAGAAAAAAAAATCGACCCGAATTCACCGATCAACACTAGCCCGCCTTTGATAAAATAATCATGTTTGGAGTTTAGTAGGTCCAATAATCCTTTCGATTACTACCATTCACGCTATGACTGGTACGTAAACATTTAGCGCATCGAAGCGTGCAACTAATCGGTGAGTTTGTATAACCTACAGCGAAGCAAACGGCGTCTTTTATCTTTTGCGCTCCTGCTAACTAGCTAGCTATGGTTAGCTAACTGAGCTAGCTTCCTAGCCACTGGGCTGACAAAGTAAACACTCAATTTAGTCCGAAATTACTTTAGAATATCCACTGCAAAGTTGATTTTCGCAGTCAGCACCGTTTGGACTGGAGAGTGGGGATGCTTTGTGAGCTTTTCTGGCAGGCAGAAGTTGAAGATTACAGAGTTTTGCTGAGTTTCCCCCTCTCTCCCTGCTAGCGCCAGAGCAGCCTCTGAAACAAGGAGAAATGGCGTCCGCGGACGTGGACAGCAGTCAAAGCGAGTTTCTGCAACCCACCGGCGCAGCGGAAACACAGGTATCCGACATTTTCTACCTCGTCTGTCTCGCCTGCTTTCGATTGCTGGTTATGTATTTGAGAGCATGAAGTTCACACGTTTTAAATTTTGATGGCATGGGGCGAAAGCCGTACACTTCCTGTGTTCCCCTCAATAACGGCCACCCACTTTACCCCTGTAAAACCCGCCCATAGTGGGTAGGACACTGAAGTTAGTCACTTGGGTCGGCTCGCTGGAAGATAGCCGGTGTACCGTGAGCGGGGAAGACGTTTGGGTGTGCTAATAATGCCTACACAGCGTCCATAATCAAACAGTACTATCCGGTTGTGTTGCATTAGCCACCCATCCCCCACCCCATTCTCTCAACCGGTTCTGAGCCTGTTAGCCTTTAGGCTGTGTTTACGGATGCATCTCCCTGGAGGCTCTTTTATCATCCATTATTTGCTGCAGGAAAAATCCTACATTTACCTCCACCCCCTGCCCGGTTGTGGGTTACTTTTGCTGGATCAGAATTTTGGTGATTACAGAACTGATTTGCAGACAGCAGCCAGCGTGGCTCCCTTTCACGGTGATCTCATGTAAAGGTGAATTGGCTGGCTGAATGAAATGGCTCTTTGTAATCTGAATACTCTTTTGATCTGCAGACAACAGATATGTCGGCTATTCAGATGACGGGTTCAGACCGATGGGAGGTGGTAACGCCTGTCTCGGCCGGAAAGGAGGACCACGGAGTTGTTCACGTTCCAAACTCTGGCATCGTCACGTCCAACGGACAGTATGTGCTTCCGATCGGAAGTCTTCCCAGCCAGCCCGTTTATGTCACAGCAGCTGGTAATGAAGTTACGGCCAATGGCGTTTCAGGAATCCAGTATCAGGTAGTGTTCCTAAATACCTATAAACACCAAAGGGCCCCATTCAGGTTTAACCTCATCATCCAACCATTCTATAGGTTATTCCACAGATCCAAAATCCTGATGGGACACTTGCAGGTTTCTCAGCACAAGGATTGGACGATGGCACAGGGCACATCCAGCTCCTGCAAGATGGAAGCCAAGGTAACATCGGAATCAGCTGCGCCACGACAGGAGCCACGGACCTCCTGACGCAGGCGGGACAAGTACCCTCAATCCAAGGCCTCCCGCTGGCTGGAGGGTCAGCGTATACCGGCACCGTACCTGTAGGGCTGCCCAGCAACATCACATTTGTACCTATAAATAGTTTGGATCTGGAGTCTCTGGGGCTCACCGGAGCGCAGACAGTTCCCATCGCCACAGGGGTCACGGCAGAAGGTCAGCTGATCATGAGCGGTCAGGCGCTGGAGAGTCAAGGTCAGGACGCCAGTGCCAAACAGCACCTGGTTACCGTGAGCAACGCCAGCAACAACCCAGAACTCTATGTGCCAACCACCACCTCTTCCAACACCTCCCTTCCTGAGACTATAGATGGCACTGGGGTTCTGACCCAGGCGACCGCCGTGTCTGCAGGGGTGTCGGATCCATCTTCCTCCGCTAACTTTAACTCTCATAATCACCTGCAGCAAATACAGGTCAGAACATGTGATTTCTCTCTTCGGTGTTCAAGCAGAAGGAAAAATAAATGTTGTGTTCATTTCTTTAGTCTCTGTTGTGTCAAAGAAGTCAAAGTTGCAAGAATTGCAAGTTAATTGTTCGGGTAATAGGTGGTTAATTAGTTGGTTAATCATGTTAAAAAAAAGGGTTGCTGATCCCTAAAAATGAGTTTGTGCATTTGTGTCTCTTTGATGCTCGGAGCCACAGAGTTTAGATAATTACTGCATATTATAATAAAAGACTGATTAATATCCAGGTTTTTATTTCCTGGAGTGTGTTTGTTGTCCAAAGCTAATTAGAGGGCAGATGTGTAGTTCAGGGGCTTTTTCTGGCTTCTTTTGTTCAGCTACCACACATATTTTTGCAGCCTGTGGGAAACGCTGGAGTTTGTAATTAATTAACAGAAACGATCCAAGACCTCCCAAACCTCTGCTCTGGCTTTTTCTCTTTTTCAAGTTTTGTGCTTTGTTATTTCCCTGTGCTGCAGGTCTCGTCCGCTAATGCCACCACCATCTCACAGCCCATCCTGCAGCTGTCCGGGGACAGCCAGGCCCAGGTCGCCCAAGTGGCTCAGGGTCAGGACCTGAATGCAGCAGCAGGTCAAACTCTACAGAGTGTGCAGCTGGTCAACCCAGGAACCTTCCTCATCCAGGCCCAAACCGTCACTGCTACAGGCCAGATCCAGTGGCAGACATTCCAGGTGAGCGACCGCCACAGTGCA
This sequence comes from Takifugu rubripes, assembly GCF_901000725.2. Taxonomy (NCBI): domain Eukaryota; kingdom Metazoa; phylum Chordata; class Actinopteri; order Tetraodontiformes; family Tetraodontidae; genus Takifugu; species Takifugu rubripes. The sequence continues at coordinate 5,822,716 of NC_042286.1, read as the reverse complement.
GGGTGTTGGCGCTTCTGTTGGAGATGTCAGGTGATGTTTACGCCGCCCGTCTGTGCAGGTTCAGGGTGTCCAGTCGCTGCAGGGGCTCCAGTTGCCTCAGGGACAGGGTCAGACACAGCAGCTGACCTTGGCCCCAGTCCAGACTCTTCCACTGGGCCAAACGGGACAGGTCAGTTTGCCCAACCTGCAGACGGTCACTGTGAACTCGGTGTCACAAGGAGTTCAGTACACACACGGAGAGGACGCAAAGAGTCCAACCGGTACGTTCACCTCCAGACACCTTCACACACGTCCCTCGTCTGAAGGTCACCGTGACTAATCTGCTGACCCCACCCGTGGTCCAGGTATTCACATCAAAGAGGAGCCAGACTCAGAAGAGTGGCAGCTGAGCGGAGATTCAACACTAAACCCCAGTGACCTCAACAACCTGAACATGATGGGAGATGGAGACATGGAGATGCAGAGCGAGGGCAAGAGGCTACGCAGGGTGGCCTGCACCTGCCCCAACTGCAAAGAGTCGGGCGGAAGGTCGGGGGAGCTCCGCCAAAACGTTCAGATTTCCTGAGAACATGGAGGCTCACCTTTCATTCCCTCGTGTCTCGCAGGGGTTCGGGTATGGGGAAGAAGAAGCAGCATATATGCCACATTGCTGGTTGTGGCAAGGTGTACGGGAAGACGTCTCACCTCCGGGCCCACCTTCGCTGGCACAGCGGAGAGCGACCCTTCGTCTGCAACTGGATGTTCTGCGGAAAGAGATTCACCAGGAGTGATGAGCTGCAGAGACACCGGAGAACACACACGGGTGAGAGGAAACTCTTTGTCTCCTATAGAAGACACCGTTAAAATAGTACAGAATTTTTAATATTTGAATCTGGGTAAGGGCCAGATTTGCTTTTAAGAAGCCCTTGATTATATTATACACATATTGTACAGCATACATACAGTAGTCTTACCTTAATTCCTGCTTGGGCCTTGAAATAAATGTCATTTTCCCCATTTATGACGCGAAGAGCGCCATCTGGCGGTCAGTTCAGGTATAGGCAATAAAGGCCGTCTTCCACAGGAGTCAAATCAAAGCTGAACTGTTTGTGTGATAAGTGATGAGATGCTGCTGGAGCTGATGTCCGTCTGTGTCTCCCAGGAGAGAAGAAGTTTGTGTGCATGGAGTGCTCCAAGAGGTTCATGCGCAGCGACCACCTGGCCAAGCATATAAAGACTCATCAAAATAAAAAAGGCATTCCGGTCACATCTCCGCCCACCGCCGACGCCGTCATCACCTCCGACGGCACCACGCTCATCCTTCAGACCACCGGCGGCCACGACCACGTGGGCAATCAGGAGATCCCCTTACAGCTGGTCACAGTGGCTCCCAGCGAGGTGATGGAATGAGGAGGTGAACAGGAGCGAGGGGCATTTCTGTGTTTTTTTCCTTTTTTTTTTTAAAGAACTGACCTATCACAGGGACCTCTTGGGCTTTTCTCTTTCACTCTTACCCCCTTTTTTTAAAAAAAAAAAAAACAAAACATATGACTATATGCGTAAATATATATGACAAATATATATATTTTAAGTAAGAGTTATGACCTTATGTTTGTTTTTTGCAGTCTTTTTATAGGCGGGCAAAAAATGACATGAAAATGTGTTCACTATGTACACGTGTAAACACACTCACACACACACACTCACACACACTAACACTCAACAGCAACATGAATACGCGACACAAACGAAATGCCTTATTTTGTATCATACTCTTGTATAAAATGCTGGAGGTGCATGTGTTTTTTAAAGCTTTGCAGATGAAGTAACCGTGTTGATTAAAAGGAAGCAGAACCTCTGCAGAGTTCTGACGTCACTCGAGCCGTCTCTTTGAAGCAGCGCCGCGTCCTCGCCAGGCCGCCGCTCCGCTGATGCCATACATCTTCATCTTAGAGATCCGGGGGGGTGGGGGGGCGCTCGGTACCAATCAGTCAAAGCTAAGGTTACTCTGCGACGGCGGCCCAGGATGGCGACGCCGCGCGGCGCTGGTTGAAGCAGGGGGAGGTTTATTAGCTGGGGTCACTCAGCTGATAGGAAGCCGGTGTTTTACAGGCGTGACGGGAAGGCGAGCCGCCAACATCTGTCCTCACAAGCACGACGTCCGCTGTGAAGATCCACGTCAAGACACGTCCCCCCATATTCTTTTTTGTAAATCTATGTCCACTTATTTTGCCGATCTTTGTGTTGTGCTACGCCGAAGCCACATGGCGATTGTTTTATTTTTTTAAGCGTGGAGCTCGGCCGCGGGGGGGGGGAGCCGAGTTTTGTTTTGTTTTGTTTTTCTCGCAATGCAAAGAAATGGATGCAACCAATCAGCTTCGGTTTCATCAAACATTCCAGTTGGACGCCAGATGATCCAGGACTGGTTCGGCAATAACTCCTGTCTGATCCAGACCACAAGGTTTGGAGGAGAACAATCACGCCATTGTTTTAATTTTATTTGAATTAATGTAATCCTTCCTGTTTGTCCTCATGTTTATAGTATTCATTTACATGTATGTTATCTTATTTTCACATTGTTCATAGAAGCCATTATTACTTAGTTTACTGAATTTGTTGTATCAACTTATTTTAATTTTTTTTTTTTTTAAGAATTGGTGTAAAAATTGAATGTTACATTTTGTAAAACATTTTTTCAAATGGATCACAATAAAATTCTGAAACCTTCCAGAAACTTCAACTTGCAGTTTAAGAATATCTCAATTTGTTTTTGTCAATTCTTTTTTCTTCACTTTTCAGTGTTTTAATGATCTTAGTGGCTCCAAACGCTGGTGCCCTCTAGTGGCGACAGAGGAGACCGCAGGCTTTTATTTCCTTTACTACTTTACCGACTGATGAGTAAATTCGAAAACTAAAGCTGGTATTAAACTCTGTCCGTTAAGATCTACAACGATTCATCAAATAACTTAAAGCCAATGTAAACGGTTCTATAAACGCACCTGGAGATAATTGTCAACATTTTACAAATAAAGCTGACTGGAAACATGCAAGAAAATGGATCCAGACACTAGAAACACCAGTTTCTGTCTTTATTTGGGAAAACAGTCAAAACAGGATGACAATAACAAATCTGGGTGTTTCCTAATTAAAAAATGTAATGATTATTTTCCAGCTGTTCTCCCTGTAAAAGGTCCAACAACCCCCCCAGATGTGATGCACGCAGACGGGCTTCAAACGTGATTTCCCTGAGAATCACACAGGAAACGACACAATTCCACATTTGACAGAAAAATAACACCACCTGCCTGTTTGTCACTTATCTCTCTCTCTCACACACACACACACACACACACACACACACACACACACACACACACACACACACACACACACACACACACACACACACACACCCTTTCCCTTAGTTATATTTGAAACAGTAAATTAGAGGCTGTTTTTTTAAAAACTGATGTCCAGAGTCTGCAGACGTGACTGAGGCTGCGCCTCCGTTTGAGCCTGAACCCGGTTCAGTGCAGCTACACACTGATGTAAATACGGGGGGGGGGGGGGGGGGGGGTAAAAGGATCAAATCCACCTCACAAAACGTCCCGACTTCCCTTCACGTGTGATTAAACGGTCATCCAGCTGTGGCTCGGGCTCTGCCTTCGCCCTCCCCAGCTGGCAGAGAAGCTTCACCATCATCATCATCATCGTCGTCCAGGCTCTTTAAACAGAGTCCGGCCCCCCCGCCTGCCGCTGCTCACAGCTCCGTGTGCATGTCTGAGGGGACGGAGGAGAAGCGGACTCACTGACGCGTTCTGGTCGTTACGTCTCACCTGCGAGCGCCGCTCGGGCCGTACTCGTGCTTTGGTCCTTGGCGCCGCCGTCTGCGCTCTCCTGCACTCGGCCCTGCAGCCGTTTGATCTCCTGGTCGTAGTCGGTCCACTCGGCCACGATCCTCACGGCGGCCTGCAGCTTGGGCTCCTTGGTCATCGGGTTGTTACACTGAGGACAAGATGAAAGTGGTGAAGACGGGAGCCAGGCTTCCGCCGCTGCCACGCGGACGGCGCCTCCGTACCAGGTCTATCGTCTTGGCGCTTTTCTTGGTGTGGTCGTCACACCAGGTCTCGCACCAGAGCCACTCCTGAGGCAGAGACTTAATGGGGACCTGATGAATCATGTTGTTGGGCAGATCCTGAAGGAGACGAGCGTTTCAGAGCGTTTGTTAGAGCACCGGGAAGCTTTGAGGTGTAATTAAAGGTGGACGGACCTGGTCCAGGTTGGACAGGCTGTTCGGATCTTGGCTCAGCCCCTGATATTGTCCTCTGAGCCGATCTCCTGCCGCGATCTTCCTGAACTTCTTCAAGTCCACCACGTAGAGGGCGCTGTGGAGCACACAGCAGGTGAGACGATGAAGCGCGTGCTCAGCCTGGGACGTCGCCATGGCTACCTACCTGATGTGGTACTTGCGTCCCGCCAGGTGGCTGGCCCAGTAGCCAGACTTCCAGAAGCGGTAGCCGTCCATCTCCCTGCGGCTCTCGCAGAACGGCGTGTAGCCGTACGGCGCCCCCTCCAGGTCGAAGTCGCGCAGCTCCTTCAGGTCCGTGCGCACAATCTGGCAGAGAAAATGAGCTGTTTTTAAAAAAAAAGAAAATGTCTTCAAAAAAACTTTATTTATTCGTAAAGCCAGTCATGAACTATCCAATAAAAAGTCTGCTATTAATTTAAAGCCCAAGTTTCTCTGAACTGCAGATATTTGATTAATTAACTGAGTCGTTACTGAGGGAAGCCAGAACCTTTAAACACACAGAGAGAGGACAGCGAGCCTCTCATGAGACCAAATTTTCTCCACATCCAATATAACTTTGTGTAATTTCCAGAAACTTCAATATTTTAACCCTGCGGGAAGTCTAAATCTTTCATTTCCAGGCCGCTCTGACTCAGCGCTCCCCCATTTCCTGTTTAATCAGCGCGTTTAGCTGTAAAACCAACGTTCAATATTCAACCTGATCAGCATCCACAAAGAGGATTTTGTCCACTGCGAGAGGAAACAGCACGTCCAGGAACAGGATCTTGTATCCCCAGATGATCCTCTGCTTCTCAGTCTGCTGGTGTAACCAGCGAGGCCACTTGTACTGGACCAGCTCGTACTGGAAGCCGTACTCTTTGGCCATGTAGGGGATAAACTCCTGTTGGAGGGAATGAATTCACCAGATGTCAGTGTATTTGCCTTAACTATCGACAAAATAATAAATGCATTAAGTATTAAGAAGCCCTTGAGTGAACTATAAAATAGGTCTTTTAAATTTCGCGTATTACTCGTTATTACCACGAGGGGGCAGAACAGCACCGGGTTTAAAGTCATATTCCCTCCCAAATCGCTATAACATGAACTTAATATCAAACCCTGTAACCTTTGTCCTATTTCTGATGTCACATCTGTAAACCCTTTAGGTTTTAAAGGGATTTAAAGCCAGTCAACAAAGTCAAAAATAGATCATCAAAAGCAAGCTCAGCAAAAGGAATAAAGGGATGTTTAGTGATAAAGTCTGGAGTTTTACTCCTGTTTCCAGAGGCAAGCAGGTGTATGAACTCCTGCAGAATCAGGCAGAGCAGAATTTTAAGCAGTTTTCTCTCTACAGAGAGGTTGTTACACGTGCAGATCACAAGAGCTGTAGATATAAGATATGACCCGAGGCCAACAGGGTGGGGCAGAAGCTAAACAGATCTAGTTAACTGATGTCATAGTTACCATTCTAACAGTTTGTTTCTGGGTTGGTGCTATACTATAAAGGCAAAATCTCAAAAATCCCACCTTGAAAGTTGGAGACAGGTAGTTCTTGAGGAACCAGAACTTGACTGGAGTTTTAGTGTTCTTCAGAACCGACAGCATCATAATCCTGAGAGGGGATGAAGAGATTGTCTGAGAACAAAGAACTGAGAGCAGTAGCACCTCAGCACACACAGGGAAGGGATGGCCGGGATTTCAGAGGAAACCAGAACCTTCCCATCCTCACCTGAGGAACCTCTCGTACAGGTGACCTGAAGCTACAGAGAAGATGTTGATGACGTCGTCCTTCTCCTGCTTCAGCTCCTCTGTTACTCCTCCTCCCGTGAATCCTCTGCAGGACGCACAAATCGGAACATTTCTTTAAGATCAAATCACCATTTTACCAGCGATGCGCATTACTGCTGCCACAAAAGCTCAGAAATCTGAAAGGGGGATCATTCCAGCTCGTCATTAAGGAGCACCTGGTCAGAGATTTCCAGAAGCCAGTGTCGTTTTCTTCCGTCCCGTCACTCAGCAGCTCCTCGTTCATCTTGTCCGGTTTCTTTTGGACCTGAACAGCAATTTTCCAATCAAATTAGTGGGGCTGGCTGATAATGAGCAGGAAACCAGGGTTTGTTTCATCGGGAGCAGGAAGGTGCACGTGAGCAGACCTTGACTTTAATGATGCGGCTCTTGAAGTTGTTCAGCACCACGATGATGTCGTCCGAGTCTGCAGGAGAATCCGTGCCATCGTGGCTGTGAGGGGGCAGCAGGGAGGATGCTGGTGAACCAGAGCTCTGACTAACAAACACCACGGCAGCGTCTCGCCTCGTTACCTGTAGATTTTGTAGATCTCATCAGAGCGGCCCTTCCTCATCTTCAGGATCCAGGCGCCGGGGTTGGCCTTCAGCTGGAAGTAACCCTGCGGAAGAGAGACGGCTCAAAGATCCAAGAGCTAAAAGGAGGAAAAGCTTTCCCTCCTCCATCAGATCCCAGCTGTCCTGTGGTTGGAGGCTCACCAGGTTTGCCATGACGATGGTGTCCACGATGACGGGCTCGGAGGCGGTTCCCAGGGTGAACTGGAGACCCCTGGGGGGCTGTCCCGAGGACACGTCAAAGCAGTGTCCCTCCAGCAAAAGATGTTCCAGCTCGTATTCCGCTGCTACAATATTCTCCACCTGTCCAGGTGGAAGAGATTCTCAGTGATCATTCCGAAAGGATGAATTTGATGGGTAGGCCGTGACTACCACCTCGTCCAGGTAGATGTTGTCCAGGTCGTAGCGGGTGTTGACAGACTCCACCATCCAGCTCTCTGGAGTGTTCAGGTTCAGGGTGAAGAGGGGGGACTGCGGCATGTCCAGGAACTTGGCCATGGGGCCAGCGGAGAAGCTGCCATCAGCCTGGAACAGCACATCCGGCTCCAACACGTAGCGGTAGAAACTGTGAGGGAACACGGGGGAGGACCACAGGAAGTAAAAGTCAAGCACCTCCTTGTCCAACCCAACTCCCTCTGCACCACAACACCCTGTGAGTAAAACATTCCCACCTCTTCAGGGGCATTTCTGACAGTTTCGACTGGCAGTTCATGAAAACCCGCAGGTTGACGTCGACCAGCTTCTTCAAAACCTGCAGGTGGCGAGACGTGATTGACGGATTCGAAGTGAGCCGATCAGATGGACGTCTAGGATGCAAAGACATACCAGCAGCAGAGGAGCCAGTTTTTGCGCCTCCCTGGTCACAGGATCAACCACAGCGACAACGTCGAAGTACATGTCTCCCTCCTTCGGGCGGATCTTCACAGCACTGGCAGAGACAGACGGGTCACTGGGCGAACACCACCTGGAAGACGTCTGGATCGCGTCTCGTCTCCGCCGCCCTTACCTGTAGCGCTCGTTCGCAAAGTCGTATTCGACCCGAGCTTCTGATTTAGGCTGAGAGGACAGCAGAGAGTCCACCTTCATCACCAGATCACTGGCCCTGACGAACACAAGGGATCCCTCCTCTTTAGAACAACCAGACGCTTGTGCAGATGCCACGATGGCGACTAAATGTCAAACCTGTCCTCCTCGGTTTCGAACTGCTGCACTTTGCTTTTGATCCGCTCGCCGGACGTTTTCAGGATGATGTTCTCCAGGAGCAGGAAGTCGTCCTGGTTAAACACCTCTTCCTCACCCAGGGGACCAACAATCTGTAAATAAGATGTTACTGATGTTAACAGTGTGTTTTAACCTTTTAGAAATGGCATTACTGCTCCAGTGACTGTCGTCGAGGAGTTCCAGGGACGGAGGAGTTCTGATGGCGTCTACTGAGTGGAAGAGGACCTGCAGGACCGGGAGTGGGAACGCTAACTGTGACTCACCCGTCCATTGCTGATGACCGCTCTCTGTCCTTTCTTCAGTTTGAGCACATCGCGGCAGAAGGCAGCGTGGGAGAGCAGGAAGTCAAATTTCAGGCTTTCGTACGCTTCCTTGAACAACGCCGCATCCATCCCCTGAAGGAGGAACAGAGAGTTGGAGGCAGTCGACAAACCGAGAGAGCTGGGATGTTTCTGTCGGAGTCACAGGGCTCAGCTGGGACCGCCGCCCTCCCTCACCCTGCCAGCAAACTGGCCGATGTCGGCTCCCTTCCCCAGAGCTGCGGCCGTCTCGTCTTTGGTCATCTTGCTGATGAAGTGTTTGGCGTTGGTGGCAGACTGAGTCTGCATGGCGGCCCAGATCGCTCTGGCCACTTGGCTGTTCTCGCTGGATGGAGCAGCTGACGGGTTGTTGATCATCCCCAGGCGGACGTTGGTGCTGGTTTTCTGTAATGAAATGAGTAAATGTGACACGGCAGCAGGACCAATGAGCAGATTTCACATCCACTTTAGAATAAACATCTCAAATGTGGGGTTTTTTTGCCTAAATTTAGAAAGTGACACCCATAAAACAGGTGATTCAGGGAGCTAATCCAATTTTTTTCTTGCCCACTATATCGTCCTTTAATTATCTGGTCATCAGTGTGCTTGTGTTTCTCAGATCTGGTGTGAAAAATCCAGGTTCTGGCTAAAAACATCATGTGTGAAGCCTCGTTGACCTTTCACCACTAAAATATCAGCCCATTCCCACATGACATTCTTCTTTGTAACCTCTTCGGAGATGGGCTGTCGCAAAAGAAGTGACATAAAGAATCTCATACCATGTGTCGGATGGCATCAGAGAGGAGCTGACGTCCAGAGGGGCTGTCGAAGTCTCCCACCACCCAGAAGGTCACGGGGCGGATGTAGCCTTCATCTGGCCAAAGAATGAAGGGAGAACATCTGTACTCTCCGTGGCCACACAGATTCTTCCTAAAACTTAGAATTCTCCATGCAGCTACGACATATGATGCTAAATGAAGACTCATGCTCTCCTAAAGGTGGAGGATGTAATATTAGTCATCCTTCATTACACAGTTTATCAGAAACACGTGTCTTCAGAGGAATGTGATACAGCAGCCAGAGTGTTGCTGGAGAACAAACAGCCTCTAGACACCAGCAAAAGTGAGGAGGGGGGGATAATGTGGAGAAAGGGGATGATTACCATGCTTGTTGGTGGAGGTGATCCCTGATGCAGGGAAGGATTTTATGAGTAAGAGGACCAAGAGAGGACAGAAGGAGAATACAGGGAGAGAAACCTTCAGCTTCAAAGGTAATCGATTCTATCCAGAGATAGAAGAAGATCAGACAAAGGCCTCTCTCACCTTTCTTAGTCATGTAGTTCATGCTGTTGGCCACAGCGGTGCTCTTCTCTTTGACGCTGAGAGTAGAGAAACGAGCATAATCGTCGACAAAGTAGTTGTCTGTCGCAGGAAAACAAGGAGATTTAACAGCAGATTAAAACCAAAGATACTCTCCAGCCTGCCAAGAGTCCTGTAAGTAAGAATTTACACTAGGGTCTGATTAGGTTGTTCCTCCTGGCTCTCATACTGCTGATTCAGATCTCACACAGCAAGTCAAACCGCACATAAAATCTACAGAGAGCATATGCTGTCCCCACACGAATCCCATATTAACATGATTTGCACCTGGACTCCAAACACAACAGAACATAAATAAACGTGATGAAGAGATATTTCACACACTCCTCGCCAGACAACATTTATCCAAAGAAAACCTTTTTTCAGGAAAAGAGCATAAAAAACATAAAAATCTGCACGCCCTAGAGGAACATTTTCTATCTTAACAGGTGGAAATTTAATAGTGCAATTAAAGGCTTGAGACAAATTTGTGTTATCAGTGCAGGTGGTGGTAAAAAAACAACCCAGCCTGGTTGATATGCACACAGGCATCAAACTTTCCCCTCCAAAACAAGATTAATATGCTAGATTAAATGTCAGAGTATTGGAAATGAGCACGGCTGAATGTCATCCTTCATATCTGCCTAACATACTGGTGTTCCCTCGTACTCACTGGTGTCTGACAGATCCAGGTAGGTTCTGCTGGTTGACAGCACTCTGGGGTTGATGCGAGGAACAACGCTGGGCTGATTCATGATGAACTCCACAACGTCGTGATCTGTAGCCAGCTCGCCCTGCGAAACACACCGGCGCATCAATCACACGGAGGAGCCGCACTGGAGTCAAAGATGATGCAGGAGGGGATTTTCTTTTTAACCCTCAGCTACAGTTCAGACAGACACGCTGGCATTTTACAGCTTTTTGACTGCAGCTGTTGTGGCCTGTGATTGAGACTGAACGCTGAAGAAGAGCAGCAGTGCTGCTGTGTTCATCTTAAAGCCTGGTGAGGCAACATAATCAAGACAAACATCCATGAAGAACCAGCGAGAACGTAGCAAAACAAGAAAAGCACGATAGATGGCCTGTGCACGATGATTCAGCGTCTTTTAACGCAGCAAAATCAAATCAGGAACAAGAGAATGCCCGATGAAATCTGCTTGATCTCAAAGCTGAAGGGACTGTTCCTTTAACTGACCAGGTAGACGGCTCTCTGGTAGAAGCTCGTGGTCTCCAGGATCTTTTGCATGGTGACAGTCTCCAGTTCGTCTGGGTCCAGCTGCTCCCGTTGGTAAGGTATGCCGTTGTACATGACCACCGGCAACGGGCCCACCCCAGTCTGTTTATAGTACGCTCCACCTTCCTGGAAGCAAAACAGAGAGATGCTAACTCTGCTACAGAGTTGCTAACTCTATAGCATCACTACCTGTAGAACCATGAGATTCAACCTTTTCCAGCCAGTAAAGGCTGCTAATACATCTAAACTGCTTCCAAAGAGCCATTTTTAACCATTACACAATAGATGGTTTATTAAGCCGCACTGAGCACTATAAATCTATGTGCATGAAAAATGTAACCATGACTTTTACTCTCCACACCTCAGCTTTGCCGCCAGCATGGTCATAAATCTGCTACGCTAAGGTAAGATAAGCACCTGCTGACACCAGCATATCATGAGAGAGGAATCGATTTGAGCTAACCCTCGGCAAGAAAGCTAATTTTCAAACAGAAAAAAAAACTGTGAGGAACCAACACACAAATAGAGGCAGCATCCCCTCATTTAGCCATTCTCTCACCTTCCTGTTGGCATCATAGCTGGAGTCCGCTCCCAGGATGCTGCTGACCTCCACGTAGGGGAACCTCTTCTCCAGCACTTTCACCACATTCCCGACACTCAACAGGCCACCCAGAGGAATCTGGTTAAACATCTTTTTTACACAGAAACAGGTCGCACAAAACAAAGCTGTAATTAACCAGATGAAATCTAATGGGCCGATATATGATGAGGATGTGGACTTACAGAGATGACGGCATCGAACGCGCTTTGACTGTCCACCTCGTTGCTGATGTAGTTGTAGGCTCGCACGAGCGCCACGCCCGCGTCCTGCATGCCGTCGACGTCTTCCTCATCAGACACCACAAACACCAGGCCTATTCTAGAACGCACAAGATACACACCAACATGCTGGCGGTTAAGATGCAGACGGTGTGCTGTGTCCTTCATCAGTATTCCAACCCGACGACCAGCTGTAGCTGCAGCCTGCAGGAGGTCTCAAAGTTCCCCTGAGCCTGCTTGACAGCACTAAATTAAAAACATTCTAACCAGATAAGCATGCAAACTGATGCTACACATAGCAATAAAGCAATTTTACATGTGCTATCAGACTGGCGCTTGTCTGCTATTCATCCAATTAGAAAACTAATGTGCCTCCGAAGACAAACCTGAGAGGGATGTTGTTTGTGTAAAACATCTCTGCAACACTAAGCAGCTCAGCAGCGTACTCCTGAACTGGATCCAGAATCATCACCTGCAAAATACACAGACGCGTGTTGGTAGTTTCCAGACGTGGGAGGTTGGAAAGTACTGGAGGACAGACGAACCAGATTGTGGAAGTTTTTGCGGATCTGCCTGATGACCCCAGGGAAGGTGGGCCGGAGCAGCTCCTGCACATTGTACGGCCACGAGCTGTACCTGTGGTCTGTCTCCAAGTTGTTAATCCACTAAAAGGAAAAAGGAAATTGAAGAACAAAAGTTTAGCCTGGAGGCCGGAGGCATCAACACACCGGTCCCGAAGAGGAAATTACATTCTTCTGCGAGAGGACGCCATCAAGATTTCCCCGACTAATTATTTTCATTGTTTCTTATCTTTTCAGCCAAGCGTATAAATGATTGTCCCATTGCAATTTAGAGGCAGAAGTTCAGTTTGCATATATTTATATTGTGACACTAAATAAGCAGCAGCACTTAAGGTGCAGCATCAGAAATGACTTCATCCCATTTGCTGTGGTGAAACGTTGGCTGATTCATTTAGAATTAGCAAGTTTGATGGCCCCTTTGTTCTATATTAATTAATCACCTAACAGGTTTAGCAGAACCAAACACTACAGCTGTTCAGCTATCAGCAGGTGATGCAGCTGTCCATATGAAGGCTTCCACTGTAACCCTGAATAAAGATGTAAATTCCATACAGCTGAAATGCTGCTTCATCACTGCTTGTGCAGAGGGATGCTTTTCAAAGGTGTTTACGAGGGTCCTTACGTTGATGGCAGAGTTGCGGATATCGACGGCGTAGTCCGAGTCGGACGGCTGTACGTTCAGCTTCAGGATGTCGTGGATGGAATGCGTCTCGACCTGCAGGGAGCGGAGACCCTCCATCACCCTGGCCTCACTGCGCAGGGTCTCAAACACACTGCAGGACAGCAGGGACAGGAGTTAGCAGGATGACAGGTAAAAAGCCCTGAACTCACAGCTAAATAATGACAAAACGATCATAATTTTAGTCTTTGAATGTATGAAAATGTTATATATTTGGTCGTAATTTGGTGGTTTTGCCATTTTTAATTAATTAAATCTGGATATTCTTAGAATAAAGTAGAGTATGGGCAATGGTTTAATTTCCAGTTAATTAACTACAATAAAGGTTTATTTGTTGATTAAGATATATTTGCTGGCAAATACATGTGCTGCTGCATGTAGCAAATAAGGCTTAAAGACAAATTTCCCCTTGGGAAAATCAAGAAAATACATCTTTTCTCATTTGCATTTTCTCTGAAGTCAACAAATTAGAAGGGTTCATGAGGCAATAAAATGTTACACATAATTATTGGTGTTTTTTTAAAGGTTGTAGTTGTAAACTGTTGCCTCCAATTTGGCTCAAAGCAACTTTCAAACCAGCTGCCTTAATAAAAGAAAAAGTATGTGAGGGAAAAACAACAGTGTGGAACAGTCCGACACTGCAGAGCGGATATCTGTGAATACCTAAAGATGTCTTGAGTGTCCAGGTCTATGTGAAGTCCATTGATGAACAAGGCTGATTCTCCAGGGTGCAGGCCCAGAGCGCCTTTAAAAATCTATAGAGAAACAAGTGTCAGACAGACTAAAAACCCTGCTCACGCCAAACCCTAAACCTCCACATTCAACTCCGACTGAGCAGATCAGCTCTCTGGGGGCCAGGTAACGCCAGCGTCAGGCACCACCTAGTCAATTGATTTGTAAAACACGAGGCAGGAGTCAAAGCAAAGCAGTAACAAGACGTCAGCTGCAAACGTGCACTGACAGCTCGGTTTAAAATGAAGTCTGTTTGGAGCAATAAAACCCCCACGCTAAACAAATCTAATTATTAGAGAAAGGGTGTGCGCCGCAGCGAGACACGGGGAGAGCGTCTGTGCGTCTGTGGCAGCAGAAGGAAGGCTCAAAGTCATCCTGGCGCAGTCAAATCTCATTACAGAGAGACAAAGACGTCAGATTAATCATACTCCAGACGCGGCAATTACAACAAGACATGATTAACGTAAACGCTGCTCATTCTACTTAAACCGTGAGAGACGGAAAGGAAAGAAGAAGATGTCTGCCACAATTGCATGTGTCCAAACTACTTCAATCAATAATCGTTTTTCTCCGCGGGAGCTGCGAGAATGTCGAATGAATCACCGGTTGGTTAATTAGGACGATTGGCGTCCCACCCCCCCACAACCGTCTAAATTCCTGTCTGCACACCGAGATAATGTGAGCACAGCTTGAGGACAGGAGAAAAGAGGGGGGAGAAAGATGAGATATTTGAAAAGAAAACAGGATTATTACCTATTCCATTAGCAGAGCAAACCAAAAAAACAACTCTTTTCATTTTCATACATGCATAATTTATTATATAACATAAAGAGGAACAAAAAACCAACATGGCCGTTTTTCAATTTCAGATATTTCCCTTTCGATGAGGCTGAGGGGCTGGGAGTGTGTAATAATGCCATCTGCTTCTCTTTTTTGGTTTATATGGGCAAACGGCTAAAAATAGACAATCTCTGATCATCTTAAAAGAATCAAATAAACAAGGACTTGACCAGGTTTACCCAAATCAAAGCTGGTAATCAAGCTAGCAAAGTCATAAATCTGTCAGTATAAATTACAACAAAGACTGAAATGTACACAATGGTGCCCGTATTATAAAAAAGGATTAAACCACAGATATTGAGGGTAATTTAGTGTCATTCAGCAGCTTCCTCATACCTTTTGGTTCTCAGTGATCTCTTTGTGGATCTCGGGCTTGACGACGGTTTTGGTGATGGACCTGTGAACAGAAGAGGGCATGCATGAAACGCACGGCCGCAGACTCCAGCCTCTGTTCCAAATGCCCTTTCGGATACTTGCACACGTTTGTTCTTACATGGCTTTGGTGGGGAAGTTCTGGCTGAGGTCTCTCATGACGTAGAGCGCGTCGTCAGGAGAAGCGGCGAGGATGCGAGCGGCGGTCTGGAAACTCAGGTCTGTGCCGGGTCGATGGGAGATAAGAAAAATCAAAGCATTTAATCTGCCGGCGTCTGCACTTTCACATCTGTCAGCATTATTTGTGCCCACCGTTAGTGAGCAATTCACCTGTGGTCACCTGCTGATAGCAGTGATTGATCATTTCTCACTGAGAAACCAGAGTAATGCCCATTTAAGTTACCCTTTGTTGTTTGAAAATATATACAATATAATTTACAAGTAGGTTAATTATGTATCCCTAAATACATTTGAATAAAAACGTCTACAATTTATTTGCAAAGCCAGTAATTAGCATACACGATCTATAGCAGAATGAGACAAAAAGCAAAGTGTCAGACAGGTGGTAATGACTCCCAAGAGTTATTATTAGCAGCACTGCTTAAAAACCATCCGTGGTAATTTGCCCGTCGTCACATGTAAAAGGAGTTTAAATAAAAAGGTCCGACTGCATTAACAATGTTTGTGTGATGGTATTCTTCATGAAAGCAGATGGGACGCAGTGTTACAGGCGCAGCAGAGGAAGAGAGAACTGAGGATTATTTCATTGCAGTAAGCATCTCGGTAATGATGTTGTAGCCTATGTGATTATTAGCCCCTTGGGGTCGCCTCCTCTTTACAAACAGGCTGAGCTAATGAGCCCCAGAGGGTACGAAGATAAAGACAGACGCCCACTCGACAGTCTGACGCTCGACAGCCTCTCGTAGCTTTTATATGGCCGCCATCAAAGCAGCCACCGCTTTCATTCCAGCCGCCATTTGAAACAGGCACACAAAAGAAGTGCGTGGACACACGAACACATGAAAAGGTTCTTAGAAGTAGCTGCACCAATTAAATCACAGGAAGAGAGATTCAATAATCTACCTGATGGTGCCACTAATTGATAACCCTGCTGACAGTGACGGTATATTCCACATGTCTCAATGTGTCAAGAGAGCACCGATCAAGTGAGGTCACTGATTTCAGACACAGAAAGGATGAATTTTCTGCTACGTGTTTTATTCTGCAATGTCATGATGTCACGGTTCAAGCAAAGTCTGGTTAAATTCTGGTTTACTCATTTTGGAGTTATTAGTCAAGTCTAAGCTTTGTTTTTTTTTTGTCTATAGCTTTGCAGAATGTGTAGTTCAGATGCAGCTACAGAGCCAGAGGGTTTTATACTTCTCCTCAGCAGTGTTCTGTCTCTCCCTTGTGTCAATATCTGTGGCAATATTGACATTAAGGATGTGAGGAAAAGGTGGTACTAACCTTCAGGCAATAAAGACAGAAAAGAAACTGTGTAGTCTTCCTTCCAAGTTTGTTATGGGGCAGAAAATGCCCAGTAAATGTACGCGATTTCACTTTTTCCTCTTTCTACTCTGATATACAATTATAGGTTTGCCTTCAATAACACAAAAGCTTGAGGGGTTTTCTGGAGGAAATGTGTAAAATGACCTGTCAAAACATGCCAGAGATTTTAGGGACTGATGGAGGAAGGAGGAGTTGATTTCATTTTTGATGAGCGTGAACATCTGGGAGTTCTGCCATTAGAGAGCCTTTATCAGGTAAGGCGATGAGTCCTGAGGGGGCATTTACATGGTTGGAGAATTAATTTCCTCAAACTAAAGAGGTTCGCTCCTCGACTTCACAATTCATGTTTGTTAGCCTATCGAGCCAGGGGCTGTTGGCTTTATGTTTGTTTCCCTACCGCTGCTGTAATTTATAGCACAATGACATAAATTCATATCTTCAACATGGAATAGACATTTTCTATCTATTTATTCCAACAATAAACAGAAGAGGAGAACAGTAACGGTAAATCTTTAGGAAAAGAAGGCTACCTTGCATTTGCCAGACTTTCAGAGGTGCCATTTCATTGGTGCTTTCCACCAAATGTTTCCTCATTTCTTGCAGCTGTTCTTTCAGCTCTGGATACATGTTCCTGACAATAAAACAAAGAGTAAGTGCATCTGCCACAAGGTCAGGTTTCTTTATGGCTTCAACAGGTTATTAGCAACGGATGGTCATGGCCTGTGCTCTGACAAAAAATACTAAGGAGGAGATTTCAAATTGTGTAAGTGTGCTGCAGTTCCTGGAGCTGGTCCGAGGTTTGGGGACACTTACTTTAGTTTGCCAAAAAGGAATCCCTGGACTTCATCCACTGGATCATTTTCTCCGATCACTGTGGCATTAACCTCTGCCCCTGTAACCACAATCAATTAGCTCATTATTCCCATGAGGACTCCTACCACAATGCCAGCCTGTCTTCCTCTGTGTGTGTGTGTGTGTGTGTGTGTACCTTGGACTTGTGTGTCATCCTTTGCCTTGTATTCCTGGCTCTTGATGGCCAACTCCACGCCATAGCCAGACAGGTGCACTTTCCTGGGAACTGGCTTCTGAATTGATCAGGAAGAAGAGTGTTCAAAGATTGTGAAAATGTGCAACTTTGTCGACTGTTTTAATAGGTCTGCCAACAGAGAATAGTTATTTCCAGAGACAACATGATAATGCAAGAAGCTCACGTTGCTGAAAAAGCTCAATATTGAAAGTCCATTTTAAATCTGAGAAAGTTCTATTTCCTGCCAGGTAACACGGAAGGTGACATTGTCATATTCGTCACATTAAAACATGCTGCCGTCAAGCTTTCAGTTCACGTGTGCACATTAGAGCCTTACTTCTATGTAATGCCGGAGCACATATGTGACCAGACCTTCCTGGACTTTGGATATTATGATCCGGTGGAGCCTCTGGAACGCCGGCGTCCCAAACTCAGCGTACACAATGACGACAGGAGCATCAGGATTGGATTCTGAGTATGTGTGGTCACCTTTGAAAAGGTATGGCTTTGGCCTGAAAGGAAGACTGAGGTATAAATCTGCTGCTTTCATCGTCTGCCCCATTTGCTTGAATTGTAATTTAATCACCTGGCAGCTGCTGATTTCAACATTTCATCCAAACTTCCTGGATCGCAGGTCTTTTGTCCATGGATGCTAAAAAATGCTGAACATCCAGCGGGAGGAGGCTCGTTGGATGCGATCTGTGGGTGAGAAAGAACAGCTGCATCTGGGTCACAGTAAAAAAGGTTTATAACAGTCCTGACAAATGTGTGTGAATGCTACATTACCTGCTGAAAAGAGTGGACTGTTGCAGAGTAGGCTCTCAGGGAGAGGGCAAACTTCAGCATGTTCACCTGGACGGCGCTGAGCAAGGCACTGGCTTTCTTCACAATCAGGTCATAGTAGGCCTGATCTGTGTCTGCATGACGATAATAAACAGAAATAATGTCTGAACACTGTCATGGTTCAGTTTTTCCCTTATACATGTTGTCGCTCTGCTGTCTGTTCTATCATATTACAGCTTTACTTGCTCACGTTATAAACTCAGCTGCCTTCTTTACAAATATGAAAGTAACGCTGTCATGAATGGCTCCAGCAGGTCACATTACCATCATGCTCTCCATCTATATTCTCATTGGCTTCCACAAAGTCCCAAAACTTCTCCTGGCTCTCCTCTGCCAGGAACTCACTGAGGAACAAAAGCAGGAAGGTTGCAGTTTCATGGGTATTTATGCTGCCTGTGCATAATAAAAAGGTGAATGAGATTACGAATGGTTTTTATATTGCTTCCCTTCCTCAGCACACAGTGTGGCCCCTGGAAACCTTACGTATTCATTAGTGAGACACTTTAAAGGCTCTTAGAGGACAGTCTCAGTAATGACCCTGTGGGCCTCCTGGGCATTCATTTATCCATAATGTGCTGCCACATCATGACCAGAAGTTGTAAAGGGGAAATATGACTGCTACAGTTGAGCCGTGTGATACCTTGCTTCCAGCAATAGAGGTGTATCTGCCCATTTAGTCGTAAGGGTAGTGGTGATGGCCTTGGAGTCGGCACCTGCAGACGCTGCAGAGGGCAGCAGCAGCAGCACAAAACTCAGAAGCCTCATCCTGACGTTTACACCTGAAGCATAAGGAGGGAGACAACGGGTGTGACAAAAGAGTCGCATTACAATACCAGTGAAGAGACAACACACTTGGGTTTTTAGACAGCAAAATTTAACTACTAGAACCAAGCAGAGACACTGTAGAATTTAAATCAGTTATTTTCAGGGATGAGAGAGGACCCCAGAGGGCATACTGGGAGGCCCTAGTGATATTTACCATCCCACCCTAAAATAAAATATTAACACTGATAAATGAGGATCCGGTGTTTATTCACAACACTACAAATGTCTGTCTGAGTCTCTGTTTGACTGGTTGTGTTCGCAAACCCCCACAGGAAGCCTCGCTGCCTCCACTTTCTGTTTTGTTTGATGTATTCTAATGATTCGTTTCACACTGAATAAGCACACTAAAAAACTAAAACCTATTTCCTCTACAAATACCTTAATTTATCAGATCAGCAGTGGACTTAAATTAGTGTTGAATTAAAAAAAACAAGTCTCATTTTGTTCTTTTGCACACGGACAGCAATGGATCAGTATCTCAGCATCATCATCGTAACCATAAAGGAGTCTGGATACACAAAGATGGACAAAATTAGTTGCTTCGGATTTATTTTGTGGTTGTTAACAAGAAAAATCTTGGTGATTTTGGTCCAATAGCGAAGTTCAGCGTGTCTCCTCCAGCCAATCAAAGAGCAACATGCGGAATGGATAAACGTCAATCCCCGAGCTAAAGACCCGACACGGATCTTGTCGATAACTACATGCAAGACAACTTCTTGACATGTTCTTTAAAGTAGTAAGACATAAAGAGCGTATTCCCCATTAATTGGTAAACTAACACTAGCTAACTTTCTTTGAATCTTATGTTAGCTTAAAAAGCCGCAGGTAGCTGCTTGATTTTCTAGCACTGTTTGATTCTGTGTGCGATTTTACGTATTTCGGATATAGTCGGATATTGCTACCAGGTTCGGTATTCAACGGTAATTCGCGTAAATGTAATTTATTTCGCCAAACATGCAGAAGTGCACTTACCGAAGCCGGTTCCGTAGCTTCCTGCCTCCGTGTTGTTCCGCTAGCAGTGTGGGAGTCCTGGGAGGGCGCAGGGTAGCCTCCGCGCTGCCTGATCAAAATGACTGAAATAGTCCAACTCCTAGTGAGACTTGAACTTTGAAAGGGTAGTAAAAAATGTTGAGGAACCGGTATCAGTCAGACAGTTTGTTTGTTTAGTAGTAGTAGTAGTAGTAGTAGTGTTATTGTTATTTGCTGTTTAACTCTTAATTTCCCTGACATGCTTTCAGTCAAACAACAGCTCATTACTGGAGACAATGCCTGATCATAGATGTTTGTATCAGTTAAATGAAATGGAGAAAAAAAAAAAATCAATACTAACAGTCTATGTGAGTAACAAATCTGAACCAGTGTCCCCTGTTATAGAAGTGGCCCATTCACGGTGCATTTGTGCTACGATTAATGGCTTACTTTAAAGAATATGGCCCTGCCTTGGGCTAAATTCCTTATACATTAAAGGA
Organism: Takifugu rubripes; assembly: GCF_901000725.2. Lineage (NCBI taxonomy): Eukaryota > Metazoa > Chordata > Actinopteri > Tetraodontiformes > Tetraodontidae > Takifugu > Takifugu rubripes. The sequence continues at coordinate 5,802,284 of NC_042286.1, read as the reverse complement.
GACATCATAAAGCACATATTTTGCATTTGTAGTCACCTAGTTGCACCTTTAACATCTCTTTTACCGTGTACATGGTAAAAAAAATCACGAGATATCCCATTAAAGCAGAGTGGTACAATATAAGTTTATGAACTTTAGCAGCATTTCTCACAAATTAGTCAGGGGCTCCCACATTAATTTCATTTTACACCAGACACTGCTGATGTGATCCAGACTGGATTCTAAAGAATGGTACATATAAAAAACGGCTCATAAATGAGTTTTGCTGCAAGAATGTGCGATGCCTGGGGAAATCATTCAGAATAAGTCAAAGCGCTCCCTTTGGCTGACAGTATCCGTTACACGGTAATGAAAGAGTGGAACTGAAATCAGTCACAGGACAGCATGAGGAGAATAATGTAGTCCAATTAACAAACCTTTGCCTTGTGTTAGCATGAGAGAAAGCATGATGTGGAGGAACTGTGCCTTTGGGGGGGGGGGGGGGGGGGGGGGGGGGGGGGGGGGGGGGGGGGGGGGGTTACTGAATGGTGCCAGGCTCTGATTTAAACTCTTTTTGTAGTTTGATCATAAAGACAGAGCACAGAGACACTGTCCCAGGGTGTGCGGACATCCTTTTTTCATTTCTATGCTCTGCAGCCTAAATTGATTTGGACAGATAATTCTCCCAGGAGCAGTTTCAGCGTTTGATTTAACATTATATCAAAAACAGCAACATTAATTATCCTGCTGGATTTGACCTCCACTTTGATGCATATGAGCACAGGGAAGTCTATGCAATTAATACACACAAAAACTGGCAAAATAGGAAACTAAGCTACAGTATTCCTATGAGATGGTCCACAGCAGGTGGTCCTTCCAAGGATAGATAAACCTTGACTCACTGACATGCACACAGGCTGCCCACAAGGCCTGTTCATCTGTCAGCAGGGTGACATCTTCACATGAATTATGGGAGTCAGTTGTCATCATCTCCGGGGTCATGTACAAAATGGCGAACCCGGCCCCTGCGCACAGTCTCACGCGTCAGCCATTTTAGGGGTTGAAAGTCTCAACGGGACCAAAATGACCTCAATTAAACCTCCATCAATATTAATACATTTTGTCGTTTCACGTGAGTTGCTGCTAATTAAATGTGTCCCTTAGTCTATAATGGGGGTCAGCCGGGTCCCCTGCATGAAGCTAATTCACCATATAGCCACCAAAGACTGGGCCAAGATCAGATTTTAAATACAGAAAAAGATGAATCAAGGCAAACCTGTTTGGTCCCTGTAACATCCAAGCACATAAACACTTGCACTTTTATTCCGGTCAGCACCTTTTTGTGCGAAGTGATACAGAAACTGTTAATTTTTGCACTCTCTTGTGGGTGAAAGCGACTCTTTGCATGTTAGCTATAAAGGGAGCACAATATCCCCATAACAACCTTAGCAGTTCCTCTTTGGCCCTGACTCAGGCTTTTTATCCCTCCTCATTTCTCCAGCATCAACATTTATCAGACTTTTATGTAGAGGTTAATAAGTTTGTAGCGGATCAGCTCTTTATGAGCACGGCTCCACACATGCATGCAAACACAATAACCACGCTGTTGAGACTATAATGGGATTGTGGGATTCCTTAGATAGGACCCCCACTGGTGTCAGTCTGCAAACGGAGCCAAAAGTTGCCCGTAGGGGTCGGATTCTTCAGCACAATCCTTTAATATCATGAGAGATTATTTGTTGTTGACCTGGAAGATTAGTCAGACCCAGAGGGGAAAGTCAGGTAATGCCTCAGATACAGATCCAATCAGGCCAAATTTCTGCTGAATATGGGCGCTCACTCTCATGCTAGCGTGTGCATTGATTGCACATTAAAACCCTGCAAAATGTTTGTGTATACATAGACATTTATCCAAAAGTGCCTGCGGCTGCTGTACGTGCGTCGGCTCCAGTCAGTCCACAGCGGCTGGCGCTAGCAGAGGCCCTACAGAACAGTATCTGGCTCTGATGCATGTAAACTTATCTGCAAAGTCCCACGCTGGAACCCAAACGATAAATATGCCAGAGCTTCTTTGTTTGGAGAAAACAGGCACAGCGATGCAGCCCTGCAGGCCACTTTAACCTGCTGATAATGGCCTGCAGCCAGAGCCCAGGCGATCAAATAGGAGCTGGATTCCCACCGCAGATGCACTTTCTGCCGATGCACGTTTGCCACCCGGCCCTCTGCAGTAGCTGAGCCATTTTTGTTTGTTTAGTCCGGCTTCACTCGAAACGAGAGCAACCCGGAGCTATAGGGAGGATTAAAGCCTGCTTTCAGTCCAATTCAGTGAGGCTGCACCGTCTCCCCTCTCCTCTGTCGTTTCCCTCGTGAGTTAATGTAAAAATCCCCATCGACTTCCAGCCAGATGCCCTTTGACCCTGGATGAGTCAGGACAACTTCCTCTGCATGGTCAGGAAAGGATAGGGATGATATTTATAACCCCTGTTACTTGAATGGGGCTGGGATTTTATGGGGTCATATTTCGAAAACTGTGGAAATGTCCTGTAGTTAAAGACTGAAGTGTGAAGCGCTCCAAAGGCCGATTCACCCAAAATGTTCTCAAAGTTCTACACCTCCGATCTGTTTTCCAGCGGTGTGCTCAAAAATAGAACAAGAGTGGGAGATGTGAGTGATACACAGTGACAACCACAGCACAGTCGAGTCTGCAAAAATGAAATATTTTAATTGGCAGCTTTGAGTCATCTTTGCCATTATAACAAACCTAGAGCGATCAATGCTGAAGAACCTCCACAGGATTTCAGCACTCTTAAAACACTTTAAAACATGGGTGTTAGAAAAAGCCGTTAAGACACCAAATACACACAGCGAGAGAGAGAGAGTGATAAAACACTTCAGTATAGATTTACAGCATCAATCCGAGCACTTTCGAAGCCCGAGGTCGAGTTTTTCTTCTTCCCACATGCTGTGCAGGTACGGCTGGTTTGTACGGGTTTCTTCTCACTGAAGGGCATTCAAAAATGGAACAGGGAAGAAAAAAAAACCTCACTCCAAATAAAGAATTAGTCTGCGTCTTTAACCGTCAGACAGCGATCGTTCTTCGGATTGAAAAAGGAAAAATGCCTGAAGGTGCAGCGCTTGAGTCTCCAGACAGACGGGCAGAGTTCTAAACCACAGAAATATGGAGATCTGCCTTCAGAGTCCAGTGGAGTTTCTTTGAAGGCTACACATATAAGGAGATGAGTTCATCACTCCTTTTCCATCCCAGACTTTTCTACTCTTCATTACACAGCTCCCCTTTGAAAGCAGCTGATCAAGAACAAGAAAGATGGGCAGCAAATTAGCAAAGTGCCCCCCCCATTTTCTGATTTTATTTAAAAAGAATATTAACAGTATGTAAGATATTGATCAAGGGCGTTGCACCCTACATTGGCCCACCCATGACACCAGGCCTTATGACGTTCAGTTTAGCTCTGAGGTGACCGCTCTTTTCCTCTTCACCTGCTCGTCTGCCCCAGCATTCTCGCTGCTCTTATTGCTTCCGCTGGTTGTTTTGATACTCTTAGGTGTTGAATCACACGCGTAGTTTACGCACGATAATCGATGTTTGTCACATGCCGAAGGCCTCAATGCAGACGTCACGAGTGGCCGAGGCGCCGTTTCCCCACGACTGGCTGAAAACCGCAGTAATCTTCTTTGGCCCAATAGAGACAGCAGTCTGAAGAGCACCGCTCTGAGAGCACTACTACTGGATGCTCGGATCATAGAGCCTGCATACTTAAACATGATGTAATCACATTATTTCTCCAACTTGGATGCCTTTCAGGGCTGAAATTATTTCATCTGGGTGAAACTGACATTTAAATCAGATGGAGCAGCTCCACGCTGGGGCACACGCCGAAATCAGCCGCTCAGGTAACGCTGAAGCGTCGCTATCCTGGGAACATTAGAATAACAGGTTAAATCAGCCGCGGGCCAAACATTTCATCGTTACAGTGAGGCAGCTGGTGCATGTGGAGTAGCAACTGTTTGAAGATGCCCCCAGGTACTGCATAACAGAGTGTTTCCAGAGAGATTTGCAAAGTGAAGTGTGTTTAGGTCTGGACCAATAATACATGGCTGCCGGCAAAAAAAACGGGAATCAGATTGTTTATCTGAAGGAAAAGTCCTGGCAGCTGGAGACCAGCGCCGCCTCTCAACCCGTCACATCGGATCCTGAAACATAAATTTGAATTTTTGCTATATCTGCATCAGTTCTGCGGCTGTCTGTGCTTTCCACAGTCAGGGTTATGGAACCGGTCATTCACGCCGTCCACTGTCAGGCACACGACTTGCAAAGGCAAACTGTACATGTATTTACACGCAGACACACTCACGCACGCAGACGTACAAGTAGTCAGGATGTTTTTGGACGACGCAGACAGTATCTGGACAGGGTAACTTTGACTACGATCCCGGTACAGAGAGGCACTGTTACCTCACCCTGTACGCTTTTCAGGGTAAAACCCAGTTGCACTGATGAACCACAGGTCACCGGCGTCTGCACATCCTCAGAGCTGGTGGCATTTACTCCTGATGGAAAAGAAATTAATAAAAAAGAAAAAGAAAGACAAAACAGGCGATGCTGAAAATGCCACCCGCTACATTAAGGGCTCATATTACCATGGTGACCAGTAGTTCAACAGATCCCATCTCGAGCATTTGTCTGAATTAAGGCTTCCAGAAGCTCTTGTCGCTAACACAGCATGCTTCCTGGCAACACACATGCAGCACACTCACAAATGTCCTCTACTTCTATTGCACTTATAAGATTTAGAGTCAGCTCTCGTTAGCTGCAGGAGGCAAAGACAAAACTGGAAAAATTAGGGGAGAAATGAATTTATTGAAGCGACATGAGCTTAAGGAACCTACAACAGCTCACCGCCCCTCCCCCCAGTAAGTTCCAAGGCTTCGGTAATGGCTGTGGTCCACTGTCTGTCCATCTGCCCCACCAACTTATAAAACCAGTAAAAATAAAAGGAACAAAAGAATCACTTTTTATAGGCAGCAACATTGGTCTCAGTGTTATTATAATTCTGCTTTCAAAAAAGCATAAACACAAAGTTAAATGCAAATAAATTCATCCTAAAATGAGTCACATTTCATGACCAAAGCGTGTTCATAGCCAACTGTCTTTTTGTGTCCTTTTGAAGGAGAAAGCTTTATTACACCACGTCAGCACGTCTGTCCTTTGCTTCTTTCCCGTCAGTCTCTCGGCTACTCCGGTCTGTCTTGTGTTCATTCTGACAATCAGCTTCCGCATTCGAGTGTCCAGGAAGTAGACTGGTCCTTGATGCAATGATTAACGAGTTTACTGCTTTGTCGCGATCCATATTTGGACACGGAGAATGAAAAGAACATCGGGAAGGTGGGGGGGCGACATTACGTTGGGAAGTCTCTCCTCTTCTCAGTCAGTAGTGATGTTAGGAGGGAAAAGAGAAAATGGGTGTTAATGACAACTGAGCGAGCCTCAGTGATGAGAGCTGATGAAGCCAGGTCCCCTCTAACAGCCCGACTCTGCTCATCATTCATTTGGTTCTTTGATGCTGGCTCCACTGACTGTGTGTGTGTGTGTGTGTGTGTGTGTGTGTGTGTGTGTGTGGGGGTGTGTGTGTCTCACATTACATATGCATGTGTTTGTTCTCATTCTGCTGCTACCAGCGGTTGATAATCTGGTTCATGTAGTCCTCTGTGGGGAGCCTGTTGCCCACCTCCTCCGTTCGGCCTCCCTCGCCCCCCTCCTCGCGCTCCTCCCTCTCCACGTCCTCCAGCTTCGACGTCAAGCTCTGGCGGCTGTGCGAGGGCCACAGGTTTATGCCGAGGCCCTGGTGGCTCTGCTGCATGTGGTTCTTGATGCGCTGCTGCCTCCTCTCCTGCTGCCTGGTGTACTGGTAGCGCTGCTGGAACAGGTCTTTAGCATAGTCATAAAGCTCCATGTCTAGTTCATTCAGCTCTTCTATTCGCTGGATCTAAAGAGAAGAGAAGATATAGGATTACATAATTACAAACGATGCTATATTATGGGCTATTTAGTGCCAGGTGTGATGCTGAAACACGAGTTTTTCTCGCTGTCACTCAGTAAGGAATGAAGTTTTCTTGGAGCAACTTTTATCTTTGTTGGGAAATGTTGATCTGCGCGACATTTGTCCAAAAGCTTCTAATTCACCATCCACCAAACACGATTCACTACTTGGCAAAAAGCGCAGCAGGTAAACAAAAGCATGTTTGATGTCTGGCTGTGCGGCGCAGCTGGCTGCGCTGTCATCCACCGTGTGCGAACGCAACACGGGCGGGGGTGTGTGGGGGGGGGGGGTGGATTTGTTTAATTAAGAGAATCCCTTTGAAATCTGTGATGGAGTGCTGAGTTTTGATTTGTGGGCAATGAACGCAAGGAGAAATGAGCGTTGTTTGATCATCACACGGGACGGAGGCACAGAGCCAGAAATACAGGAGCCAAGAGTCTTTTAATGTAGAGATTCAATCCCAAAAGGTGTCCACGACTGCCGAAATAGAAAAAAGATCATCTGATATTTTATAAATAACTGAATGAAGTCACTTAATTGCTGAGAAGGGTTTGTTCTCGCTGTGTTTTTTGTGATAAACAGTCTACTTTTCCAGCACCTTTGCAGGTCATATTGTGATTTATTTTCTACCCTCAGGCTGTTTTTGATGCATTCAGTGTGTCTATGATGATTTGTTCTTGCTGGGAAAATTGAGCATAAAAACGCTCTCAGTTGACCAATCAAAGTATGAAAAAACCCGCGTGAAGCTGCTGCTTTTGTCAACCAACAGAATTTCACAGCAACAGAATGCTGTTGTGCCATCATTCCCCATTTTCCACATGATTTTAATTCTTTTTTTTTGAATCCCTGCATTTATTTCCTTCTGTTAAATAAATAAGCGCCAGTTGCCTTGTTTATTTGTCGAGTCGAGTTAAATCATCTTAGAAAACAGAAACTTTTAAGTAAAATATTCATTTATATATTATATTAGAGAAAAGTCTGGACGTTAGAACATCTATTAGATTAAAATTGCTAACGAACTGGATTAGTCAAAGGCGCTTCTACCAAAGGAATAAAATTAAATCAAAATAAACATCACAAGTATACAGCAAGCATCCATTAAACTGCAAACGGACTCGATACAGAAGTATGACGGCTTCTCCCCGTCAGAATGAGCAGAGGCACCAACCGTGGTGTTGTCCAGGTCGACGCCGGCCGCTCGGGTGCTGTTGTACTGCATGAAGGGCCTGATGAAGCGCAACCTGAATGTTCGTTCAAACAGGAACTGGGTTTTCCTCTGGTACTCCGTCAGGCCGAAGAAGGCCATGTCTCGCAGGTTCTTCTTGGCCGAGTCCAGGAGGAGCTGGGCCCTCTTCTTCTCTGGAACGGTGGACATGTTGTAGCAGCCCACGAGGCTCAGGTCCGCCAACATACGAACCTGCGGACAGCACCAACGGGAGTAAACGTTAAACCTGAGCTCTACAGTCTTTAAGCAAAACCAGTCTGGGCTTTAATTCACTGTTGTGACATTTATTACAGTTCACGTACTCCCATTCTAAACTAATTTGTGGCAATGCTGCTGAATTTAATCAATCATTTGTTAATTACTTGAGAGAAGAGCAGAAAATTATCCCATGGATTATAAATCAGGGAATAAATAGGCCTGCATTATTATTAATTCATCCGTCCCTCATACAGTTGTACAACCAATGTCAAAACAACTACTCACAGCACAAAGAAAGCATATTTACCTGCCTTTTATATCGTTGCCTTCATGGTGCTTTACATTAAATACCAGAGAATCTGGGTGAGCATTGTGCTTAAACAGGTTTTATCTGTAGCCTGCTCGTTAGCTGTTTGATATGAAACAATCCAGCAGGATTTAATTTGGTATCCTTCAATTACCATCCATCATCTGGTCCTCCTGTTATATCGTTTGAGAGGGGGGCCAAAATGTCTTTGGCAGCCCCCAAAAGCATCCATGGGAGGGATAAACCCTACATTTTAGAAAATGTGATTCAGAAAATGTTTAAATCACCAAACTGAGTAAAAGAAATCATCACAGAGCAGCCCTTTTTTTATGCTTTGAGACGATCTGATATAACAGCGAGCTGGCAGTAATGGCTGGTCCCTGAAGTCCTGCTGCGTGTCCAACGCTTGTGTCTCTAAAAACACACGACCAAAGTAACTCAGACGCTGGAGCCCTTGTTCTACAGTACCGGCACAGGGTCTGCATACTGATCTGGATCCACAGGCTCGTCTGCCTGCTTCTCTGCTGGCACACTGGAAGTGCTGCCCTCTTGTTATTGCGGCCTGAGTAATAACAAGTAAATACGCCCTTGGGCTCAGATGAGATAAGCTGCCCTGCACCTTTAGGTGAGAGACTGAGCCGGCACGGCAGAAGAAGCTGTGAATTTGTGGAGTTTGTGGCCTGTGGCTAAACTGATTCTTTACTCTGAATTGTGTCATTTTAGAGCCTAAAATACAATTGAAAAAAAGCACTTTTTCAAATGTCTCCTCAGGTTAAGAAAACAGTCCTGGATTGAGTCCTATAGGTGGTGTCAGTGTTTGAATGTGTTTGTTTCTGCTGTATTCTCTGACGCAGCATTGATCCAGTCACCAGATAAATGTCTTGATGCCACCAGCCTTGTTTTCTCCAGCAGGCCTGTATCAATGACACTGAATGTGCAGTCAGGTGCAGGTCATCTGGGCTGTACTGATCAATACCAGTATCAAAGCTGGAATAAGCAGTTCTTTAAAGTGTTTGCAGTAAAATAAATCGCCGAGAGCAACAATATAGGCTGAGGATTTCCTTCCTGACTGCACTTCCTTCAGTAACCATGAGACGACCCTGCAACACACGCAGGTTTCACTGCCTCGCGTTGTTGCTTCTGGCCAGCTGGTGCTGCGATGCTCTCTTCTGTACCTGTCTGTTGTTGGCCAGGTTGTAGGGACAGTCCATGAACTGCTGCAGGGTGCATCCCGACCAGTCGGAGCCCTCGTAGCAGGAGGGCAGCTCCTCGGGCGTCGGGGTTCGCCCGTCACACATGTGCAGGGAGGTCTTCCACGTCGCGCCGCGCTGCACGTGACGCCACTCGCTGAGGTATCGAGACACCGGGTCCCTCAGAAGGGTGATGTAGTAGAACTTCCTGTTTGATGGCAAAGAAGACGACAAATGGGAGACCGTTTAGTTGTCTTAAATACGTAATTACCCAGTCACCCAGGTGGTGGCAGTGTTCACAATACATTATCGCAGCACAGAACAGACAGAGGACATCATACTTGATATTTCATTATTTACATTCACTAGAACCAGGCCTGTGGCGCGTTTCTGCGAGTCTGCACAGCTGACAGGACACTTTTAAGGAGGAGGAGGAGGAGAAAGAGCAGGAGAAAAGTTGATTTGGAGAAGGGCGAGTGCTCGGGCGACGGCGGTGCAGCAGAAGGAAATTGCTGGCACAAGCACATCCCATCCCAGTCTGCAACACACATCTCCATCCAGAGGACTCCAAGAGATGACGCACAGCACATAGGAGAGCCAGGATTGTTTCTGTGCTGTGGAATGCACACAGCGCATAGTGGAATTCAATGCCTCTCTCTCTCTTTTTTTTGAGGGGGGGGGCACTCACATCAGAGATCAGAGTAGACACTTTCACACAGCTAATTACAGCAAACTAATCAATCACTGCAACCTCATTAGCTGCACACACATGCAAAGTGCAAGGTGTTGGGACAACAGCGGTGTGGATCTGTGTGCAGGAGACATGAGCCGCTGAGCGTCAACTGCTCGCAGATACACACTCTGCCCTCTCCTCCCAAGTTTGCGTCACATCAGAGGAATGTTTTCAGGGTGATATTTGTGTGCTGACAGGACTCCACAATGCTCAGCCGCATCCACACGAGCTGCCTCACACAGACTCTCTGCTCTCATCGCTCAATCGGCATCCAACTACAGAGCCTCCTCGGCTGGAGGGAGAGGGGCTGAAAAGCTTCACATGTGTCCAACTCAAACACAGACACCCAAGCACAAACACACCCACATAAACATACACACACACACACACACACACACACACACACGGTATATCAATAAAACGATGGTAAAACCCCTGAAATCCAGTAGCAGCAGGGCACTCCTGGAGCAGATAAATCTGGTACCAGCTGAGAGATGGTGCATCATAAACTCTAAATCCAGCGGCACCGGGGTGATCATGAACAATAAAACAAATCAAAACGGAAGACAAATTTTATCCCGGGGACCCCTTGCAAAAACACCCAAACCCGAATTTAGCAAACGCGTGGACAGCCCGGTGCCAGATGAAACAAAGCTGGTAGCAGCAGGGAGATTGTGGACAATGAAACAACTAAACCCTAAATCCAGGGGCAGCTGGGAGATCCCAGGCAATGAACCAAACAGACCCTCAATCAGTGGTTGAACCACTGCCATGTGATGAGTATCTAAATCCCATCGAGCTCAATCTAAAACCTTATCCACGATATAATCAAAAGCACAGGTGATAAGAGGCGCAGTCGAACTGGAGCCTGCAGGAGACCTGGGTACATTATGGAGATTCCTATGATGACATTATCAGGATGCCTAACACTCCCCTGAGTGCAGTGTGTATTTTGTGTGCAGGAGCCTGCAGTGTGTGCCTCTCCCTGTGAAACGACGCCTATTAAATCAGTGATGACATTTCCCCCCTTTTGGCTTCTTTTCCACTAAAGAAACACGAAACTGCTTGGCCCTGACAATACGGGCACGGGGAGGAAAAAGGGCAGAAAATGGAGGAAGAGAGAGGGAGGAAGATAGAGAGGACAGAGCGGAAGAGAATTTCAATTAGTTTTCTAATACTGTGAAAGCAGCGAAGGCCCCCAGCCCAAGTAATTAATCAAAGTTATGGCTCCCGTAATAATGAAGGCTCGGGCACATTACAGACAAAATAAATAACACGTGCATAAACGCTCTCCCCACCACACGCAGGCACATGTGTAGGAATGGAAGCAAACCCAAATAAATGATCCTAAATGGCATGCCTGCCCGTCACCAGGAACTGGTGCCGTGGAGACTCTCCCGCCTTGAAGCCTAATGATGTCTGGTCGTGTACTCGGATCCCCAGGTAACCGTGCACGTCCGTGCCTACCCACCCCCTCAGGAGGAGTCCTGCTACAAACACTTCCTGTCTCAGCAATGACAGAACTCGAGACGCTTGGATCATGTTAAAGTGACTGATGGGTCGAAGAAAGTACTTATGCGTCTACGTTTGCCGAGATCACTGCAGGATCTACATCCCTCTAACAGATATTAGCTTCACATCATGTGATCTGAAAAAGAAGAGAAGGGAGACTCCAACTGTCCCATTAATGAGCGCATATGGATTCATTTTTCACTAACTCATGTTAAAACTTGACGTAAAGCAAAAATATTGCCAGTAAACGTATAAAGAATAGACAAAAAACCAACATGCATTCAACAAAAAGGTGGAATGGTTTCATGTAGTGCTGATTAATTGGCTGCTTCTTCCAAAAGTGAAAACAGGATTTTGTTTTGAACCACAAACCGTAGTCAGCTCCTCATATAATTTTCAAGCAGCTGGAATAAAATTAAAAAAACACTCATAATTACAGTTCTGCGTTAGTTTGATGACAATATATGTAAGAGGACAAGTGCGATGAAGAAGCGCCACGACTGACAAATTATGAGTTTGAGCCCCAGGAAAGGCCGCAGTGACTGAATTATAGCAAATGTGAGTCAAAGTGAGTACGGTACATGGGAGCTGGTAGAGTGTTATCAAGAGGAAACACTCCGTGCCTGGGCCTGTTATTTTCCCTCCAAGCCTAGAGGAAATGAGCCCTTTGTTTCCTGTGGGTCACAAATCACTCCTTCTACATCCCTGACCTTCTCGTCTTAACATTTTTCCTCAGTTTAATTCTGTTTCTCTTGCTTGTCTTCTTTTAGCCTATCTGGCCCCCTCATCTCCCGCTGCTGCCTCCAGCTGATTACAGTGTAGTCGCTCTTCATGGGGTTCTTTACCATTTCAAACTGTAATCTTATGATTTATGTCCCCAGTGCACTGATGGAAAAGGTCAAAGTTGAGATTTATGGCTTACCTTTTAAGAATTTGTTCGCAATTTGATATTTTCTTCTTGGTTTAATGGCAGAGGAGAAACAAGAGTGCAGGTTCAAACCACCCTGATAAACACCGAGTGCAAAGTGCATGTGTGCCTGTTTTTATGGTCTGTTTATTAAGTCGCTGCCGCGAGCGTCACCTGCCATTATTCACTGGATTCCATTTTTATGGCGAGGTCTGGAACTGAGAGCCATTCTGCTCGTGAGAAGAGGTAGATGGTTAACAGACCTTTCATTTCCACTTTACTGGATCTAAAGCGCTGAGTAAACTCAAGTGTATTGACTTTATAGCCATTTATTTCATTTGACTGTCGCTTTGTATAAACATATTTCCAAAAATAACTGCAACATTAGCCATATAATTAATCTCTGATCTAATTAGATGACAAAGGAAGTGAAATTGTACATTTTATTTAACAATCACAGCACAGTATATTGGCTCAGTTATATCTCCAGCCTTGTATCAGTGCAATAACTGGACCTTATAGAAAAGAACAGTCAAGTAAGCTTAATTTAAACAATAACTTGAAAGTGCTTGCAGGAATATCAAAATAACAAAAGATTAAGATGAACTTTATTCAAAAAACTGTAAAACTGTAAAATATTAAAAAACTGAAGCAAGGGGGGAAAAAAACCCAATTACCTCTTGCGCCGTGCGGCTGTTAATCTAAAAATGCAAACTCATTACCAACTCTGATACCAACAGGAACGATGGAGAAAATAATTTTAAGGACTTCAGGTCAAACTGGTGAAATTTTGTCGTCAACACATAAACCTTATCTGTATATGTGCTGTTTAATCTTTTATAACTGAGCAGCAGGGACAGAAAAGTGTGAAAATGCTCATTTTAAATGCACTCTGTGCTGGAGCTTTTGATCTCATGCTGTACACATCTGACCTGACTTAAAGACTGCCAGGTGAAGATCGGCGACACAGAATACGTCTGTCATTGAACAGAGAAGCGCAGTATTTTCCTGAGATGACTTATGGATGTGTGAAGGTCTGAAAGCGTGAGCCTGTGGTGCTTTTACCTGCAGTCGTGTCAAGGCAAGTGTGACACAATGACAGACAAGAAATGGGACTAAAAAAGGGCTGCAGTGCATGTCAGAGAAAATAAGGTGAATTAGGTAACAAAATAAGCACTTTATGAATGGTCCTGTTTCAATCATGGCTTGATCTCTGGCGGGACCTGCTGATGGATGTGACTCCCCATTAAAAAGAAAAAAAGATCACAAATGTGCACTCAACTGCAATAATGAGCACAAAATGGCAAAAAAGCCAATAATTTGTACAGCCATTCAAGTCAGCAGGGCAACAGAGGGAGAGCAGCTGAGGCTGAAACACTTGTGGTGTTTCTGTGACCGTGCAGTTGATTTGCCTGAAATAATGGCCCCCTCTGAAGCAAACACATTAGTGTGCCCCCCCACCACAAAAAAAACAAAACCTGGGAAAAACAAATCAATAAACACAATTGGAATCAGATTCGGTTGAATCTATTCCAGAACGAGTCGCTTCCATAGTACATCTGTAGCTGAAGGCCTTGTGCTTCCACATTCTATCTTGGAATGTGTTGGCTGTAATAGTACCATATCGACCCTGTCAGGGTGTGTGTGTGTGTGTGTGTGTGTGTGTGTGTGTGTGTGTGTGTGTTTGCGTGTAAAAGAGAGAATGAGTGGGGGCATGAACCTGACTTTCAGCAGAGCTCCACTAATATGTTCACATTCTGTTGTATTCCACATCACTAACCACCTTCACCTCATCCCCTTCATCCCGGTTGTTCTTGGGCTGATAATCAGGCTGCAGGAAAGACAGGAAGAGAGCCTCAGTTTTGAAGCGTCTGCTGCTCCCTGGCCTCTCGCTTTTTTTTTGTTAGTCAATCAATAACCACCGAAGGGCTCGAACAGGCTCTGCTCTGCAGTTTGGACTATAAACCCAATAAGTGGGGAAAGAAACTGAGTAAAAGAGCAGGAGAGGAGGCAGCGACGACAGCGTCGGCAGGACGGGACGCAGAAGAGGCACTTTGGAGCGAAGCAGGAGGCTGTGGTTCAGTGTCTTTTGGAAAGGCTCTGTTTGCCCCTCGACCGTGCCAACAACTTATGGTTTTTCGGGAATATTTTCCATCACAACTGTCCACATTTACAACACGGGATTAACATTCTTAGACATTTGGGCGCAATTGGACACGCTGTGTGCTGTTGTGGTTCAGCCGCGGGTCTGGGACAAAGAGGCCGTGTCAGGTCCTCCAGGTGGAATTTAAATAATATATAATGTTTACAATGGCCGAGGGAAATAAATGTAGGTCTCACGGCCAGGGGTAGGACTTAATCAAAATGGAGGCAGGTAGAGGACAGTGTTTTAATGCTGATCTAATCAGACCCAGCTCACAATAATATCCCCTCTCTTCAGGGGAGGGTTTGTGCACATAAGGGTTCCTGTAGTCACGAAACAATTCTTTTAGCGCCTCTGTGCGTGCGAGGCTTTCTTTGCTATAAGCGTCAAGCTCATGAGGCAAGTTGCCGTGCAGACTGAAAGGGAAAAAGCCTGTGAAAAGTTAAAAAAAAAAAGAAAAAAAGAAAAGAAAAGGGGGCCACAAAATAAGTTACAGCTCACTGAACTTTAGCACAAACAGGCTGCAACCTTAGCGTGAGCAAGAGGAGGGGAATGCGTACAGTAGAGACGCACAGACCTGGAGCTACGCTACGGAACAGACAGAAACAAAGAGCAAGCTGAGGGAAGAGACAGAAGAGGGAATTCCCTGAGTGCAAAGCAATGTTCGGCTGGAATGTACAGCCGCCTGTTTGCTCATGTAACTTGACTGGCAACATACCAACGAGCTGTCGGACACAGATGGAGAGGGCCGGAGAGATGTGGGGGAAGGGGGGAGATGGATTCGCTGAGAAAGAGGGACAGATGAGTGGAAGACAAGATGAGCCGCACTAATCAGAGATCGTTTCTCATGTTTGCGCAATTTTGATTTATGCGCGACCGTGTGGATGTTGGCGTCGACTGCTGGGAGATGTACGTCTGTTTGGAAGAGATTTTTCAGAAAGAGCCGGTTGTGTTCCGAAAGGTTTTCCTGCCCCTGTTGGAGACGATGAAACTTTGTGGCAGCCTTCCTACTTTACCCATGTGATTAAGTGGTCTATCAGGTGTTGTGGCACAGGAACAGTATAGCCGCTGCCTTTTAACAGACTTTTCCTAAACCAAGCATGAAATCACAAGAACAAAAAATTAGAGGTGATTCAACAGGTTCATTTTCACTCAACCGCTGCAGCAACTTCCAGTATCAGTCGGGTATTTAATTAAAAATCCTGTTTTTGCCTGATATTTTATCCATGCAAAGAGAGAAACTACATCAACCAGTTCTAATCTGTGATATGATATTAACTTCCTTTATTTGATGTGACCCAATCCCCCACAAAAATCACTGTTTGTCTTGGCTGTAAAACAAATCCTGAAAAAATCTGAAAGTGATTCAATTCAAGTGATTGTCTGCTTTGAGTTTAAGCCAAGCCTCAAAGTAATGAGGCAAACATTTGATAATTCTGTACACATGAACCATGGCGTTGGAGACTGAAAGTCACTGCAGCAATTAAAATATACGCTAATCGAACCCACGCACACTGGCGCGTTCGCACACACGCACGGTAATGGGCTTTGGTGGAACTGAGACAAAGATCTACAACCATTTATGAGTAGATTAGTGAGAAAAAATTAGCGAAAAAAAGGCCTTTCCGGTAGTTGCGCAACTGTAGAGGAGATGAGAAGGAAGAGGAATGAAGGCGACGCTTTGAGTTGTTCTACGTTCCACACAAATCAACCTGATAACCTCCCCGGGAACGCGTTAGCATGCACACGTACACATTCCACTCCACCCTGCATCATAGTCATGTTCCCCCAGGTCAAGGCAATCGCACCGACAGATGGACATGCTGCTTTTACATTACTCCACCCAGTCCACCACACACACACACACACACACACACACACACACACACACACACACACACACACACACACACACACACACACACACACACACACACCTGCATGGAATGACACAATTCCTGCTGCAAGATGATGTCAGAATATTTTTTTTACACTAGGAGAGATGGAGTGAGGGAGGAAGAGAAAGTGCAGAAAGGGGGGAGAAGAGGAGGAGGAGACATAATGCTGACTTTGGGGGGCAATTAAAAGGCTGGGCAACGAGGGTAATGAGCAGACAGGTGGCCCCATTACACAAGCAGCCGCACACAATCATTAACACACTCGTGCACACAAAGCCTTCCCTCTGGCGGGGATTAGTGTGCACAAGGGTGTGCATGTGTATGTGACCCCCACTTCTCCCTTTAATCCATCGACACATATGAGACCTGAGGCAACAGGGCGTTTCTGTGTGTGCGTGTGTGTGTGCGTAACAGAAGTGAGAGTGTGAAATTGGGCCGATAAGGCAGTTAACGTTCAAACCCCCCAATCTCATCCGCCACCCCCAAAGAGAAACGCACATGCAGATTTACAAAGGATGTGGTTTCCAACCTGCCGTATCCAAGTACACCAACAGAGCAGTGATTGACGTAGCAAACACGTCAAGCACTCGTTGTCTGCGGCGCCTCTTTCACGCCCTGTGAGCGTGTGTTCTCACCTCCTGAGGAGAGATACCAGGGACTGTGCTTTAAACCTGTTTCTAACGGGAAAGAGTTGAATAGTTGGCATAATCCTCCGTTTGGGTTTTAACAGGGTTCATAGCAAATTATGAGTCTGAAAACACATCTCAGTTCGGCTACTTTGAATGTGAAAGATTCAGGAAACAGAAGCAAACGGTGTTTGCAGATGGAAAAAGCAACAAAGAAAAAAGTGGCTGTAATTACAGAAACGGGTGTCAACGAGGTGAGCACGTGTACAACTGCGACTCCCTGAGAGTCATCGGAGGATAACTCCGCTGTCTCAGTGTCCTCGACACGGGAAAAAATGAACAGAAACAAAGCAGAGGAGAAAAAAAATCCCATCAGTAGGTTGAAAAATCCTCAAGCTACAAAGGCACGAAGCATTGTGAGGATTATGTTATTATGTTCAGAAAGAGCCGGGGAGACTAAATAAATAAATAAATAAATGAAGGTAAAGTCGATAAGAGAGTGCAGATGGAAGAGGCAGTTAGCACGTCCCACTAACATTTGGGGAAAGGGTCTGAATATTTGTGGGATGGTCTTTGTCATTCAATGCTGAGGGACAGAGGGAGCCAAGGAGGTCAGGGAGGGAGTCTGCCAGGCCTGGAGACAGGCCCAAGGCTGGATTTCCACATTCCAGCCTGGGGACCGCAACTTGACCCAAGCGTAAAGGGTGAGGGACAACTGCTTCCTTAAGAAAGGAGAGAAAAGGGTAAAGACAGAGGAGGGGCGTGCGTATTGGTGAAATGCATGTGTGTGTGCGCGTGTATGGGTCCTCCTAGCCCAATTAAGGCTGACTGCATGTCAGAGGGTTGTGCCAAACATGCCCCACCTGTTTAGAGCTGGCCAAGGGGCTAATGAGCACAGCCTGGAAGCAGAATAGTATGAGAGCGGAATGGGGGAAAAGGGCGGAAAAGAATTCCAAGGAAATGAAGAATGAGTGCGAGATTCCCCCAGTTTCCGTACCGGCGCCCTTTTCCTCATTATGCAGCCACAAATTGGAGATACCGTCGGTGGGATGTCACAGCTAAAACTAGGCTTTATCATTTGCGGTAGAGTCAGGACGCATGTTGGGAGGAATGAACTCACACATCCTTTCAAAAACAAGCAGAAAATGAATAACAGGCCTGGGTAAATGGGTGGAGCAGCCGGAAAACAGGAAGAAGAGGCCATAATGAAATAATAACAAGCAAACATTGTGCAAGAGGTCTGGAGACAGGGCACCTCTGTTGAGCGGGTGAGAGCGAGGGAGAGACACTGGGAACGTAAAGAAGCATGAGTGAAAGAAGCTCATTGTCAGGCAGAGCCACCGAGACTCAAAGGTCCGCCACTGCTTCCAACGATCTGTATCCAATCACTTTCCGTCCATTCTTCCTCATTTTTTAGCATCGTACAGCTCATGCACGCTTCTAGAAACACAACCCGAACCATGTAAAAACGTTCTAAATAGCATCTTCGCGTCTCTCCCGGTAACATCTCATTCACTGCTTCAAAGTGTTGGTAGGACTGACTGGGGATGTTGTGTCTTTTCAGCACCGTGACTATGGAAACACTCCTGGATCGGGTCCAGGAAAAAGACCACATAACCTCCAGTAAACCTGCAATATATTTAGACTTAGCACACGTTGGACTCTCATACACTTAAGAAAACCACCAGGAAGGTTTTTCAGGTGTGGTACGAAGGGTTTGCATCAATGTGCCACATCATATCCCCAAATATCAAAATTATGATTATGGGATTCCAAACAAAGTAATAGTTAATCATGCAGGTGACGAGTGTGAAGTTTGCAACTGTTTCAATCTTTCACGCTACATCACACACACACACACACACACACACACACACACACACACACACACACACACACACACACACACACACACACACACACAACGGGCAGCTGCTAACCCTGAGATTAAGGCCAGTGTGACAGACGTGATTTCGGGCTACATCTGTGACGGAGAGAAAGGGAGCAGAACAAACAAATGCAGAGCGGCACACAGCTAACAAACACACAGCGAATTGTCACTAGCAGCGGAGAGGAAAAAACAAAGAGGTGGAGGCAAAAAATGAGAAGAGCTGTGCACCATCTGTTGGGTTTACACTGAATGCACATTCAGAGATTCTAAAGGCCATTTATTCCACAAAAGCCACCTGAGAGGGTACAGAGCACCTAGAAAAGCTGTTCTATTAACAACCGTTCAATAAAAATAATTATATATACATACAGACACAAAAGGAGAAACAAGAGGTTGGCAAAGTCTCCAATGAGAAGAAAGAGGTAAAAGAAAGCGAGATCCCGTGTTTGCTGCGAGCAGGCTTTTAGTGAGAGGAACCTGGCCTTCGGTCACAGATTAAATTGAATTGTATCTCCATTTATCCAGTGGCTAACTGCTCCGCTCCGCCCGC
The DNA here is from genome assembly GCF_901000725.2 of Takifugu rubripes. NCBI lineage: Eukaryota > Metazoa > Chordata > Actinopteri > Tetraodontiformes > Tetraodontidae > Takifugu > Takifugu rubripes. The sequence continues at coordinate 5,783,066 of NC_042286.1, read as the reverse complement.
GTTCTCCTCTGCCCTCGGCTCCGTCTTCCCTCCTCTCCCGTCATGCCTGCTCTCCTGTCCCGTCCTCCTTAAACCATTAGGACTGACACCGGAGATAATCGCAGAGCCCCCTCAGTCCGCCGCCACAAAACTTTTAACCTGCTTTTTAAGAAAGGCAGGGCGAAAGCGGAGAGGGGAAGAGACAGACGAGCGACTGGATAAAGGAAAGAGTGGAGAGTGGAGAGGGGCTTCTCTGAGCGAGCTGCTTATTGATATGACAGTTTGATTTTCTAGGCCCTGGTGTGAAGCGGCTTAAGAGGGCATCCCTCTATTATAAGACCGGTGACATCTAGCCTTTCATGCTTTTCAGACCCCACGCTATATATAAGCCTGTGTGATTTTAAGCTGGTGTGCTTCTAAGTACATATGTTTTTTTTTTTGCTGTGGGAATGTCGGTTCAGGGCGCTCCCTGAGTTCCCGGTGCAGGATAGCGTTCGGGGGAATGTGAAGTCAGCGCAGCTGTCGTCCTGGCGACGCTTCTCACAAGCCAAGCCAGAGAGCAACTTCCCAACATCGGCACAGCAGCGGTGTGTGTGTGCGTGTGTGTGTGTGTGTGTGCGTGTGTGTTTCTAAAACATGAAGAGGACCTCACACGAAACCGATGCATCCGAAATTCAAAAGCAGGATGGAATATCTGGAATATTTCAGCATCAGTGATTCATTATTGAAGTCCGCCTTTCATGATTTCAGCCACCTGGTCAGAATTGGCACCGAATCGGTTTTTCCAGAGAACAAAAATTGCTGTTTTTTTTCCCCCTCCCAGCGCGGCTGCAGCACAATCTGTTCAGGTTTCTGTTGCAACGAGGAACAAAAGGAATTTTAAAAAAAGAGAGAGAAAGAAATCAAATGCTGATGGTCGACTCATTTGTCTTTCGCACTGATCTAAGAGAGTTGAGGCTGGAACATAAGAGCTATGAGAGGGGAAATGCAAAACACATATCTGGAAATCTAATGTTGTTTCCCATGCACCAAGGTCAGGTCTGGAAAATTCAGTTAACCTACCAACGAAAAGAACCGCCCAGTGTTCAAATTAACCGCTCACATCTGTGCAAACAGGAAGATTGGCAGAAGGAATGCAAATGTATCTGTAGTCAATAAGAGCCAATTTCCACCCCATTTCTCCTGGGCACACATGCACAAACACACCATGTGCAGCCTCAAATCAATAACACAAAAATGAATGTGTGTGTGTGTGTGTGATAATCACTCTGTGAACAATAGAGACAATACGCATATTTTGAACGCCTTGCCATGATACGTTTCACTGTGAAGACATTTTGCACGTGCAACAGGATGCTCCGTTCCATCAAGAGCCTTCGAGATCGCAACCACATCACAACCAACGCAGGAGCTGCTTTTAATCTTATCACACACCGATAGCTTCCTGCTACGCCAAGGTAAAACGTCTCCAACAGCATTCATCGGTGTGTGTTTATGTTACACCAGTTTCCATTTAAAGAGAATCTAAAAAAGTTGTTTGGGTGGAGGACGGCGTGTAATTAAGTTGAGAAGGAACATGTACTCGTGCGCACACGAGTGCTTACAGCTGCACATACCACAGATACAGATGAAGGGGAGGATGGGTGAATCCTTGACGATCCCAAACAATCCTGAGATCACACGTCACGGAAAGGTTTGCAGAACACAGGTTAAAAAAACAACCAAACGGTTCAACGGCGCGTTTAAAGGTCACAGTGTGTGTGCTCAAGCTCAGGCAACAAAGAGGGACTGAGTATATTATGGCTAAACCTCACAAGAGACCATGTGCCAAGGGAACAATATGCCATGCAAATGAAGCTCTCACATATGGTGAGAGTTAAATGAATGCTCAACACACACACACACACACACGCACACACACACGCTTGAAAAATGGGGAGTGTTTCCTCTCATTTCAATGCTAAAGCTGCAAAGCCCTGTAAGAGATGCGGGGGGAAAGGAAATCAGCCGAGGGTAAATGAGGAATGACAAGAAAGGACAGGAGATGATGGGGAACGATGGCTCAAAAAACTAATAAGAGTAACTACCCAAGACTAACTTCTGCTCATTAGTATTCGTATGGATCGGAGGAAACAGCAGTCAGACCTTTATCAAAGACTGCCTGTATACCTCCCACACTGGGTCTCTGTGGTGAGAGCCGCCATGTCTTTTTCATGTCTTCCCACTACGCCATTATCTATTAATCCTCCCACCCAGTGTTAACAGGATACGTTTTTTTAACCGCTGGAAAATAAGACAAAAAACCTGCATCAACCTCTGGACGTGTAGGGAAAGTTAATCGCCCCCTGAAGCCTGCTGGACCTGTCTGGTCGTCAGGTTGTTTTCCTGTCTGACAGAACTCTGACCAAATGATGTTTGGGAACATGTTCTGGGGGATTAACAACCTGTCCCCGGAGCAGTGGGATCAGGGCAGGATAAGGAAAAAGTGCTGGGAAAGGAGAAACTGTGATTTTCTACTATAGTATTTGACTTCCAAATGCAGGGGAAAGGTTTAAACCCTCACAAAACAGAAATTCTTGTTAAAATAAATTAAGCCATCTGCAGAAATCGGATGCAGCCGCTGCTCCATGGGAGGTTAATTTAACATTAACCACCCCCCTATTTCCATAGAGCCGAGAATGTTCCACTGGAATGTTGGCATGGAACTGAAAAGGTACAAGCCAGATTTGGAATGACGATCCTGTGATTTTCCCCAGGGCCACATCTGCCTTGGTTGAACAGGCCGTCTCCTAAAAGCCCGGTCCAGCATTCCTGGAGCATTCCAGCAGCATTTATAAGATCCCCCCCCTGAATACCCCCACATATTCCTCGCAGTGTTTGTACCTCGCCCCTGCCACTCCTGCTGAAAAGCTCCGAGGCCAGAACTGGAGCTGTCCGGAACGTCTGCTGTGAGATTAACCAGAGATACAACACAATCCCCCCTTCCCCGAGGGCAGCACCGGGGGTCACCGTTCATCCTCTCGTATTCATTTGTCATTTATCATCCACTTCATCCTTTTTTCCCTGCCTGTGCGGGGATTTGCTGCTCTCTAACAGAGGCATGCACCCTGTCACACTAACTTCTGGAACAGCTGGAGCTGGGCTGCATGTAGGATGGTGTCCATTATGTGTGTGTCATTGGGCATGCACAGATGAAACATCTGTGCCGAGAGGAGCAATGGGAAATGATGTTCCAAGCACTGAGCCAGGGGTATCTGTCACAATCTGACACATCAGTGCATCAAGAGCGCACGCTCATGCGAGCATGCACGGCCGACGAAGGTACTGTTCGCACATTCCCGCATCTAAACCAAGCAACAGCCCAGTGTCTTTATTACACTCCATAAATCACCCATCTTTTAATTGTCCCTGACGTCCCTGCTCTCTGACAATCTGCTCCTTGACAACCAGCCCATATAAGTGACAAACAGTGCCCTCGACAACCGTCTCCCTGGAAAACTGGGGGGTTTGCCAGGGACCTCCATCCCTCTTTGGGGCAGCTGCTGCCTGGCAAATCCCTGAAAGTTAGATAAGGTGAAGGTGGGCTTGCATCTTCTTATTTAGTCATGATGCTGATTAGCCCCCCCCCCCCCCCCGGGCAACTGCACCATCCCAACAGAGCAGGAAGGGAGCGAGTTAGAGCTGCAGGAGGCCGCAGGGGTGGGAGGGAGAGGTCCAAATTACAGCATTTGCAGCAATAACCACCCTCTTTTTTTGCTGCTGAAACAATGAATCGCGGCCAACCACTTTTCATCGAGACAGCAGCATCAAGGCAAGAATAATGAATCCTTGCGGGGACCTCGGCTCAATAGTTAGAGAAACAAAGCTCACATTGTAATCTCACCCTCTCTCTCTCCTCTCGTGCATTCATCCCGGCGTTAATCCTTCTCACATTTCCCCGACTCTACTGTAGATCATTTATTAGAGGAATAGAATCGGAATTCTGATGGAGATTACTAATCTGGGTCATTCCTTTCTAGTCCCATGTCCAGTCGGCAGCTGGCGGGACAACAAATTGTTTCAAAGCAGATGTTAACAGTCAACAAAACTGCTTCATGCATACGTCAGCTCAGCACGCACACAGTAATGTTCTCATCCAGTTTCCTGTATTAGTATATATTAGAAATAAACACATGTGAGTAATCTAAGAAAGATTAAAGGAGGGGATTCATTTGCTTTCTGGCACACACTCATCTACCCCAAACACTTTAAAGGACTTTCTGCCAAACTGATTTCAGATCAAATCATGTTGAAGGAGTACTGCTTCCTGTCACATGTTCAGGATCTTTATGAAGCCTACAGAAAGAGTGGTATGGATTTTCCATCATCCAGCTCCAAAACTGCAGGCTAACAGGCTTTGGAATCCATCTCTAATTATCTCACACTGTGTGGCTCAGCCTTTGACTTTTCCTGTTCTCCACTCCTATCTCCAGTCGGGGAATTGATTCCTCCTCCAACTGTGTCATGTGATAGCTGGGAGCTCTATACTTCACCACAAGACGATGAAAAAAAACGTCGCCGCAAATTGAAAAATAAGTACAAGACGCTATTGACTATCGCTCCGCAGATCCATAGCCGCTCAACTGGAACTAGCCTGTAGAGGAAAACGGACAGCTGGAAAATACATGAGGTGATGCACTGGAAATTCAAGGCGCCTTGGGGGCTTTGGTGGTAGTGGTGGTGAAGAGGACAATGGATATCAACACAGGTTCCTGTCTGACTGGCGACAGTGCAGAAATGCAGCGTTATGGCTGTGAAAGCGCTGGTGAAAGAGGCCATGAGCATGTGTACACAACTGCATAACAGGAGAAATCCAAAGAAAAAGGAGCAAAAAAATCATTTAAAATGCTACAGATGAGTTCGGAAAGTTCTCTCCCACCTTTCAAAGCAATTCAATACAAATAAAACAAACTAAACCAACAGCAGTGGGGTAAGAACAGACCGTCAAGGAAAAATGTTAATTATTGCTTTAATAAGAGTACAGCTGGCAGGAGAATTAAGTGCACCAGGGAACAAATGTGGTTTGGATTTTAATCCACCGCCAAGACAAAAACAATTCATGTTTTGGTGCCACCTGTGTTCATTGTGAGGATTTCCTTAATGATTTTTTTTTTTCCAATATTCTGGCTGCCCACAGACAAAAACAGTGAATAGTAGTGTCATGTGTCCCTGGGCTGCCTCAACAGCCGGGTGGACAACAGTCAACCAAGAGGCTTCTGTGAAGAACCAACCTGCAAAAACATGACATGTTTTTAAATCAGTGCCTTTTTAATTAACACCTTTGTTTTCAACAAATGCTGCACTGCAAATTGTTATTCTAGCACAGCACCTTAAAGGGGCAGAATTCAGAGTAGCTATTAAAACTGAGAACACTTGAAAGGTGTGGTGCAAATTAGTGATTAAATTATAAATAGGGCTGCAATGTGCTCACATGCCAGCAATCAATGCAATCACCTTTTACAGGTCGATAGTAGGAGGCTTAAGCTAAGATGGCTGATATCAGCTACGGGAGGGGGGGGGGGGGGGGGGGGGGGGGATTAAAGGGCCACACAAACAGATCAGGAGTCCAAATCTCTCCAGAAGTGGCAATCTTTTCCTATCAATGTTGGGTACACGTGCATAAAACACACACCCACGGCATCCAGAAGTACAAAACAAAAGCTGAGAAATGTAAAGACACAGGATAACGCTGATATCAGCCATCTTAGTTTAAAGGTCCAGGGTTCAAAGCAGTAAAAGCCTCAGGCCCTGGATATTTAGGCTGAGAAAAACCTCCACTTGTTAAACCGTCATTTCCCAGGTGAGCGTTCACATTATTTAGCTTTGGTTTATCAGCACCGCTGTACAGTTGCAGTCGCGCTTTTAATTGCTGCCAACATTTCGGGCCATTATGCTTTTGACCTTGTAGGATTTCCTGGCTTGTTGTGTTAAAAATCTCTTAATCCCCTTTTGAAAAACACCAAAAGAGGCAAATTTACTTTGCACCTAAAGTGACTGTTTGAACTGGAGTTTGCAGATGAGGCGATATGCCTTGCATGACAACTCTGCATGGCTAAAAGCACAATTAGTGTGAGATAATGCAGCACTGATGCCAGCTGGTATAGAGGAGAGCATTTCCCAGTAACGGCATTCATTATAACGTGATTATGTGTCCGGCTGCTGACATCAGTGGAAACCGTGCACTTTATACACTTACAATTCATTCACTTTGACAACAGGAGATTGTTGTTGCTGCAAATTGACCACACGGGAGTAAATGCGCGCGAGGGCGAGGCGGATTTGGTAATGTACTTACATACACACCAAAGCATAAACTTCACGTGCGCGGACTCGTGTGTGCATGGCCTGATCTGGGTTCTGATTCGTTATGCTTGGAACGCCCGTTGATGTCCACTTTTCAGCAAGCCCTCATATTCCCTCTGCAGCCCGCTCTTATCTCTCCCTCCTCCTGCTTTGCCAACATTCAAGAAGCAAAATGAGAAAAACACGTTCTCTTCCAAACACTGATTTAATTAGCTGATTTAATTAACTGATTACCAAAACTTCTGTCTCAATGCTCTAAATGCCAGCCAGCATTATTAATCGTTAGAGCAATACTACTGTGCTTCCCGCTCCTCACAGAACCTGCCCTACTTTCACACCACACGCCCAAGTCTGCAACTGCTAGCAGGCACGCTGTGTGATGTACGCATTTGCATGAACGTACACAATGCTCGAACAATTAAGGGAATACTTTGCCCCTTAAAGCTGTATATATGTAGATGACAGAGGACGATGAAGAGGACTGTCATGGGGACAACTAAAAGGTACCGCTGCTGTTCTGAGACAGCACGTGGAAGCGGATGAGCGTGTGTGCATCCAAGACCATATTGTCCTCCTCCCTTCTTCAACAAAAGGAGAGAGGGACCCAGTTAAATTAGCGAGTTTCATTCCATCAATGTTGATTATTATTTCATGAATATGAATATTTGATACCCTACGAGTGTGAGCGTGCATGTGTGAGCGGGTCCTCCTGGGTTTTGTGCATGGGTGTGCACACGTGTGTTTGAGGCTCGGTATGGCAACAGCTGCACCAAGTGTGTGTGCGCGCCAAGACATTAAGTATTAACTGAGCTGGGGTGGGAGGGTTACAGAACCACCGGGTCCTATCTACTATCCCAGCATGCTCCACTGCTCTCCCGTCTCGACTTTCCAGGATAGGAGCCTGGGGAGCTGTCAAGCTGCACTGCTATCCGTGTGCATGTGTGTGTGCATGTGTGTCTGTGTGTCTGAGGACAGGAGCCAACATGCAAAACGCAGATGAGTTAATAATGCTGTTTGAGGACATATATGCGTTCACGGACAGAGAAGTGTGTGTATCGTTTACACATACACTTTTGCCTGACATTTTTATATCTGTCCCCTTATCATGCTCTCTCGTCCTTTTTATTCCAATGGCGAGACATGGAGGACAGAAGACAAGGAGAGCGGTGGGGAGGGAGGCACGACGGTTTGCTTCAAAGAAGCACTGAAAAGAGGCAGACATCAACAGTACAGTTCTCAGCTGCCGTCCATCCCTCCTCTTCCTCACAATCACAGGCTTGTGTACCTGAGCAGCCTCTGCTCCTCTTATCTGGGGCCATCTCTTCTGGTGTGGACCATGTACAACACAAAGCACAGTCAGACATTGGGGAGTTCAGAGGGGCAGTTCAGCAACCCTGACTTTCCCTATTCAACAGTTCTCTCAGCGACTTCATGAGCCGAGACACTAATATAGCAGAGCCTGTGTGCTGCCAGCCTGAAGAACAGCACAGCAGACTGCAACCTGGCAGGCGTATCCATGATGGAGGATAGATTATTTTGGGCTTGCTGCGGTCTCGTGGCCAAGTAGAAAATCACAAATGAAGTTTTGGAAGTAGTATAACTACAACTAACTAGTAGTTCTGGGTAGCAGGACAGTGCACAATAGCCATATAGCAAAGTAAAGTCTAAATGGCCATATGCAAGAGAGGAGACAACTCTGGGAAACTGGCCCCCTCCAGGAAAACACTGACCGACCTAAAACCACACACAGTGTTTACACAACAAGTAGCCACATCATATATTCTAGCCCCCAGGACCTCATGAATGGAAGGACATTAATCCCATCTGGGAGGACAGAAATGTCCTAACAAGGCAACAACACTCAGGCTCAAACACAGATACCACAGCAGAACACAAGGACCTTCAGCTACGAGTTAAAGTTCAACAGTTTTTAATGAATCAGCGCCAGCAAAGAGTAAATCACCGTGGACACAAACTGTGTGTCCATTGTAACTGTGAGACAAAGTGTCAGGCCAGCTGTTCAATTGGCCAACCTGCACCACACAGCTCGCCTCTTGTGACAACAGCTGATTAGTGCCAACAAGAAGAACATGTCAGAAAAAAGGGGCTTACCTGATGGAGAAGGTGGGGACAGGAAGACGCATGAGAGACATGGGAAGGGAGGGGGGAGAGACAGAGAGATTAAGTAATAATACTGATAAGAGGAGAGGAAAACAGGTCCTGATGAATGATTGACACAGTAAACATTACATAACCGTGATATAAGCTGCTGAAATGACAACAGTGTCTCATTCCAGGAATGTAAAAAGTATTTATCTGTCAGATTTTTGAGTGGAAAAAGGAATGAGAAGAGGCCTGTGCCAAGAGACAGAAAGGCCAGCCAGAGGGACAAAATCATCAGTGTGATTCATGGTGCAAGAATGGAGGCAGACAGACTGACAGGAAGAGGTTTGCTTTTGGAGGAAAAGGGATACGAGAGAAATGGACACTGGTCAGGACTGCCACGGTGTCAAAAGCAATACGATTGAGTAACACAAGAGGGGACAATCATGCCTGAGATCTTATTACTAATGAATGAGGGATATGTGCTCAAAGAAGCCGACGCTTGGGGAAGAAAACACAGTGAGGACGTCCCCCTACCCCCCGTCCCCGGAGTCACCAGATGGACAGGAAGAGACAGGAAGAAGCAGAAGACCAATTCCCTCTTTGCTTTTGTCTTCGTCTAGATTTTGTGTTGTAGGGGCCAAGCCTCAGAAACCAATCCAAGCCCCCCCCACACACACACACCCACATGCGCACACACGCACCCTGTCAAGCAGGTACATTCAGATGGAGTCAAACAGCAGGATGGAGGAATAACGGGAGAAGGTGACAAACCGAGTGTGAAAAGAGAAGAGTGAGCGAGATTGTGTGTGTGCCAGTGCCTGAAATAAGTCTGATGGCAGCTGTCAGCTTCTATCTGATGGAGGGCGGAGGAAGAGCAGCAGAGAGAGACAGCAAGGAGGACAAAGAGATGAAGAGATGACAGGGCGAGAACAGGTAAGGATAGAGAGAGACAGATGGAGACAACACGGGGGGGGGGGCACTGCGCAATAAAATGGATACTGTTCTTGAAATAAACCAGAGGCCATGCTATCGGAAACCTCAGCAGAGGTTATCAAGTGACTACAGAAGGTCGGGACATGTCTGATTACTGTGTTGGGTCATTCTGGTTTGTTAAGCAGGCGGCAGGGGACAGCCTGTCAATCATTAAAAAAGGACAAGAAACAAACCGATAATCTTTGCTGAGTGCAGTAACCTGGATTATGTGTTGCTCTCAACTTGATTTTGTCTATAAAAATCACACCAGGACCTCATGATCCAATTTCAGAATTAGGCTTTTTGATCGGTAATCTGTGTGCAGACACACATTAGCTCCAATAATTATTCCTACATTGTTCATGCAGTTATTACTGAGGGAATATTCCACTACTCTATAAAATTAATTCTTGAATATTGAATATCCTGTGATTTAGTTTTCTACTTTCTACTAATTTCTTCCAGTTTTTAAATTAAGTAAAGTTAGATGAAATTCCTCTTTCAGTCGAGTACAGTGGAAAGAAAATTGAGCAGGCACTTTAACAGAGGAGAGGGTTTTAAACTAATGCAAGGTGACAACGGAATAAGCAATTATGAGACCATATTTAAAAAGGTATAATCAGCGTTTTAATCCTGATTTTATCTCCAGGTGCTGCATGTGTGAACTCAGGTTACCTGGATTTTCTTCCCCAGGTAAACCTCATGTGAGTATAGCAGAAGATGACAAACTCCTGAAGGTGAAGAGTGTGACATTTACAGAACAAAATGTCTTCTAGACAGACACACAACCATCGGACACACAGCCATTTCCCACCCAAACCAGCTTCCTAATCTGACTCAAGGAACATCTGGGAGAGGGTCATATTTGGAATTCCTCCAATTTAAAAGCCAATTGTTGGTCATCTGATTTGATCTTGAATTAACAATTTTGGGCTTGAATTAACTTAATTATCATGATGCACCCATTCAAAGAAAGTGCCAACTGTTAAACAGCTGGATCCTCTCTCAGCCCAAAGGCTTCTTCAGCCCTGTCTGGTTGCACATGTTTCCACTGATGCACGTTTATTTCCTACAATTTCTCACATGTGACCTTCTGTGACCTGAAGCTTCCTCTCTACTCTGGTTCCATCATTATCCATATTATGGAAAGGCCACTCAATTACCTACTGCGAGCGAAGCCTCGATTAAGGGCCAGAAGATCCAAAACAGTGTGACGACTGAGCTACGTTTGAATGCTGTGAAATATGAATTGTGCTGAATACAGTCCAAATAATACTTTATGAAAAAATTATCACCAATTCAGCCAAGACTTCAGCCCGTTCGACATTAAATGTTTAAGGGCACTGATAGAAGTGGAAGCCCAGGTTGATGATTGAAAAGAATTGATTGCCTGCGTTTTGAAGTCGGGGGTGGGTTGACATTAAAGGCATTGTAATGACCCCCCCCCCCCAACACACACTTGAAATACTTCAGACAGGCTCCGAAGGGTCGGAACAGCATGCCCAACCTTTTCACCCCAACACACACACACACACACACAATCCCAAAACGCCAGAAGGGCTGACCTCTTTATGCCCATTAACATTCCTTCGGAGGAGGAGGGGAAACAGATTCCTTCTCTTCACCTTTTTGGCCTGATGTCGATTTTCCCTACCTTTCTGCCGACTCTTGTACGCGCAGGTTTGCCGACCTAAACAAAACGATCTCTCCTAACATTTTTCTCCTTTGCCAAACACTCCCTCTCCGTTCACATTGGACCAGGGTTAGCATCAATCATCAAATCAACATGACCAAAGGTTACAGTGTGCATCTTATCTGCACAATAAGTGAAGTGTACATTACACATAAGATGAACAAAGTTGGACGATTATCCATCTTCCCGTTGTTCGGAATGCCGCTGACACAAGACTCCAGCCCACAATATGTTGATCGGAAAGGGGGCGGTCAAAAAGATGCATAATCGACAACTACTGTTGAGGAGGAGAACATGCTCGCTAGCTATTTGTTTTTCCTCCGAATTCCGATGAGACGCCGAAGTCCTCTTTTCAGCATAGCACGTTTAAGCTGTGCATGCATGTCACAGCATGATGACCAATTGTTTCGTTAAGCAACCTTCACCTTCTCGGCGTTATTAAGCCCCGTGACTCATGTCTGTCTCCACACCTGCTTTCTGAAATCTTTTTGTGGTTGGAAGGCATAGGCAAGTCGCTGCATGTGTGTGTCTGTGGCGCGAACATGTTTCCCAATTAACACGTGTGAACAGACTCCAGAAGCCCTCTTCTGTGAACCACATATGTAAACAAGATGCATTGACACACACACACACACACACACACACAGGGTTTGCTCCTCGCAACCATTTTCTTCCAAAAATACATCACAACGCTGCCAAACATTAATTATTGTTTGACTGCAACAGCCCTAATAAAAGGTAGAGACAATTAAAATTAAAGAGGCAGACCATATCTAAGACCTTGCTAAATTAGGGAAAATTGTAAAAGGATATTTTTGCAAAACTATACAAATGTGAGCAACAGTGGTGCTGTATTAAGCTGGTCATGATAAATACAGCTAACAAAAAAACAGCAATAGAGGGGAAAAGTGATGAAAGGCACCCTGGGCAACACACCTGATAGCAGGATGCAGCCATTCAGGTACACAAGGCCACACAACTGCAGCGAAAAAAGAGTCACACAGAGGTGAACGAGAAAATGATGTGTGCGTGTGTAGTTGAGAAGGGAAACGATGGCAATTCCCAAAGACCTGAAAACGGGCTCGCCAGCCACCTTAAAATACAGGAGGAGACGGAAAATGTCAGCGAGCACAAAGGAGGTGAAAATTCATGGGATGAGATTTAGAGATACCGGCGAGTGGGAGCACACACGCACACACACACACACACACACCCCCCCCACACACACACACACACACACACACACACAGGTGCAGTGATGGATTACGGGAAGGAACAGGCCTCGACACCCCTTTGCACTGATAGATCAAGTGAAAGGAATGACGGAAACGCGAGACAAAAGATAGCAAGCTGGGGAAAATGGGGAAGGGATTGTGTGCGAGGAATCTGAACACACCTAAAAAAAAACAAAAACAAGAGCAACTCGGCCACTAATGTGCAGCCATAACTGCGTCCCCTCTTTTGCTTTTGTGGCTGGAGATTCCCTGCGGTCAAGAGCAGATCCTCTTTCTCTCTGATGTCCTCTTTTCATCCACTTGTTCCCTCCTTTTTTATAAACTCCCTCCTTGTACCCTCCCTCTCTTTTAGCGCGCCGCTGAATGGCCCTCTCTTTCTGATGAGTGACTGATGAATGAAGTGGCGCTTTGAAGTCAAGAGTCACGGCGAGGCCGGTCGAGCGTGAAGCCGCGTCGGACAAAAGATGGCAGGGAGGGAAAGGGAGGAAGGAAGGGAGGGAGGAGGAAGAGGAGAGCGGGTATATTCAACAAGGGGGAAACGTCAAGCAGTGAACATCCATAAAGTCAGCGAGGGACTGAGGCTGAATGCGTGTGGCAGAAGAGTGCGAGGGGGAAAGCGAGCTCTCGGTTTTTGCATGAGCGCCTCGGGGTATTTGCATTGTGGAGCTCAACACGCAAAAAGGCCACGAGCACGCAAGCGGAAAATAACCCAAGTCATGATGGAGTGACGTTTTTCTGGAACAGGCCTTCTGGACTGCAGGGACGAGAAGAAAGTCTTTTTAAATGCATCTGTTCACTTCCTGTTATTGCCATGGATGCACAGAAGCCCACGGTTCAGAGGAAGGAACTTCTGGCTACTCTTTACAGTTGCCAGAAAACTGCATGGTAGCGTTTTTGAAGATTCTGGCAGTGTAACGGCATCTCGCAGCGGGGCGCTTATGGCTCATTAAGGGCTTTTTTTAGGAAACAAAACTTCCAAAGCACATACCCTGACACTTTTGGCTTCTTTTGGGGAAACTTTTGGATGGGGACGTTTTTGCTATAGTCTGACAATCATAATTTGGAGGCCGGGTGGTCCCACAGATTACCTTTGTAACATCTGAGCTGCTGCTTGGCGGGACCCCGAATTACTGATTCACGAGGAAACTTCCGAGCGGGATACGGGTTCAACGGGTCTCCCAGCAAACTTTGTTGTTGTGGTTGCAGCTTACATTTTGAAGTGTTTTGGTTTCTTTTATTTACACAATCCTGAGCTTGTCTTTGCTTCAGTTTGATGTTTTTTTTCCTTCTTTCTACACAATCACAGCACCTCAATGCCCACACAGATTATGGATATTGTGTAAATGCCAGAGTGCTGCTCAACAAAAACAGACATAACTTGCTTTACAGTGACAAATTGACCTCTTAAAGTTTCTTACTGCAGTATAAAGGTTGTTGGTGGGCCTGCACACCGTGCACGAGAGCTATTTCTGTGTGCAGGAGTGACATTTACAGTGGGGAAAATGAAATTTAGATTCCATCAGTCGCTGTTGTGGTTTGACTCGTTCACTAATTAAAAGCACACAGTAGTAACAATGTGGCGACAGGCAGAACATGAAAAGTACAATGTTGAAATATCACAGGTTACTGAAATGATGTCATTTAACCATCACCACCAGGTTTGTTGGCGAGCTTACAATTACTGTCAAAAGAAAAAAGAGTCAAAACTCACACTGGGTCCATAAGAAATATTTGGCTAGCAATTACATTTATGCTGGTCTACAAAAACCCACAATCTGCTTTAATCAAAAGATAAAGAAGCTTCAAAAAGGGCCGTCTACACTGGCGCTACCTTTATAATTCTGACTTCGCCGTAAAAGGCGGCTTCTCTGCGTTGCAATTCCCCACGGTTTGAGAGAACACTGCACACCTCTTGTGCTGTGGTTTTCACAATCTCACATCACATCAGATCACTTGCTGATAAAAGCCCTTGCTCACAGATCATTTCCTCTCTCTGAAGGAAGCCAACATGCTCCGAGGCCCCAGAAGAAGCACAGGGCGTTGGTGCAAATAAGGACGAAGCGGCGCAGCTTTTGTTGACAGGAGCGCAAGCGAGAAACGGGAGACGGGAGGAAGGCTAAGAGAGTAGAGAGCTGAAGGGTTCCACAGAGGATGAGACAGAGCAGAAAGACAAAGAGATGAAGGCAAACTAAGAATAGCACAAGTGGATTAACTTTAATGCTGACCTGCAGCAAATGTGGACATCTGAAGTGAACTACGCCACATTCAGGTAGCTGGAAAACCCCACAAGCTGAAAGTGGTGTCAGCTGTGTGATTAATATGACCCAACAGGCTCAAGTCGTGCCAATTAAAAGCCTTAAAGTTCAACTAAAATAGATTTGCTTTTGAATGGAAACTGACAAACATACATGAAAACAAAAGAACTCTGTGAGAAATAAGAGAGCAGCGCTCAAGTACTTAAATGCAAACACGCCGTCATTAAAGTCACCGCCATAAGCCCATTAGCATGCAGACTCCTGAACACTGCACCCATTAAACCAGGTTCACCAGCGAACGTCTATAAATGTAAACAAAAATGGGGCACTCGGTCGGGGAAAACGCTGATCTCTGAAGGAGCGACTCAGACAATCCAAGAAAAAGGCATCTCTGTGCTTTTTGTTTTTCTGTGAATGGTGTCAGCACATTAGTTCATCACATCCACTCACAAAGGATTGAGACACAATACAATCATTCAATCAGTAAATGAGTTAAAGTTACTCTGTGTCAGTCCAAATAGGAGACAGCCCCAGCAAGTTAGAACTCCTCCCCCTAATTCAAACAGGCAGCATGGGATTTGCATTTTTCCCACAATTCAATTAACACGCCTGTCAGCTCCTGGTCCCCATTCACATGTGTTTTCTGCCCATCTTTCCAACTCACACCCAATACAGAATACAGACCGGTTGAACGAGTAATTGAAAATATGATTTTAAATATGTTACGTATGAAACGATATAATACAGCGACGGATCATTTCAGTGGGTTGAGTCTGAGATTAGAAGCTCTCATGAACCATCCTGCCTGGACTTGTAACATTCGGGGACACATGAAAAGACGGTAACAGTCCTGTTCTGTCTCAGAAGACGGAAGGAGACAAGATGGAGGGTGGCGTCAAAGAGCAGGGCACCATGGGGTACGATCGTTAGACGGTCAGCACAGACACCGGGTGAGACGGACAACCTGGATTTAGAAAGTAGGAACTGGGCTTGGCCGCATAAACGCCAGCTTTGCCGTGGGGCTGGCTAATGACTTTAGCTAGCCTTTTGGTCTAGTTAATAGCCTGTAATCCCATTCTAACAGACGGCATACCCAAGCGCTACTCATTAACTATTACAGAAATTCCCCCTAATCGGTCAGCCCCATTCAGTTAGCACGGGTAATGCTACAAGCTAATCGATAGAGTGTAATCCTGTTGGCATAGCCGCTCCAGCGTACCACCCTCATTACCCGTCGTAGACATGTCTGTCTAATCATTTGCAGCGTGGTAATTTATCCACAGGGCAGCAGAATCGCTTTGGTGGTGGCAGCAGCGATGGTTGCGGGGGGGTTAACGTGTGACGGCACATAGCAGAGGGCAGGAGAGCGTGACACAGATTCACAGAGGCTGCGTAATGATGAAGACAGACATCACTCGTCCCCTCCCTTCCAACGCTTTCTCCCCGCCGCCGGTGAGCGCAGAGCCGCTCAGATTGCACGTCTGTCATTCAGGTTTCAATCAATTAGAAACCCTTTGTCAATCCATAATGGCCAATCAATGATGAAGGCTTGAAGAACTACTAAAAGAGACGGTAATCAGCAGTCAGGCAGCAGCCTCTCCTTGTCCCGTCTTCACAGCGTGGTGAAGTAAAACACTGGGGGCAAATCAATGGAGGCAGCAGCCTTAACTCAACTTGACCAGGGGGTTTTTCCACACTGGCCAGCTTCAGTCGGCCTCAAAGCAAATGCTTCCAACCATACATGAGGATGTGTTTTCCTTATAAACCGCTGTTACCCAACACTGTTAATAAGAGCGCTCTGCAACCCTGAGTGGCACGACAGCTGTGTGTTGCAAAATGGCTGCCGAGGGTCGCGGTGGCGGGGAGTCACACTAAATCCCTGTGTATGTGTAGCGAGAGGCCCCCTCAGAGATATCCCACTGAGCTGCAGTCTCTGGACTGCGAGCTGCCAGACGTTATTGTTCGTCATAACGGCTCATGGCTGAACCTAAGGTGAACTCTTGTAGTGGAGGGGATTCATAGATGTAGTCAAGAGAGGCCTGTCACCACTCCCAGCAAGCTACAGCGGGAGAAAAAACACACGCCGGCCGTTTCTCAGCCTCTGAGGTGCTCGATTGTTTGTGCGTTCGACATCCATCCACGATAGCGAGAACAAAAATGAATGAACGACTGTGTTAGCTGTAGACCTGGGGAGTGAATCACAATAACGAAGTGTTCTTTTCATTCTGGAAACAAAATAAAAAGACATGAAAAGGGCCCGTTTGTGATGACTTACTTTTTTTCCCAAAAGTCTGAACGTGCTGAACTGGCGCCAAGTCATTCGGCACGTTTGCTAACCTTTTGCTAACTATTCAGGTGCAGCGCAGACTTCATTAAATCACTGCTCACAGCACCCAATCAGAGCTGTGATAGCAGACCCAGGTCAGTCAAGGTGAAGAGAGGAAAGCCAGCAGCGAGGGGGAAATGTGGCTGGAGGGATATGGGAATGCTGGAATGTGGTGTATTCGCAGGATGAGCGCCACATAACCGGCTTTGGAGCGCCCGGCCGGCAGCTCTTAAACCTGGTTAATCTGATTGGATTAACACCAACCTGCCTGGCAAGACTTGCATAAATGCACAAACAACACACAGACACACATTTGTACTGCACGCCAATCAGCCCTCAGTCAGAGTTCAGAATTCTGGGTAGTGCTGGTTGGCTGGATGAGGGAGCCATGCTGGGTTAGACCATGCACACGCATCCAGTCAGGAAACACACACACACACACACACACACACACTCTAATGATTTGTGCTGTGAATCTGAAGCAGAACCATTGAAAGAATAGTACAGCCCATGCTTGACAACCATGCTAATTGACGCAACCCCTCCCCAATAATGAAACTCAACATCTCGCCCCTCCATCTTTTATCTTTTCAATCACTCCCTGGCCGCTCTCCTTTTAGACCACACTCGTCTCCTCCTCTTCCCCATGCTTTTCTTCATCTCTGCCTGCACCCCCAAGTCATACATGTAATCATTCATTAGATCTGAGGCAGTTGTCCATTAGGCCAAGCTGCCATTTTGGAAATTGCAGCAAATCTTCCATGAAAAGACATTTCCTCTAATGTGGTAGTCACACTCAGGAAAAGAGAGGAAGTGAGAGAGTGGGAGGAGGCAGAGGAGGATAGAGATGGAGATGGAGGAAAGATGAACAGGCAGAGAAGAGTGAAGGAGAGACATCGCCCCCCCCCCCCACCCCTCAGTCATAAAGCCACCAAGCAGAAAGGAAGCCTGCTGTGTGATTAGAGAGTGACACCATCATGGGAAGAAGGGAGGAAAATGATGGAAGCAGAGGGAGGGAAAGTGTTTCCGTGGAAAGCGAAGGGGGTGTGGAGGAGGCAGGGAGGGGTGAAATGGAGAGAGAAGACAGGGAATGATTCCAGAGGGCCGCCGCGGATGCAGTAAAATTAGCCCCCATCACTCCGCTAACTAAGATGCTGTGTGACGCGCTCAGATTAAAAATGGGCACGCGGTCAGTAGCCGTGCGTGCTCGCCACACACGCGACAGATGGCATCTCCATCTGAAAGTGTAGTTCTAATTTCAGTTAAGTGGTAGGAACCTCCTTAACCAATTAGAAGCTCCCAGGCCTGCTCCCACCGCACACTCGTTAAACTGCGCTCGCCGTTGTGTGTTTTATCTGTGCTCCCCGTGGGATTAGTGGAGTAAATCAAAACTGATATAGAGGGCGGGAAAAGACAACTCCGCTGGCTGCCTGCTCGACGCTTCGGCTTCCTACGCCGACGTCTCCGTGGCTCATCTCGATCCCATCTCACCGCCCAGCAAACGCACACCCGTCGCTCTCTCTTCATCTCTCTGCTCCCTTCACCAGGCTGAACCTAAGCCATGGCAGCGCTCCGTCCTTCGTTTTCAGACTATAATACACTGGATCTGGAAAGGCACCTCTTTTCAGCCACTTTCCTCAAAGTCCTGAAGTCTGGTTGCCCTTTCTGAACTGAAAATGAATTTAAAAATCTGCACTGATGCATAGCCTTCAACTGCACCCATGAATAATCTAAAGAGGACAAAGGCCCTGGCAAATTAATAGAAGTAAGAAACTATTTCACCATTTCTGGAACATTTTTAAAGCAAATCGCTTAAATGTCAGACCGGCTATTTCTCTTAAATGCCAGCCACTCGACAGTAGGTGATTAATTTGTGGGTATAATTTGCAGAAACTCTCAGGCTATGTCTTCACGCAAGTGTTAACATTTCCAACCAAGTTCGTCCACCGTCCCCACATACAGACAGAAGTGCACATCACGTGCTCATTCCCCATGCATAAAGAATATGGGGAAAACGGTGGCTAAAAGCAGCGCTTTGTTGCCTTTGCTCTTCTCTCCTACTTTTTGTTTCAATATCTGAACTCACTCCCCCGACAACTCTCGCCCGTTTCGGGCTCTAGCCATGTAAGTACGTGACATGCCAGACACAGCAAATTATAGAAAGAGATAACTTATCTACGCCGCTCTGACAACAGCCAGAGCGGATCAGACAACTATGTGCGTGACACCGTGCTGAGGAATCCCTCACCGCTGCTGTGGGAAGACAGATGATCCCTTTCACGCCGGCCCTGGCCTCTGCACCACCCTGACGCTGGCTCCACATCTACATAAACAAGCATTACTACCCTGACACGGAAGGGCCAAAGGAGAGGGGGAAACACCGTTACAAATGCGTAAAAACAAGAGAGCGGGACAGGTCAGAAAATTGAACACTTCACACTCCAGTTCCTTTCCTTGTCCACGTGGAGCTGTGTGTAATATGCGCAGCATTGTTTTGCTTCAGAGGTTGTTATTGCTCAAAGTCCCTCGATCCTGCTGTCAGGAGTGATACAATAGTCAACTACTGCAGAGGAGCATCTGTGATCTCTGTTCTGTAGCTAGGTACGCCTGCTGCTCTGGCCTCTTTAGGTCCACACAATCATATAACAGGCACCCATGCAAGAAAGAGCGCACACAAAGCGACAATAACCTGTTTATTAGCATCCTCGGTGATATTCTCGGCTCACAATGCAAAATGGCCGCACGCATTATCACCTCTGACCGGGGGGGAGTCCACAGGAGCCAGGGCAGACGGCAGCAGCAAATACCACTTCTAGTGTGCCCCAGTGGTAATAATCACCCGGATTAGAGCGGAGCCAAACCCCCGCGGGGTCCCCCCTCCACCGGCCCATCCCAGACTGCAGCTCTGATCCCCAGATTGAGCGGCGCTGGGAAGCAGAGCAGCGGCCCCGACCTCGCCTCTGCCAGACAGACTGGCCAGAAGGCAAAAAAAAGACTAAAAACTCGTATTCCCAATTCCCCCCCCCCCCCCTTTAACCACAAGGGTGCAGTGAAACGGAAGGTGATCCAGCCATCAATACGTCTATGTGACGAGGAGCGGCGCGGGAGAAATGGGTTCTAACTTAATAAGGATGCACACTGTGTCTGGGAAACTCGCAGCTGGCGTGATGAATTATCACTCAGTGGAAACATCACCTGGATGGATCACACTCCCCGGCCTCCCACTCTTGCAGCGGAACCTCAGCGAGACTCCGCAGACGGGCGTCTGATGCTGCCACTTATCAACAATTGGCAGGAGCACCAAACCCCTGTGGTATCCGTGACGGCGCGGTGTGGAGGTGTCTGTCATTTGTCTGAATGCATCCATTAACAACGCACACGATCCGCAGCATCGGCGGACCGTGACGCCGTCCCACCCAAGCGAGCGAGCGAGATCTTTGCTTGGAGATAACAATGGCAGGAGACTGTTCCCACCCTGGTCTGACTGACTGGGAACTCCAATCCAAGTCGCCTCCGTCCTGGTGTGGATCACTGCTGCTTATGAATTATCTCTTAATTGGATTTATGGAACAGTTTGACATTTTGTGGAAAGAAAGGAGGGGTTCGGCTCTATTATTAGATAAGGCCTTCTGATCAGGGGGCCAAGCCTTTTAAAAAAGAAAAAGCATTGGAAAAAGTATAGGAAAATCACAAGAAAGTCATTTAGATGTATGCAGTTTGAATAAGCGGCGTCAGGTTGTGTTTTAATCACAGCACATATACGATAATAATTATTAATGAACTAAATTGAACTGAAATTTAGAGGGAGTTGTAATTTTAATCGTTCGTTTCTTGCACCTTCGCGCTAAAATGATTATTTTTTAAAAGCCCAACGAGGGGTTACCTCAGGTTTTTCTGCTTGCTCTCCTTCTTATTCAGGACCCCCGGCACGCAGTTGGTGAGCTCGGTCCAGTCGGCGTGCAAGCCGCAGCTCCAGCCGGTGGAGAACCGAGAGAAGAGCCAGGTCTCCTTGCGGTTCGGTCGGTAGCACGTACACTTCTTCTGACCCGGTCTGCAGTCGCAGGGGACCTCCAGGCGGACATTCTGAACCAGGTGCCTCCCGAAGGTAGTGCCACCGGTTTTCTGGATGTGCAAAAACACGATCACGTCCTCCCCTTTGATTTGGAAGTCGATGGTCCTCTCGAGGTCCCTCACGGGGAAGAAGTATTTCTTCACGTAGTGGGGGTCCGGAGTCGGGAAGATGTCCCCCTCGTCTTCCTCCGTGAAATAACCGTGCGGGGAGCTGAAACTAATCACCCCGGGAGCCACGTACTGATAAAGAATCAGCATGAAACACACGGATCCGACGACGATCAACAAGAATTTGCTGCTCCTCTCGACCATGTTCCTTCCAAGTGCGGTTCCTGCAGTACGCTACCATTTCCCAGTCAAGCCCACAGCAGGGAGCAGGGCGCTCGGCTTCTGCATTCTCGCTCTCCCCCGCCAAGAAGGACTCGTTTTCGGGGCTCAAGAGTGATTCATTCCGCTTGGAGACGGCAGGCGATGTTGGTTCATTGCTCGCGGGCACTGTTTAACACAACCAAAGGCGCATTTTAAGTCACGGGGAGCTCCCTACACCCGCCGTGCACTTTATTTTGGTTGGCCGTCCACACTACACGCTCCCCGCCGCACCACGGAGTAATGTACCCAGGATGCAGCGCGAATTTACCTTTTCAATACCCCCCCCCCCTTCTCAAGAATCTAATGAAAGGGGGGTCGATTTAATTTATTGGTTGACGTCCGACGCTCACGTCACTCGCCGGTGGCCAATAGAATGAGAGTAAACAGCGCCGACGGGAAAATGCACGATAAATCTCAAGACATTAAAGCTCGAAAGTGCCATTTAATTACTAGTCTGGTCAAAATGGCAGAGGAATTAGCACAAATGTGCTTATGATGGTTGCTGTTCCAGCTAAATTGTTTACAATACCGCGGCAAACTTTGGCCTTGGCTTAACGCAACCAACAAGGTATTTAATTAAAACTAGTAGGTAATTCATAAACTCCATCCTCTGCATTTTAATCATACCAACGAGTTTTTAAAAAGAGAGAGAAAAGGGGGTTGTACCGCTCCCAGCTCGATCCGTCACAGTAAAGCTCAAATGTCCGACAACCGTCAAATCAACCGGCCCGTGTTCACGTTGCTTCTCGCGTTGGTACCGCTGGTCGTCAGCACTGAGTCCTGGTGCTGCTCCTCTCCTTCGAGCAATCTGTCAGGTGTGTTGCTGTAATTCCCACGGGTGAGTACTGTCGAACATGTGTTGACTAATCACATACACGAGTAGATAAAGACAGAAATGAGCTCCTTGTTGCTACCCAGACCCACTCAGGTTGTGACAGATGCTGGGATTTTTGCTTGTGTGTTTGTTTGTTGTGACCTTTGCCCCAGCCTTTACTTGGCTTTTCCCCTTCATTTAATATATTTTCCCCCACGTTTGCTCTTGTGATGGAAGGGGATATTCCTGAATCGCACACGTTCTGTCAGTAAAAGCCCAGTCAACAGGTCCGGTGGGGGGGTTGGGTGTAAAACCTGCAGGTGTTTCTGGATGATGGGAAACGGCGTTGGAGATGAGGGTGTTTTTCCGCTTTAGGCAGTTGTGTTGAAGATTGTGTGATGTGCGCTTCAGCCAGTCTGTAACGGACTCTGTTCTTATCCTCAGCTTCAGCCTGATTTCCCACCTGGTTGGAGACCCTGGGCGAGCACTGTGCCAGCCTCCATCCTGAAATCTGCTGTAATTCTCATTTATCTCAGGAAGACCAGGCGTTCACCCTTGCACACGATCAAACAGTTTTTAGCTCCTGAAATTCCTTCTTTTATGGCCTTTTTCTCTCTGAGGCTTTAAGTCTTCTCATAAGTCGGGGATAAGCAATCGTTCAGTTCAATAATTCGTAAATCACTGGAGCTATATGCTTACTATTTATCTATGGTAATAGATCCATTTCTACTTTTTAATGTTTTTAAACAAGTTAAACAAGTTAGACAGTATTCCCAGATGTTTGATTTCTGACTTAATTTATTAACCAAAGGTGTTAGGTTGAGTTTCAATTTCCTGAGAACGACTAAATTCCTTTAAGAAGTGTTTTCAGAGAAACGAGTAACTCGAGAGAGATTTTTTTTTTTTTTTTTTTTTTTTTTTGGACCTTGGCTTTGTGGAACTTTCTGAATTTTTTATTTTAACAACATGCAAACTGTCCCTGCTGGTGCTCCCAGATGTGTTTTTTTTTTTGGTATTTCCCATGCATACTTTGCTGTCCTTACTGGTGGAAACTCACAGCTAAGTCTGGAATGCCAGAAGAGCACAGCTCTTTAAGTGGGATCAACTGGTTTTTACTGGAAATATGCACCATTAAATCTCATTACGGGCTGATAAAATGATTGCCCTGTTAAAGGTTTCTAGTCATTGGATATTTGACTTTTATACTTGGATCCCGAACATTCCTAAATTAATAAGCTCCGTCAAATGAAATCAGCGCTGTCGTCCTGCAGGTAGCTTTTGCTCCAGGCCCCAGTTAATCCGTTCCCATACGGGGCTCGTCTACGGGAAATGTCTGGAAACATAGTTTCCCAGAACGAGAGTGACGTCCAATAAACGGATCAAGACGGTGACTCTCATCCGAGATGTATTTCCCAACATGTTGTTTTGCCTGTGAGTCATCTTTCACTTCATCTTTTCTTTTCTCGTCTCTCCTCAAGTGGTCGGACCTTTGCAGGCCTCCGCACGCCCATCGTCAATTCCCCAATTCATTCACATTTGTTCACGATAAAACTCCATCTGGGTTTGAAATTATTTGCACCTGGTTACAGCCCCCCCCGTCTTCCCCACCGTTACATCTCTTCCTGAGATTATGCTGAGTCGCCCAGGCTGAGCGAGGGTGGGCAGGCGGGCGACCAGCATGTGCGAGCTGGTTCCCGCTCTTGCATAATTCAGCCTGCTTATTTACATCATGAAGCTGCAGCCGCCTGTCACACTGCTGTTAAACACACTCGTGATTATGACTTCTGCCTTGCCCCTGGCATTACCCAGTTGGATTAAATGCTGAAAGATTTCTTGCGAGTGTGTGTGTGTGTGTGTGTGTGTGTCATTGTGACTGAGAATATTATTGCTGTGGATATGTGAGTGTTGACTGGTGTGTGTTTACACAAGTGTGTGTGTGTGTGTGTGTGTGTGTGTGTGTGTTTTGCTGTCACCATATGCAGTGTCGTTACTTAAAGAAGATGGATGTCACCGAGTGTGTCGCCCTCTGGCTCGAGTATAGAGATCTGACACTCTGTTTATCATCAGAAACACACTTTTTTCTTCTTCTTTCGTGGAATGATCCTGTTTTGATGCATCCTTGCATTATTTCCTCCACACACTGTGCAGGCATTTCCTTAGGCTGGGCTTTTTCATGAAGAAATCCCATGAAATGTCCTTAGATGTAAATTTGGAGCAGCTGGTTCGTGGATGTTTGCCTGTTTCCCTGTTGATGGTCAGCCAGAAAGGGTTAGCTAACACTGATTACACCTTTGACTTTTAGGAATCTGCTGTGCTTTAATGTCCGCTCTGCAAACACATACACACACACGCACACGCACACACACACACACACACACACACACACACACACACACGCACCCATGCACACAATCGTCGTGCTCAGACATGCTCCGTATGTTGGTGCTTTATTTTTCATCCAGCCAGCGGCCAGGGCAGACGGAGGCAACAGAGTGTTATAAACAAAGACACAAATGTTCCCGACTCTGCAGTGAACCTTCTCTTTTTCCAGCTTTGCTGTAAATGTAGCAGGGTGTTGGGTTGTTATTTAAAGCAAAAACAGGCAGGAAAAAAGAAGGCCAGAACAATACCAATCTGTTTTCATCACCCCGATATGAATTATTCCCCCCGAACCTTCGGAGCGTTTCAGACGCAAATATTTTCTTTGGATGTGCCTCAGGGAAAGTGAAGGCTGTAGACAGAAAACAAAACCGGGCGCCATCGTATTTCCTACATTCCAC
Organism: Takifugu rubripes; assembly: GCF_901000725.2. NCBI lineage: Eukaryota > Metazoa > Chordata > Actinopteri > Tetraodontiformes > Tetraodontidae > Takifugu > Takifugu rubripes. The sequence continues at coordinate 5,758,124 of NC_042286.1, read as the reverse complement.
AGTCTGTTAGTGTTTGAGCATGCACGAGAAGCGCATGTGTGTTTGCGCACGGTGACTGATGAACTCTGGGCGTGTGTGTGTGCGTCCTGCAGATGCTCTCACGTACTGGCAGGTGAACGTTGGCTTGTTTGCGATGTTAATGTCAGTGTTTATCTGAAGTAATTGGGGGACATAAACACAGTCCCACGCTCTCTTATGTCACATTTGACTTTTTCAACCTCGTTACTTGAGTTCAGACATCATCAAACGCTGTGGCCGCGTAAACATCACCATAACGGGTGTAATTGCTTTGGTAGTGAACTTCCGAAAGGAGGTGCTGCATGAGTACAAATTTATATGTTAGAGATTGTAATTGAATTAAGTTTATAAAGAAAAGAAGAGTCGAGTCAAAACCTAGCATTTCCTGCCTTTGCCGCCACTGTCTGTGTTGTAAAACGATGAGACCCCATTGATGTAGACATTTTCGTGTAACACAAGTGGTTGTCATGGCAGCCGGCTAAGCGAGATGGACCAAAAATAAAATATCTGCTGGATATCCAAAAACACCCTTTCAATATCCCTCCGCATGTCCATTGACGGCTCCGACGGTTCTTCCAGAGAAAAATGATGCGGGAGTCTGATTAATGGGCTGCTGGAACAATTTTACGAGCCTCCAAATCTTTTCCCCTGCAGCTGCTTCGGGTTCCTCCTGCACCATTCCGTGGCATTCCCGGGTCAGATAAGATGTATAATCCCTCAAGTATGTTTGTGGTCTCCTACTCAGTCGCAACGTGTATAAAAAAAAACCTCAGAGAGGAGGTGGAGGGGAGGCCAATGGATACTCAACCCGCCGCAGCAGCACGTCCGAAGACTTCCTCGGGATGTCTGAGCCGAACCGCACGCAGCATAGTGGAAGATACAGCTGCTGGTTCTCCTTGAATATCACAGCCATCTTTAGAAAATTGGGCTTTTTGCCGGTCAGAATTCTTAGCACTGCAACATATCAAACTTTAGCAGAGCCTTTATTTTCCATCGATTAAACTGACCCTTGACCTTGTTCTGCTCAAGGACACGTGTTTCCGCTGGGCGTGTGAGCTCCAACACTTAATTCTCTCTCAGACATGAGGGCTTATAGTCCACAGGCGTGTTTCCACTAGGAATTGGATTATCCTGCGTTCTAAGGCAGTTGTTAATGACGGGGGCTTGATTTCAAATGCGGCGCATCGCTGCTGTCTGCCGCTGAATGCGCTCTGACTCGTGGAGATTAGCTGGAGTCAATAGGTGACGGCTCCCAAAGACGACGAGGCCCCGCAGGTGACGGATCTCTGCAGCGCCGCCGTTTGTTCCTGAAGAGGGCGTCTGCTCTTCACGGTGGTCAGCGGGGAAAGGATTTGGATTTCAGGTTTCTGGAGACGTTCACCTTTTGGTTTTCACATCACACGCACCAGTTTCACGGCCAAGGCGCGACGCCACCGCGAGGGCGGCTAACGCCGGTTTCACAGTTCCTGCTGATGAAAAAGAAAGTTGATCGGAGGGGAGTGGAGCTCCCACGGGAGCTGCAGGTGGCCAACAACCCAACACCACACGTCTGGGCCTTCGGAAACACCTTGTGATCTGTAGACAGTAACGTTGCCCCCGCTATCAATTTTCGCAGTCAGTTTTCACCTTGGGAAATTTAGCTTTTACAATGAAAGGGGGGTCGAATAACCGCCGCTCTTTGTTTGAGTGGGGTGCAATCTGATCCAGCTGCAGCTTCAGCTCTGGCAAGACAAAGAGCAGCTAATGGAAGCGGCGTAATCTCACGCAGTCTCACACTCTTCCCCGCTTTACACTCATTTTTCACTCTCATTTCCCTCTTTCCATTCCTCCCCTCATCCTCTTTACCATGAGCCACATGGCGCAGGAGGGAAGCCGACACCTCCCTCTGTCGTGCACCGCCTTTGAAACTAATAGGCAATAATTACTGAGCTGATGGTGCTTTTTCACCTCCGAATGCCACCTCTCCTCCTCTCATCTGTCGCCGCTGCTTCACCCCGGCCTGAACCGCCCACTGAGCTGACACTTGGGAGATGACGCGTCGTTGGCATCAGCGATTGGCAAAAGCAGCAGCGTGCATCAGAGCACGGGCCGCCGATGGCTCGCTTAACACGGAACGCATCGCGTTGGAAACAGCCCGAGCCCGAGAGTTTATCACCAGAAAATTCCTGACTTAAACATCTGTAAGGGGAGTCCTTTGAAGAATTAAACACTGGATGAGGGCTCAACCTTTATTTGCTTTTGCTGGATTCGAGAGAAAAAAACAGCTGTCAAGAAATCTGGGACATGAGGGCTGTGTTTCTTTAAAAAAATGACCTAATCTCCACAGGAAATAAGAGATGGATGTTGTCATGGATAAATGAATACATATCCTGCTGCAACGCACTGATTATTGGCCTCCTTCCCTTTCTGCTCTTTGTCAGACGGACAAAAACCCGACCCCTGATGGATAAAGATGGAAGCCAGCGCGCTGATCCCACCCCCCGCTCCCTCCCTCCCCCTCTGCCTTCTAAGTATAAGCAGATTAAAGTTAATAATCTAAAGTGAATTAGATATTTAATCATCTTATCATCTTAGCGTAGTCGGGTCATAACTCTGCTCTGATCTGAAATCCCGTCTGTTTGACAGCACGCGGCCGAGGCACAACAGGCTGAATTCAGACGCCGCTCGGTGGCCTCTGATAACTGCCACTAAATCGATTTAAAAATGGAAAAATTAAATTCACCCTGCTTCAGTGCCCACCCCCAAGCTTCATTGCAGTGAAAAAGTGCGTAATTGAGGAGAGAGCTGACCCCAGAGAGGCACCTGAATAGCTGCATCTAATTTTCCTTGTCTTTAAATGCCTCTTTATCCTCCCTCTGTCCCCTCAGTCTGACCCCTCGCTGATTGATGTTTCAGCATCATTGGCACTTTCCCAATATTCCCACTGCTGTTCCCTCATCCCATATTCTCTGCACCCAACCTGGAACACAGCTCAGGTGCACTTTTAAAAAAAAAAATATATATATATACCGGTATATATATCTCATCGGCTCTGTGCAGAAAAATCCGGAAGGCTGTCATATTTTCTGACTCACCTGTGAATCACGACGCACCGATTTGCGGCGATTGTCTGCCTCCAGTCAGTGAGAGAAGAGGGAGAGCTTTGGGCGTCTGGGCCAGTGAAACAGCAAGGTCCTGCAAGCATTCAAAGGGAAACGACCTGTTTTCTGCACTATCTGAGACCTCCATGCTCTTCTACACGACTGCAGAACATCACCCAGAACAAAAACCTCAAAAGAGCTTGTCTCCCCAAACAGTGTGTGTGTGTACGTGTTTGTGTGTTTGTGTGTTTGTGTGTGTAGGTGTGTGTGTGCGTGTACGTGTTTGTGTGTGTGTGTGTGTGTGTGTGTACGTGTACCAAAATAGGCGCTAAGGCCGGAACTGATGCTACTAACAAAGTAAGGACATTTTTGCAAAAGGGGGCCATTTTGACTGGTCCCCACAGCTTCAAAGGGCTCGTTGAAGGTAAAGGCACGGCTGTAAGGTGTACGTAGGAATTGGGTTTAGGTTAGGGTAATGGGGTTATTTGCGATCATTAGAGATGATTATGACGATGATGATGATGGGTACTTTATAATATCTGTCCCCACAAAGACATAAATATGAGGGTGTGTGTGTGTGCGCGCGTGTGTGCAGAGGCTGCTCACGTTCCAGCAGCTTGTCAAGCTGATTTTAAAGCTCCGCTCGCATCCTTTTGCAGAAGCGTATTTGCAGAGGTTTGTGTACAGTGGAGGCAGCATCCTGCCAGTTCCTGCCTTTTGAGTTTGTCTAAATGTCAGCCGCACCTTCCACAACAGTCAGACAGATTAAAAACAGGGGGGAGGGAGAGTGTGGGATCGACAGCAAGCAGCGAACACCAAATAGACTCCATTCTGCCGCCATATATCAGCAGGGTTTATCTGAAATATGGTGATACGGACCGCAGTTGTTCCCATTCTGTCGCATGTTTGCGTTACTGCACCGATGCTTTATGTTTATCAGGGACAAGGTGCTGGGGAGGGACATAAACGTGCTCATTCATTGCTTTGTGTCTAGCACATGTCAGGGCAGCCACATTCCAATATCATAAATCCTCACCTATAAAGCAGCGTGTCACTAATCTTTCCCATTATAAATTCATGGAAGACATCATCAGAATGGTGCTTCTCCTCTAGATAAAAGAAATTAACTTCTTTATTGCTGTGGGGTAGACTTCATTTGGAATAGATTAGGCATCTGGTTGCTCCGATACCGAGTGGGGAAAAACACACTTTGCTTCTCCCTCATCTTCATCCGTCTTCTTTAAACTTTCCAGAGGATGAAGTTAATGTTTAGGTTTTTCTTTTCAGCATGAACGTAAACGTGAAGCTTGTGTTTGTGCAGCACAGCCTACGTTAAACGAGCGCAGGACTGTGTTCTGTGACCATCTGTTGACTTTGTTTTGAAATTACTTTGATGCGTACGTGGCTGAAGGTCCAACAGGTTGCCAGGGAACAGATCTTTTTCCTTCACCGTCTGTCTGTGAAGGTAATCAAGAGGCTGTTTACAATTTTTTTTGTAGACTCCAGTGAAGGCAACGCCGTGGCGTCTAGACAAACTTCTCCTCTTATTTATCTCTTGACTAATCAAAAGCAACCCATCGAAGCTTAAACAGGAAAGTGCTCGAATACGTGTTATTGTGTGGTTTGACGCAGTTTCTGAGTATCTATGGTATGTTTTTCAGTGTTTTCAGAACAGTTACATCTGGAAACTCAGCTTGAAGGAGCAAATAACATCACTATAGTGGTCTTGGTCCTGTTACAGATGAACCCATTACACTGTCTCAACCTGGTACATAAAGTATAAAGGTGCTGCTAAAGGTGAAGAGAGGCTACGCTACAGGTAGCCATAGCCTGGCAAAACCCACCCCAGATCCAGAGACGGCCTCAACACATCAATTTGAACAATTTGACTTACCGCGTCAAACATCCTTCTTTATCTTCGCCACCGCACTTGTAACATCCTAAGCACAACTGTTGCTCATTAAATCATAATGGCTCTGACATTTCCACCGCCAGAGATCCTTGGTTCTGAATGGCAATTAAAGAAAATGAGAAAGTAATTGTGAGGAAATGAATTCTGAACTGTAGCAGTAGCTACGTGGGGGTGTCATTTTTTCTCTTATTCCACACTTTATCTGTCTGTGATATCCATCCACAGAGTAGCTTAGCACTGATGGATGCCCCATTGTCAATATAAAGCATGGCAGCACTCAAATGACGGTTAAAGATCGATCGACCAGACTGCGAACGTGCTGGTCTGGCTGCTTCCAGGAGCCGTGCGTTTAAATTGTCCAGGTTTTGAATCAGTATTGGCATATTGTAGCCATCTGAAGGATTTCTTTTCTGTGTGACAAGGCTGCAGCTCTAAGAGATTCTCCTGCCGGAGTCTTTGGACTGTTGCTGCAGTGAGAGGATGAGAGGACGCGGCTCTGCAGAGGCAGACTCTCATTACTGCGCACGTGCGTCTGGCTCTTCGAAAGCCCCCGTTCAGCCGGGAAAATCCAGTTTGCTGCCTCAACTTCAAGTTCCTGAATTTCGGCACATTTCATCCAATCTCATGTGTTCCTATGTTCACCTCAGCATGGATTTGTTTGGGCGAGCCCATTCATTCTCCCGCCGTCTTTCTCTGTCTTACCGCTCCCTCTGTCTGAGCAAATGGATTAGTAGTTACATCATTAGCATGCCATTAGCTCCGAGCATTGATTCCCGCTTCCCCTCCTCGCCCACCCCATTCGCTGACACGGAATTCTTGGGCGATCCATGAACTTTATCACCTTCGGTATTCCAGTTTCCTCCTTAGAATTCCCCCAGGATCAGCACTTTCCTCCCCCCTACGGCTCTTTTCTAATTATCCCGTTCCTGCCTTTCAATAAATAATTACAATATGGGTCATCAATCAAAACCGAAACATTGATAACGGAAGAGAAAGTCCAATATCCCCTTGGCACAGTTGCTGTCATAAATACAATGACAGACTCTGTGTGTGTGTGTGTGTGTGTGTGTGTGTGTGTGTGTGTGTGTGTGTGTGTGTGTGTGTGTGTGTGTGTGTGTGTGCGCGCGCAGGCCTGTGTTTCCTGTTGTGTGTTTCCGCTAAATGATTTTCACATAAATCATGTGCTATGAGATAGATGAAAAGGGTTGCAAACACATGCTCTGGTGTGATTAAGCTTTGTCTGTGTCTGTGTGTGTGTGTGTGTGTGTGTGTATGTGTGTGTGCGTGCGTGTGTGTGTGTGTGTGTCGGGGGGTTATGTTGTATCGTGTTACAGATGATAAAAGCAACAAAAAGTAAACAGAATATGATCAAACACTACATGGTTTGACTAGGAATCAAGCACAAGCTAAGCTCCCCCCCGACCAACACACACACACACACACGCACACACACACACACACACACACACACGTGCACACACACAGACACTGCATGCTATGCATCCCCACTGCATTCTTATTAGCTTGTGCCACAAACCCGCACACATTCACCTGCACATGCTAATGGGAGTGTGCAGACCCGCGGGGTAGTGTCTTTGGTGCCAGTGATTGGTTGCTATCTGGCTGCCTGGAGGAGTGGAGAGGCATCCGGGCCTCCTGCCAGCCTCGGCCCAGAGAGGAGCTCTGATAACAGGGTAAAAATGCGAGCGTCCACGGCTCCTGCCTGGAGGAACTGCTACCTCGGGCCACTTCTGAGCTGAAGCTCCAGCCTAAATGAGTTTCTGTGCTTTGCGGCTCTGTTGAGTTCTGACGCTGCTGCTCGCTCCCATGCACGCGCTTGTGCACCCCCCCGACCGATCGGCACCCCCACTCACCCTGTACGTGCACCTGAGCAACCACCTACAAAGGGAAATTAGAAAAATCAGAGAGGTCCATTTGCGGATAAAGAGTAAACAGCCTTGCTAGTTGTGTTTGCATGTGGGAGCGCGAACGCATTCATTATCCTGTTGCTTATGGAGGCATTGTGCTCTGCATGTCAACACTCCACCACCCCCGTACAGTCGCTCATCATAATGCAAAGCCAATCACACACTCGCAGCACACACGCACACACACACACACACACACGCACGGCTTCAATGACTCTGGAATGAGGAAACGACTCGCATTGGACTTTCAAATATCCACAAACCTTTCCCTTCGCCTCTCATCACTTCCTCTCCCCTTCTGCCTACCCCCCCCACCCCCCACCCTCCAAATTGGCCCAAATGTTGCCGCCAGTTCCACAATCAGCACTGCATTACTCTTCATGGACACACTATTTCACCTGCCTTCAACCAGCGCATTGCCGAGCGCACAAAGACGGCGGCGAGGCTTTGAGACGCGTCAGAGCTCAGCACAGATTTGTCTGGACAATCTGGGTGGGTGTGTGTGTGTGTGTGTGTGTGTGTGTGTGTGTGTGTGTGTGTGGGGCGACTGGTTTCCAGCAGGGTGGGGAAATGGATACAGACAGACTGCAGGAGACTGAGGAGGCGTCGGGCAAGAGACGACATGCAGCTGTGTAAAGATAGAGAAACAGGTGGGAGGAGAAGGCAGCGGTGGGTGGCAGGACAGCCAGTAACACTGAATTAGAAACGCAAGAGAGAAATGATGCAGATCTGATCAGCATCCAAGAGACTGACGGCTCATCACCATCATCAGCATCAATAGTCTGTCTGACTCATCAACAGTAAATACAAATGAGCTGCCTCACAGGACACAGCGGGCTTTAGAAACGATTGTGTGAGATGCAAGACATGTAACATCAAACCAAGCAGTGTTGGAGCTCTGTTGGAGCAAACTCATTTTTTAGCCGTGTAGAAATGAAGCTAAACTGCAAACAGAGAAGAAGTGAAACTATGTACAAATATAGATACAATGTGCAAACTATATATAAATCTATAAATACACACACACACACACACACACACACGCTGCAGTAGGTGTGAGTTCTGGTGTCGTGTACAAGGTTAGACTGTGTATGATTGTATATATATATTTATTCCCCCCATAGATTTTGGCTAATTTAATATTTATAGTGTGGATATCCGTGTGGACATCTAATAAAACATCATAGTTTGCCTCCCCTTTGATTTTGATTTTTCAGAGGGGTGCCAGAGGGTGGTCTCACCCAGGGTGTCATTCAAGCCTGAACTGCCAGTAAAAAGTAAATAGCTCACTATTTTGTGCCCAGTGCAGGAGAGAAACATCAACTCTGCATAACTGAAAATAACAGCTTCATCCTGGCATTTCTGGGGGGGGGGCATGTCACTGTGTGAAAATATCGTAATGCTAACTGGACCAAAATGTTGTGCTTGTGAGTGTGCTGAGGTAATCTGTCACACACACACACACACACACACACACACACACACACACACACACACACACACACACACACACACACACACACACACACACACACAGAGTTAAATGTGTCTGTGTTTAATATTAGATTTTATGAGGTATCTCACACTCTGAAACCTTTTCATCACATCATCCCACTCTCTCTCCTTCTCTCTCTCTCCCTCTCTCCCATCTCTCTCCTCCTCTCTCTCCCCTCTCTCTCCTCTCTCTCTCTCCCTCTCTCTCCTCTCCCTCTCTCTCTCCCTCTCTCTCTCCCCCTGTCTCTCTCTCCCTCTCTCTCCCTCCTCTCTCTCCCTCTCTCTCCCTCTCTCTCTCTCCCTCTCTCTCTCTCGCTCTCTCTCTCTCCTTTGTTCCAGCCGTCGATTCAGCATCAATCACCGCAAAAATCTAATTTGTCAAACCTCAGTCTAGCAGGGCCCTCAACCCTGGCACTGCTGTCTGTTTGTCTGGAGCCCCACAAATGAGATATGTGATAAGGCGGCAGAGGGAGATCTGCTGGGAATAAAGCCAGACTTTTGCACTTTGAAGCCGGAGCAGATCAAAAACAACAGAACACTCTTTCTGCTACAAAGGGAGACTTTCTCCTCTTCATCCATCTTCCCTGACTCCCTTTTTCTCTGCAACTCGTCAAGTTAGGAACTGTCACACAGGCGGTGCAGACGCCCGGCCCACACCCACCCAGCCGTCCAGCCACGGCGTGCAGCTCTTTATTGTCTATGTACACGTGTGTGGACGCCGGGATGGAAAATTACAATATTTCCTGGTTTAGCAGCATCTAAAATTAGCAATGCGAACTTTGGCAAGACTTAGTTTTAGTGTAGGATGTAATTAAAGTGCCTCGCATCAGCAACTCCGCAGCTTCTTTAAAATAATGTCTGACGTCTGCTTCAGTCGCACGATTGGCGTCGCTGCCGGTTTCCATCATGTCTTTCTTGCCGAACCCTCAGCGGCGCTCTGCTAGGGTCAGCAGCGGCGTCCAGGGACGCTGGCGTCCCAGCAGCCTCACCCCCGGCCCTCGTCACTCCTTCACTCACCCTCCCATGTTCCCATCATGGGAGCCATTTGTCTTCCTGTTGTCTGCAGCGATGATTTGGGATAACGTCAGGGGCCACTGGAGCAGACAGGGGAGTATTGGAGTATCGATCCTCCCCCTCCTCGCGCTTCGGTCTTTTTTCCCCTCCTCCGCCGGTGTGATAAAGCGACTGGTGCTGATGGGGTTTGGCTCCATACATTGTTTCTTACACCGTTTAGTGTGTGTGAGTGTGAGAAAGAACAATTTATTTGTAGGAGTTGTATTGTGGCTTGGAGCTCTCTCGCCATTTACCTACTTTGTTCTCTGCTGCAGCTGGATGATGACCAAAGGGATGGAAAGTACACCCAAGTTATTATTAACAATCATTTTCTCCCCGACAGATTGAATTTCCTGTGTTTAGATTTCATCTAGCAGACAAAATAAAGAATTTCTCACCAGTCAGAATGCCTGCTTTATGGAAAATTGGTCTTATTTGGCCATAAATAAGAAATCCCTTTATTTCAGTAAAATACATCTTTGTCTTTGGTGCATTTGTTGGCTGTAATTAGCTGAGCGCCCATGACAACGGGGGCAGGGCAGCGTACATCACTGAGCTGACACCTGAGGATCTGAGAGACGCACTGTGTTCCAGGCGACGCCACGACAGCGAGGCCTCCATTTGCTGTCTGGACTAATTTATCAGGAACTCAAAGGGAACATTCCGGAGCGTCGCTGCTGTGGTACAGCAACAGAGCAGCGCCCGGTGGCATCCTGGCAAAAACCCACAGAAGACTAATTATGCACACGGGGAAATTCCTCAAAGTCAAGCGGTGTAGCTGAGTGGTGCGCACGGCCTCCCCAGACACGACGTCCCAGAGGTGCCTGATTGGAGGCAGCTCAGGGGGAACTGCTGACACACTCCAGCTCCGTGTGGCCTCCACCATCTCCACCTGTTTGGGAGTCAGTACCTTCGGCTAGCATGTGCAGGACCGTCACTGTCCCAGCCGCCAAACCAGCCATGCTGGATGGTGCGGATGGATGTTTGGCTCTTGTCACTGTCACCAACTGGTGATAGTTTGGGCAGAAACATGTGCAGGAGGGGGCTGCTGGAGGTCTGGTAGTGGTCCACAGTGGAGCAGATTTGGGCTGCCTAACTGGTGTATTAAGGCCTGTTTACTGGGTTCTCCTCCATGCTCTCAACAGTCGGCTAAAGCATACATGGATGGTGGAGGAAATGCAGTAGCTTTGCACCTTCTGTGGGCGGCAGGCACCACCTCATGCTTCACTAGTAGGAAGCTCTGGGAACCTGCAAAGCCAGCCAGCGTGTGGCCCCCACCTGCGTTACTAACTGCCTCCCCTTTCCACCAGTGGCCTGTGCCTGCTGTGACAAACACAGCAGCAGGTGAATCATCACGGCTGCCTCACTGCTCGGTGTCCCACAGCTGTGAATGGAAGCTACACTGAAAGGAGTTTTTTATTTTTTTGAGCAGTTTTGTTGATTCTTGTTCAACTCGACTGTTCTTCAAAATAACGCCAGTTTTTGGGCCGCCATCATTATGCCCGTCAGCACATTCATGTGTGAGATAAACGCCTCGCGCGGGAGGAAATTGTGTGAAGAATATCAGATGAAATGAATATTTGCCTCATCTAACTCTCATTACTGAAAGCATGACTGACAAAGATATAAATAAACCCGGTTGTTTGTCTTCAGCGGTGCCATATTATCGCTGTAGCCGAGCGGCTGATGCGATGTTCCGCTGCGGTCAGCACTGCTTATTTTGGCATTAAAGAGTCGGTTTCTGCCAAGTGTGTCCTGGTTATTACGGAGCTGAATGCACCCGCGTGGAAGGAGAGATGTGTGTGAAACAAACCCAGTCTGGAAAAGATCCATGCGATAGGTGAGGGGAGGTGATAAAACATCTGTGAGGAAACCAAAGCAAACATCCCCAACCGTGCAAACACAACACGAAGGTGCCTAAAGCCGCTTCAAGTGTGCAGCAGGGAGGGGTTTTTCCCTCTCGTGGCGGCTTTTTCCAGTTAATTCACATTTCTGATGGTTTATTCCGCCTAAAGAGACACTGGTCAGTCGCTGTGCAAATAAACCAGCCAGATTACAATCCCCCAGTCCCAAGAGCTCAGGAGCCCTGGATGGGAGGAAATCGCATTAGCTGCAGCAGCAGAACACCTGGAGGTCATCGCGCTGATGGAGGCTGTTTTTGCTTCCAGAGGCGACGTGCGCGGAGATGCAGGGAATGAGCCGCCTCTTTATGGCCAGAAAAAATAGGACTGTAGAGTCATTTGGAAGCGTCGACCTAAAGAAAGGCATTCCACACATGTCATAGGACCAGAGAAGACCCCAAACACACAGGCCTGCATACGCATACACGCAGGCGCACGTGCACGTTTGTCTGAACCACCAAGTGATTTGTCATGTTGATGATAAATTATAGCCTCTGCAGTTCATAGCCTACAGAGCTGTGTGTGTGTGTGTGTGTGTGGGGGGGGGGGGGGTTTGTTTATGGCTGTCATTGGTGTTTAGTGGTTAAAGTAAATGAATGGAACATGACAAAACTTAGCAAATATGTGGCCGGGGTTTGTGCAGCATTTAAAACTGCGGGTGGGAAACTCGGGGTCGTTAACACGACGGGTGGAGCCGCCAATCAAATCTGAAGTGAAGGGAGGGGAGAAAAACAGCAGTTCCAGGGTTCGGCATCAGGATGATGTCACGGTTACGATAATAAAAGATGTGGCCGCCATTTTCTTTAGTATTTGAGCTGAGAGAGCAAACAGCTGTTGATGGATAAGAGCAGCCGTTCATTATCACTGGTTGTACTTCTACATTTGGAGTAAATGCCCTGGATTTAGCTGGTTTGATACAAGTCAAATGAGGATTTTCATCTATCCCATCTGAACGTTTGCATTTAAGATGAAACAAATTCTATATTTGCCATTAAAATCCCCCAAAACACCAACGGAGGAGGGTGAAATCATGTGTAGAGGAGAAGAATAAAGAACCCGTCCAGTGGATTATTCTGCCATACAGCTGGATTAGTGACGATGAGGAGCAGTCTGGTGAAGCTAACAAATGGCCTGATGAAAACCCCAGGACCACAGGACCAGACGAGGAACGCTCAAAGACAGACCATTAAACATCGAGGAAAGAACTCAACCCGACCCTGAAAAATTGATTTAAAAAAAAAAAAAAGAAATCTGTTTTATGAGAGAGAATTTAGTTCATCAATATAACATAAAAGTCAGATATAAACACACGCGTCTGCCTCGGTGCTCCCAATGAAAGACCATTATATAAATATTATATAAATGCACAGAACGAACGCACCGTTGCTACATGTTTGTGGTTGACGCACAACCTTGATACCGACTTGACGTCAGCGTTTGCTCTATTTTGGCTTTTTCCTGCCGTCGCTGCCAGCACGTCTGCAAAAGAGAAATGATTGCCTCAGTCAATTTTAATATCACCCGACAAGAGCCCGGCAGAGCCTCAATATCGCTTCAAACACGGGACAAACGGGCAGACGCCGCTTCCCCCACTTGGACGGCGACTCGTGTGACCGAGACGCAGAATATATTAAAGTGCATTAGTATGAGGTGCGCTGTGGTGAACAGGACGGAGCTAAGAATAGCAGAAAACAGTGTGTGTGTTTATGAAGGCCGGGGGCCCAGAGGAGCAGCGTGAGACACGGACAGACACGCAGGCAGGGGAGAACTCATCTGTTCCTCAGCTCTTAGCTGTTCCAACACTCATAATGCCTCCGTCCCCTGGGTGGCATCGCTTCAATAATAGCCTCCAACTATGCAGCACTGAAAAACAACCTTGCTAATTCCCTCTCTCTCTCTCTCACACACACACACACACACACACGCACACACACAGGAAAGGGGAGAAATCCTCCTGTGCGATGGTTTAACCTGGGTGTCACAAGGTTGCAGGTTCTGATTCATTACCGGCCAAATACACACGTATTTAATGCGACCACAAACACGCGGTGTGTGTTAACGCACAGGCACGCAAGGGGACGGGTCAGAGGTCGGATGTAAACCGCTCGGCTTCGTCTTCATGTTCGCCCGAGGGTCGGGCAGCGGGGGTCGCTGACATGATTAGCCTGTTCCATTAGATAAAATAAGGGAGCCGGAGAGACGGAGGCGAATATTAAAAAGGCTCAGCCAGGCGAGGGGGGGTCTCCAGGTACAGTAACGTGCAGCAAATCTAATAGACTCCTCTGTGGCCACCGCAGGAGCAGGAGAGTGTGTGTGTGTGTGTGTTTGAAAGGAATTTATCATTTGTAGACACACCAGGGGCCGGAGCACAGGGACCCCCCCAGCATCAATCCTTCTAATTTATTAGATTTATGGAAATAATGAGGCTCAGGGTCTACTGAACTGAGAGTTGTCGCGTTGCTAGAATTACGCAACTTCAGATCCAACGTTGCCCTCCTGTGTCACGTTGCTGGCTGTCCCGTCGGGCACGTCTCAACGCCGTGAGTCATGGGGGTCAGCACCAAAAGTAGGACAGCCCCTGTCTTCTGTAAGGACAACTGGATGCATCGCCTCTGCTCCCAGAATCATTTTGTACGGAGCAACACGGAATAAATGAAGTGTTCCAGATAAGATCGGCCCCGTTAACCCGGATTTACCAGGAACACAACACAAAACCAAAGTGTTACTAATACAAAGCCTGTTCACATCAAAAGATTTAGAGCTCTGATGAAGTTTTATTTCTGTGCGTACGTGAGCTCTTGAACAATCCTAAAATCAGCTAATAATTGCTAATGCTAATAATTGCTAATGCTAGTCCAATGCCGACACGGTGAGATCCTGAAGCTGTCGCAGGTCAAGTGGTCAATTCTGAATGATCGTTTAATCAGACTGATGCAGCACTGATGTACAGAATGTTTAACTTAATGACATAACTGTGATCAACAGTTTGGGTTGGTCAGACTGAAGGTGTGGACGCTGATCCAGGATCAGTCGGTGCGACGCAGCGTTTAGAACCGCGTATATTCCAGAAATTTGTGAACGAGTGGTTCATTCCCGAGGAAGCAACCGCAGGGGGATAAAACCAGTGACGAAGTGGACTGGGTCACTGGGAATATGAGTTGTTATAGAGGTTTTAGAGTGGGAAATGAGCAAGCTTTTACTGTTGAAACATTCTGTGCTCGCCGCTCTGATCTGAGTCACTGGGCTCTTGTAATGGCAGTAAAATTATTCCAAATGTAAGGGGGCTGCGGATAGCATCTACCAAAGCCCGGCGACCATTTAGCAGCGCTTAACTCTGGCGGTAGCGAGACTTTAAAGAGACGTTTGCTTCCTTTGATCTGTGGCTAGCGGCACATGTGACTACGGTTCGGTGAGGCTAAAACTGGCACAGATATGAAGGAAAGGAGGTCAGTTTTTTAAACGACACCACATGCCTTGAAGGAAATAAGGGCTGAAACAAAAGCCTGCGTCTTTTTAGGATTGAATTCAATCGGGAAGATCGGGGAAATAAGGAGCTGGGGGAGGTGACCACCTGCTGCATTCCAAAAACACCCCCCTCCCCTGACACTCCATCCCTAACCGTCCTTCACGACTGGGAGGTGAGAAGAGAGCAGCTCCATTCTCCTGACACCTCCACTAGATGATGAGCTCTGACATGGGCAGCAGGTAAAGTTGGGGGGGTGTGCGGGTGCCTCAGACTGCAGCCCCCAGTGTCGCCGGCGTGTCCAACACACGCTGCACCGCATTCTAATCACCGCGGCTGCCACTCACGGGGCGGCGTGCTGCAGCCCACAGCTACCATCCCATCAAACCAGCTTTCTGCGTTGGCCCAGAACATGTTGAACCCCGGGAACACGTCAGCCTGACGCCTGACGGCGACCGAGGCGAGCGCCAACGCACGTGGTACCTCGTGCGCAAAGGTCAGCGGCCCAGAAGCCTCCACTGTAGAAAAGGCTGAAGTTCAGCGATTGATCGATAATAATGGTTCGGGCTTACGTGCACGGGCTGGGGAGCGTGGATGAGAATTTAAAACTCGGAGAGTGGGGTTTTTTTTCACTCCTGCCATCTGTTGGGATGGAATTACATTAGTGATGCATGTCTGAACCACCATGATGATTCTGTGTGTGTGTGTGTGTGTGTGTGTGTGTGTGTGTGTGTGTGTGTGCGTGCGTGCGTGCGTGTGTGTGTGTGTGCGTGTGTGTGTGAGTGATCTATCCAAGCACTCAAACTGAGGTTCTGACCTTGACATTTTATCCAAAACCCCTCACCCATATTGATGCCGCTGATTTGCATTATCTGCCCGAGTGTTTGCCGCGCAGCACTTCCTGTGAGGAACCCCCGTCCACGGAGCCCGGAAAAGAAGGCGTCGCGGGACATTATGAGAGCTGGGGGTGGCTAATGTTTGGAACTATTACCTCACACAAGAGCTCTCCCACATTTCCCTTTACTTAATATTTCATGCATGAATAATCCAATGAAGTACAATGCTTCAACCGGAGCCGCGGCTAGATTAGCAGAGGGGGTTCGGCTCTGTCCCCCCGAGGACGAGGACTCAAGCATGCAGGAACGCGGCGCGAAAGTAATCACACACCAGACACATCTTTCTTATCTCCACCTCACTCCTAACAAGCACATAATTGCTAATATCTTTGCTGTGCTGGCGAGCGAATACCCCGGAGACTGGCTATGTATATACACCCTGATAGAGAGATGAGAGCGGGTTGCTATAGGAACGAGGAAGGCGTAATGTGGCAGCGCAGGGGCAAGAGGGGAGGGAAAGGGAGAGAGTGACAAGGTTGAGTGCTTTCAACAACTCTAAACTGCACCACTTGTGTGTTAGCCTTTAGCTCCTTTTATTGTTCTCCAGCAGCGAGCCGCTCTGGATTAAATCTCTCTGAAAACGATCGCGATTGGGGTCACAGTTCACTTCACGAGCCCAAAGTACGTCTCAATGAGACGGAGGCTTTGCAAACTTCTGGCTTTTTCTGGAATAATGGACTCTTCGTAGGGCCGAACAGCGACGGCGCGTGTTTGTGACGCACCAGTTGGACCCGATGCACAGATGTTGCACCGGTTCAATAAAAGTTCATTGATTCTTGCTCAAGATCAGAGGCGGACGTGCTGTAAAAGTTAATGTTTTTCCCATGACCCCAAAGAAGTCAGTAGCAGCTAGCGTGAACGCGAAGAACCAACAGCACGTGCACACCCAAAGGGGCAAAAGTGTCCTTTTTAACTGGAATTTAAAAATGGCTGTTCTCACACACCCCCCAGAGGTGGAGGGAGGTGGGGCTCATGAGATACAGCAGCCAGCCTGGCGGTGAAACAAATGTGCTTATTGCACCTTTAAGGGATGGAAAAAGGCCAAAAGTTCATGTTGGATGCACAATTTTCCCTTTTCCATTTTGGTTTTGCCCCTGTGTCCTGCACCAGAACCCCCTGCCAGTAGTCTGGTGAGTAGAGGTCTGAGGACTAATGAAGTACACTTCTTCTACTTTTAAACTGAATCTCTTTTAACCTCAACCTTGAGGACTCTTATTAAAGGTCTCGCGGACTTTTGGTGGATCTACGTCCGTCTCTACGCAGACTCGAAGGTGCATTTCCACAGAATCACACCGAAGGGGGAAAAAGCTACAGAGAAATGATTCGATTGGCCAAAACATGCGGCCGAGCTTGATCCTCGGCCAACTCCAGCACTCCATTTCCATTCCCTCTTCTAATTCTTCTAATTGCTTCTTGAAATAAAACGAATTTGTCAAATCCTGAAACACGTCGGGGAGTCTTTTTTGAGAGGGAAGAGCTGCGCTGATGTCTCCCAGGGTTCCTCAGTTACGGGCTGGCCGTCGGTACTGTCAGCGTTGGGGAGCAACATGAGGTAAAAATGAGGCCGTAACTTCTGTTTGTCACATGACGTCGGCCCAGCACTGATCAGCCTTTGATGCTGGCAGCAGCCCCCCCCCCCCCGATTGGCCTCGCCGTCTCTCCTCGCCTGTGCGCTTGTCTGTATCATCGCCTCTTTGTCTGCGTTTCCTTCTCTCATCCCTCTGTCAGGGTATTTCAGAGGGACAGATATCCGCAGAATCCAACGTGCAGACCGTCTAATCGTGCCTTTAATAGCTCGTCTGGTGTTGGCAGGTTCACACAGGGAGAGACAATCGCTCTCCAGGCTGGGAGGATGCTTCAGGGCCATCAAAGGCCAGAAGAAGTCTGCAATTAATGCACTTTTAAAAAAAAAAAGTTCTCCGTTTAAACAGGGACAACGTAGTCCAGGGTCAGTTTGTTGTGACCGTTTTTAGTGTAATCGTTCCCCAGGGAAAGAGCGTGACCCAGATTAAAGACCGGAACATTCTTGGCTAAGTTCTGCCCCCATTTTCCCGTCATTATACAGGACATAGGCGAACAAATGCCTCCATAATAGATTAACCGGACTTGAGCGGTTATCTCAGGTCACATATTTCTGTCTCTCAACGTGTTGTTGCAACGCTTGTTCTGATTAACTGCCCCGGAGAGGAGCGGTTGACCCCAGCCGGGGTATTTGTGTCGACCTTTCACTAAAAGCCAAAAGAAGTTGAAACCAGGCCAGAAGCTGAGACCTGACGCTAACATGCTAAATGTGAGGGGATTTCTGTGACCTAAAGTCATGTAAATGGTCAGAAAACCCTCAGGCTGCACAGAGCGAAGGCAATTATCATCTTGGGTAGGTGTTGGAGGTCGGTGTCGGTTTTCTCTCCTGTTTTTCACGCTGCAGTTGTTCCTCATTCCTGCATCGGCTCCCGGAGAAGACTGGGAAAAGACGTCTGATTCTGGGTCTGGGCGCAGCTTCGATTGGCTGCAGTCCTGACGGGACGCGTCGGTGGGAGCTGGACTCTGACACGCATTTGTAAACACAAAACAGATTTGCGATCCATCCAGTCAGTCTTTGATTCCGGGAAGTGTGTTCGGAATGGCAACGGAAGGCCTTTGAGGATGCTTCCCGCCGCCTCGAGATCCTCCCTGGCAGCCGGGACGATCACTCCGATGGACGTGGAGACGGAAACTCTTGTAGCCAATGTGTGAAATAAGAAGACAAGCTTTGAATGTCCTCCAGCAAAGAATTCCTCATTATTTCCCAACCGCTCGCCTTGTAAGGCTGCAGCTCGCCCTCTAGGTGTCAGATAGAGTTTTACTGCCTCAGCGTAGGAGCCTATGATCCTTGTGACTTGTATGGTTTGGGAAAAAGCAATTGAATAATGGAGTATTTGCATGGGTTTGACATATTTTCCATATTTGGTGGAACCCCAGGCTTCCGTCCTGATTCCAGGCCAGTTTTAAGAGGTGTAGTTGCACAGCGTCCCCACATGGGGCGCTCCTCTGAGAAATAAATGGCTGTTTTTCTGGTTTCACTGGCACCATTGGTGCGGAGTGGTTGTCTATCTCTCCATTTATATATTGTTATACATATTCCTGACCTCAACTTTAGCTACTATTAGCGATAGCAGTTGAGAGGCTAACATTGAATTCCAACTAAAAATACTGCTGTTTCTGCAGTGTTAAGTTGCCAAAAACAGCCTATTTTTGAACCACATCACCCCCCAGTGGTAGGCTGTGGTATAAGACACAAGTACCTTCTTTGGGTACATCTACGTGAATATTATCGTGGGGGATTTTGGGCTCTGACTTGAGTTCCACGGCAGAAGCACTGAAGTTGTCAGTGTCCCATCTGCAAAACTGACTCGCTCAAAAAGAGCTTTTTTGGGATCAGACACACCACAGGGAGCATTTAATCCTTATCTTTCACTCAGCATCACTTTATTTAATCTTCCACTCTAGCAGAGCCTATAGATGTACGAATGCAGCTTAAATTCCGCTTTACACCTGTAATTTAATTCTTGTTTATCTCAGCTCCATTGATCGTGATGTCCAAGCCTGTTCACAGTTTTACAACTGTGTTGAGTGAAAGCCCCCGAACACGATTCAGTGAGAGAAGAGGCAGCGTAATGCATGCAAATAAGTCAGCTAGTTAGGCGTGCGCCGCAGACGGAGGTTGCTGGCTCATCAGTTCCAGAGGTGCTGCGCAACAAAAGAGAAACACTGATGGAAACATCCATTTTTCTCAGACAGAATAAACCACAGGTGTCCTATTATTCCGTTTTATTCTGACCCAAAGCATTCCGACAGATTCATTTTACAGTCCCTATATATGCTGGACTCCCGAGTCTCCCGTTTTGGCGACGTTTAGTGCAGCAGAGCTTCTTTAGCCCGGCGGTAACAGGCTGCTCGATAGACATGCGATAAGCACATAAACAGCTGATGCTGGAAGTGATTACATGTCAAATTGCTTGATATTTATGCCTATGTCAACCTTTGTGTGGGTGCACGTGCTAACCAGAGCCACAGGGCCGTGGCTGCATTCTCTCTGCATAATGGTGAGATAATTAACATCTTCACCTGGCTCCCAGTTTGTTCCTTTAAAAAGCCTAATTAATCACAGGGACAACGCTGGGATTGGAGTCAGAGCCACCAAGCGTGAAATTACCTTTCTCAGAGAGTGGGCTCAAACATCCATAAACAGCGATCCTGCCAGCCTACCTCCTGTCCTGTACGCGGCTCTCTCAATATACACGGCCTTGAAGGGAGGGAGCCGACAAGAACGCAAGTGGGAGAGGCCAAGAGAGGCAGAGGACGGCGTGGAGCAAGAGAACAGGAGGGAGACCTGCTGAGTTCCCTTTGGTGGATAAGAATACATTTAGCAGGTGGGCCAGGTGCTGGAACACCCACTCCGAGCCGGCGTCGGATCGATGACTTTCAGGTCTCCGACAGAAAACTCTTTAAGTCGGCAGACGCCAGAGATCACATCCCGCTACCGGTGTTGAGCACCACGGTTTGAGGAGTAGCTTCTATGAATCATTCAGGACACCCACTTTGCTAACCTCTTCCTCCCTACCTACTTACCCCTCCCTCCCCCCGCCCACAGTGAGCCGCCACCGGCGTGAACCGTCTTTGTACTTAACCTCGCACATCATAGCTAACTCGTACATCAATGTAGCGTTGAGACAGCCGTGAAGGGATGCTCGCCTATTTCTGGCTCCGTAGGAGTGGATGATGGCCGCGCTGTTCGTGTGAGATGTTGAACTTGACGGAGGTGTATGTTTCACGGGCACGGCGGAAGCTCCGTCTGTATATTTGGATCACCGACACGGTCACCCACCAGCACAGGCACGCAAACCGACCAGATCAACGTGAAAACCGCATCCTTCTGTCCACGGCTCCATAAGCTACACCCCTTTATTCCCTGTACATCACGTGCTCTTCTCCAGGATTCCACTTACTTGCAGCTGATCATGTGACTCATCTGTTGCTCGTCAGCGTAAATGAAAACATTAAGTTAGATTAGATTAGGCGACATTGTTATTGGTGTTATGAGGCCAAAACTGGCACGTTCCTCTCAAAATGATGACCACAGCAATTAAGGGTAATATGCTAAAGCCTAAGCGTGCTAGCTAATACAGCATATAACCCCCCCCCCCCCCCAAATCAATAAGGATTACTTTATTCAGCTTAACAGCTAAATATGATTTATTTTCTCCGTTTTTGAGAGGGCTGAGATTCACTTTGAGGACTGGTCAGATCACCTCCAGTTCATCAGACAATTGCTGGATGTTTGTGGGGAAGAGTGGCACAGGAAAACCTGCTGGGAGGAAATCCAAGAATCCTCTTTTGAGTGTGTGTGTGCGAGTGAGTAGGCTGGGGGGGGGGGGGAGCTTTAAATCACACACAAACACATTACAGAGCGCCTGCACGGATTTACCCTAAGAAGATCCACACTCCATGAAGTACACAGGCAGAGAAACATCGCTTCAGGTTTGGGGTGGGGGGGGTCCAGTCTTCTCTATAGATTTGTGACGAGTGGTGAGTTTTACTTGTCTTGTGGGAACCGACATGGGTAATTAATTTTATTTGAAAAAGAAAAGAAAAATGCTCCCACATGCTGGGAGTAAACACATATTTGGACAATTACATCCAGGCACCAACATTTCTACGCACAACACATGGAACAGTCACAGGACTGTGTGTGTGTGTGTGTGTGTGTGTGTGTGTTTTCCTATTTTTGCAGAAATGTCTGCGGTTGCAGCTGAGTTCCCTGGGAAATCAGAGCCCGTAAAGGAAAAGAATGAGGGCTGAGTGAGTGTGTGTGTGTGTGTGTGTGTGTGTGTGTGTGTGTGTGTGGATGGGGGGGGGTTAGAAATAAATAAATTTGCAGAGGAGCTTGGAAAAGAATTAATGGGGGGGGGCAGCAGGACAAGAGGCGAAGAAAGGCAGGAGTACAGCGTTGACGCCAGACCCAGAATATGCGCCGCTGCAATCAAATCCTGATAAACAGAGCGATCATTCACTCGGCCTAACTCCGCTGCATCACCCACACACGTGCATGCACGCACACGCACGTGCGTGACACCGAAGAAGCGCGGCAGTGTTTGTCAGAGCATGTCGCAGAATCCTTCCACGCGCCTCAGATTTGGTGCACTTCCCTCAGAGAGGTGGGGGGGGGTGACAAGTGGAGGAGGTAAATATTTAAGAGACAAAAAAAAAGGTGTTGGAAATGAAAGAGTTGATGTTTAATTCATATTCAGGTGCTCCAGTGTGTCATTTCTGCTCCACAGAACAGCGTGGCGTTCCACATGAGATGCAGAAGTGGGTTTGTTTGCAGTGGGGGGGGGGGGGGCGGCGCTCATTCATGATGAGATGCTCCAGAACGTGAGGCTCAGTGGCAGATTCAGAAGTGTGCAGGCAGGTGGTTCAGAAAAACAGCATAAGTGGGGAATGTCTGGGCCCCCCAAGGGTGGAATCCACCGTCTGATCTCAGCCCGAATGCAGCGAAACAAACACTCGGGCCAACACGCGCACGTGCGCGCGAGATGCCAGAGTTAATCAGGAGTTCGCTCCGTCTCAGTCTGGAGCGATCCGCTGGAAGCTTACCTGTGCACTTACTCCACTCAGGAGAGTCGGAGCGCTCAGAAACACCCAGTCAGGGATACAAAAAACCCTCTCATTGACTTCAGATGCTTCTTAATGCGTCTGAGATTCAAGGTCCCGCCGTCCTCGAGCAGTTGTTCAACCCCCCCGCCGCCAGCGTGCTCTCAGGAGCTGATTCAGCAAGGGTAGCGTGAGGGAGCGCGCTTGTTTTCGCCATACGGGCGACAGGTTGGGCACTGAGGGAAAGGTCAGCGAGAGCCGCCTAACGGAGCTCCTGACTGACACGTGCACGCATCAGAGACGACATCTCATCAAAGCTGCAGGTTTTGGACCTCAAAGGGACTTTTCAAGACTTTTTATGATCCCCTCTCACTCTGCATTAAGACTGAATAAAGGTTTTTAGCGACCACCTGGGCCAGGGGAAGGGCCGGGTCGCCGCCGCGGGTCCGCGATCGCAGATTCAGCTTCGAATTTGTTCTGATTTGGCAGATTTGAGGATGAATATTAATGCTGGTTTCCCATCTGCTGCAGAATTTTCAGGTGCTTGTTGTTCGCTGGGAACAACAGCTGGCGGTGCAAATCCTTCCAGTCGGATGCAATTAAGCGAGGAATGTGAGATCTCCGCGGGTTCGGTTTGTGCCGCCTCGTCTTGACTGATCACTGAGTTTTACAGGAAAGAAATCGACGTTTCAAAGTCCCGCTCTGGCCACGAGCTTCACCCGATGGCTCTTTTGTCTTTGCGCGCCTCAAGGACGCGTCCTCCCCGTTGACTGACAGGCTCTGGCGAGCTCCTGACACCAGCCGTTACACCTCCAGGTTGAGGTCAGTCCAGCATCTGCTCCTGCGGAGGGAGACAGAGAGCGGCAAATACAAACATCCGCTTTGATCAACCCTCTCCTTCACCGCGCTCCTCGTTTCCTTCATCATTCTCTGCTGCTTGCAGATTCATTTCCTCACAAATATAAACAGCACGTTTGTTTTCCCAGGGTGGAACAAGAACATTGCGGCCAACTCCTTTTTTTAACGCTGTGAGAGGAGCCATCGCTCAATGTGTGTGCTTGTCTGCACTTGTGTTCTGGCGTCCTTGGGAATCAGTAACTCTTCCAAGTCCAAGTATCCAGGTACTGCAAAGGAAGCTCCACCTGCCCAGATGATACTGCCCCCATTTTTAAACCGCTTATGCACCAGACATGACTTGTGTAGATGTGGGAATGCTAGGTATCCCACAATGCATTTCACCTCAGCCAGCGACAGCAGCAGCGGAAAGTATGTAACACGTAAGCTAATGTGTCGCTCAGGCCACCTCGTTCCCCACGTTAGGACCCATGTTCACGCTGACCGAGTTTTCCTGCTGTCTTCCTGCTGAAAAGGCCTTTTTCACACGAACCACGCCCACTTCAAATCTCTAAAGTAGTCGTGAGCTGCAAAGTCGTGCAAAGAAAAGTCCTCAGGCAGCGTGATAATGTGCCGAGATAAACAGCAGAGACGACGCGGGCGCCGCGGTACGGATGCTAGCTGCCATGTTCCGCGCGCCGCTGCAGGAGATCCACATCCTTGTGTCGCTCTTCCCCGTCGGCTCTGCTGGGTTAAACCCCTCATCTGTTCCTACACAAATTACAGCCCAGCATCCAAAAACAGGTGTCGGACGAAGCGCAGAGCACGTTTCTGTTGTGCTCCAGCGTTTCCAAAGTCAAACGAGGCGTTCTTCAGAAAAACAGGTAAAATGCTGCGCGTGTAACAGAGGGCAGCAGAGTAATTGCTGCGACGCATCGATCGCCGCTCGCTGCTGAAGTAATAAACAAAGTCACCGTGCTGGGCGCCGCTCTGACGGCCAAACCCGCCAAATTCCTCCCAAACCTCTTTTTTTCTCCCCCCTCTTGTCACACTGTTTTCCGAAGTGAGCGGGTGCGAGAGGCCCGAAGGGTGGTTGTTTATGTATTTATTCATGGTGAAGCCGGGATTACTGCCGTTACAAGGTCAGTCAAACAGCTGAGCGAACACTCTATCGACTGAAATGTAAATACGGGCTCAAACGGGTCCAGTCACACGGCTGCAGGTAGAGCAGCTGTCTTCATCGCCCTTCATTGTCAGCTGGGGGGGGGGGATGTTTTGGGTTTTTTTTCCCCTTAAACTGCTGATTAAGATGCTCCAGCGCTCATCAGGGTCTGGGGATCTTGGGAAATGGAAAAGCAGAAAATGTGACGTTGGTATTGATTGTGTGATTTAAAACAGAGGGCACCTTTCAGTGCGTATTAAATTAAACGACAGCAACAATACCCCCCCCCCCCAGAGCTGAAAGTCCTCATTGGGATTACGCCATTTCCGTTTTCTACTGTTACCTTTTACGGACGGGGGAGCTGCAAATCAACCTAATGAATCAGATTATCAATCGGATGCCTCATAATCCGATTACTGCTGCTACCTGATTAATCAGAGCACAACGAACGCTCCCGTCCCGTCTGCTGTCAACCTCCTGCTGTGCCTCTCATCTTTCCATGACTTCTTCTTTTATCATCCCTTTGACGGGGGGGGGGGGGGGGGGGGCGTCGTCTGTCTGTCTGTCAGACTCTAAAGGTCGTTAGCTGATGAAGGGGAAGCGTGCCAGGGAGGAAGGACACGTCGCAGTTATCAGGGAGCGACCTACGTAGATCTATAGAAACGGCCTTTTGTGTTCCTGTTAGCTAACACAGACTTATGATCACATGATCAGATCACATTAGCTTGTTGCATCACTGCTACAGCATCTGTTCGGAGACATCAGGCAGAAAATGAAGGAAGGTCCATTGGAGCAGCGTGAGAACTGATATTTGAACTAAGAGAGTACAGGGGCAGAGGGTGGGTGCAGAGTGGGGGGGCTGTGTAGTACTGGGGGGACTGGGTAGTACTGGGGGGGCTGGGTAGTACTGGGGGGGCTGGGTAGTACTGGGGGGGCTGGGTAGTACTGGGGGGGCTAGTTCCTTATCTGGCTGCTTTTTCTGTTTATGACGTCTCCTGTCCAAACTGGTTTGCCCCACGCTCCCCTGAGTCCACAAACACAGCCCGCTGCTCACTTTCCCATGCGGCTCAGCACTACACACACACTCGCGCACACACACACACACACACACACACACACACACACACGGAGATGCTTACACGCGTGCACAAACAGGTTGCCCTGCAACGCCAGCAACATTTCCAAATCAACACACCTTTATTACAGTTCTCACAGAGATAAAGATCTACAGGGCTAATGAGGGAACGTCCCAGCCTTCATTTGGGGGCATTTCCATATTAATGCAACAACAGCGCCCCCCACAGGCGGGGAGTAATCCACTAATTAATGAACTTAGGGGGTTGTTAACAGATAATTAACAATAAAACTGTTGTTGCTCTGAAATCACAAATTAAGGAAGTCTGCCTCAATTAGTCACCTTAATTATCTTATTTAGAACACGTTAAAGATAAATTAGAGAAAGTACAGCGAAGCGCATTTGAATTAGAAACAAGGTAGAAATCAAATAAAAGCCGGACGGCAGCCGTCACCTTCCCCAACGCTCCCCACAGTAATAAAACGCTTTGAAAATGTTCAGCTTCAATCCAAAATTATGCACATTAAAGTCACTACTTCTGACACAGATTGACTGAAAAAATGGTCGAAGCACCGGAACGACGGCCTCAAACCAACAACTTTGCGAAGGAAATCTGAGTTTTAAAAATAAAAACCCATTTGACTGATGAGATGCTGCCCGAGAGATCAGTATCATAGAAACAAGCAGCACTCTCAAACAAGCCCGGTGGGCAGGGCGGCGGCGGTTTCATGACAACAGCGCTTAATAAACCATTCGGACCCAGACTCCGATGAGTCGATACGGAAAACTCTTCACTCGTGCAACAAGTGGCAAGTTGTTTGTTTGGCTGGGTGTTATTGATCCGCTTGTCTAGACTGAGCCATCAAATTCAACAAGGAGCAAAGCTGAAGTCCTCAAACCCCGATCATGGCGTCATCCGAGCAGTCAGAGCGCCGTAGCCCAGTTCCTGCTACGCTACTCTCTATTTGTTGCTAAATTTAACAAGTTCCGGGACTCATATTAGCTACTACTGCTTACCTGTTAGGGAAGAGAAGTAGGGTAAAGCAGTCGTTAGCTTCAAAAAAATACATCTCTAATAGAATTAGGGCGTTAGCAGCCTCAGTATTGGTATGAATATCTTATATTTGCTGATGTGAACCATAAGACGTGAACAGTATCTACCTGACATGATGAGGAGAGGAGGATGAGGAGGGATGGACCGTCCCTGTGGTCCTCCAGACGTCACACAACAGAGCCCGCTTGCATAATCGGACACTTGATGTATCTGGGACTCAAGGGCACCGAACTATTAAGGGAGAAAGTAGAAAAAAATGTTACCAGCACCTGCTACAAAAGG
Organism: Takifugu rubripes; assembly: GCF_901000725.2. Classification (NCBI taxonomy): domain Eukaryota; kingdom Metazoa; phylum Chordata; class Actinopteri; order Tetraodontiformes; family Tetraodontidae; genus Takifugu; species Takifugu rubripes. The sequence continues at coordinate 5,731,342 of NC_042286.1, read as the reverse complement.
AACTTGATAGATCAGCGGGGGTGTTGCAGGTGCTGAATAATCCAGTCATGTCTGAAAGAACTCCTCCGCCGTCCCTTTTGATTCAGACAGAAAGCGTTGGGAGGCAGTCCTGGGAGACCCGGCCCGGCCCGCCATCGCAGCGCTCAATACAGACGCGATTCCTTCAAGACTTAAGTCACCTGATGAGGAGAAAAGGGTCATTTATTTATCCTGTACTGTGGAGGAGAACAAGGCCTCGCAGGAAGTCACTGATGATCAGCTACCGCACAGCAGAGCGGGGTTCCATTCAGCCGACTAAAGCGCCGTTTCCCTGGCAACGGAAATTCTGAACCCCCCTCTCTTAGATGCAAACCTGGGCTGGAAAGAGGTTTTCAACAGAAGGCAGCATTGGTGGCGCCACCTTCGGTTTACCCCCGAGTGTGAGAGCAGCACTTTTTGTGATGGCACAATCAGCGTTATTTCTTCATATTCTAACTACAATAACTATTTTATTATTTTATTAACACTGTCCAGTGTGAGTGCCGCCTCTCTCTCTCTCACACACACACGTATATGCACACACACAGCTAATGAAAGCTCTCTCTGTTCTCCTCCTTTGGTGCAAAAGAGTAATTTATATGTGTGTGTGTGTGTGTGTATACACATACACACGTTCTAGAAACAGTCAAGGTGAACATAATTCATCAAATCTGACTTTCCTAAACTGTGCAGAGCTGTCAGAGATAATATCCTTCAAACAACCGCTTTGCAGATATTTCTCATTTCAGAACGTCAAACATATTATGTCATTTAAAAAATGCCTGCAAAAAAGGTCAAGCAGGATGGACAAATATTTAATATGTTTGAAAAGAAAAGTAGATGTTGAGCGTCCTGAGCATTTTGTTGTATTTTCAGGGGGGAAGATCAAAGCAAAATCATTTGTCCTTTTACATAAATCAAAGCAGGTAATAAAAGATGATGTTCACATTAATAAAATAAGAACAGATGGAAATAAGCATAAACACAGAAGTGACAGTTACTTAAATGGGTTCACCAATGGCTGTGGGCGTGGCTAAAGGCAGCAAAGCACCAACATCTGCGGTAATCAAAGCCAGAGTCCATCAAAGGGAATATAAACCAACCATAGCTTTATTCTAGTTAAAACG